>NC_085138.1:150397741-150746362 GCF_035046485.1 Aedes albopictus | reverse complement strand
GAAACATTAAGAGGCATTATTGATATGTTTATACCTACAGTAGAAGAATATTTTCGGAATCTGACACAATCATGGCCCCTCCTTGCTGCGATCATATCTTTCGATGGATAATTCATCAAGTGAGGTACAAGATATGATCACTGTGCTACAGTGGAACTGTCATAGTCTAAAACCTAAATTAGACCAGTTTAAGTTTTTGATTCACAACTCTGATTGTGATATATTTGCCCTTTGTGAAACATGGCTTTCTTCTGAAGATGAACTCAACTTCCACGATTTTAACATTATACGCCAGGATAGAGATGACCATTATGGGGGAGTTCTTTTGGGGATCAAAAAGACTTACTCATTTTATAGAATTCCAATCGCGACTCATCCTGGCGTAGAAATCGTCGCTTGCCAAATAAACGTAAAGGGTAAAGAACTTTGCGTAGCTTCCGTTTACATTCCTCCAAGAATTTCAATTAACCGCCGTCATCTTTGGAATGCGGTTTCTGCACTATCACATCCAGTTTTAATTCTGGGTGATATGAACGCGCATGGTACAGGGTGGGGCGAACCATATGACGATAATAGAGCGGCCGTTTTCTATGATTTGTGCGACGATTTCAATTTGAACATTTTTAATACAGGTGAAGTGACACGTATTGCATCTGACGGCAAAGAAAGTCGTCTCGACCTATCACTGGGGTCAAGTTCACTATCATTCGATTGCTTGTGGAAGGTAATCGAGGATCCTCATGGTAGTGATCACTTACCCATTATAACCACCATAAAGCATAATAGTGAAAGGTCAGACCATCCAATTCAGGTTCCTTTTGACCTCACAAGGAATATCGATTGGCAAAAGTATGCAGAAGCGGTATCTTTTGGCATCGAATCATTCAATCCCCTCCCACCTTTGGATGAGTATCGATTCCTGTCTGAACTGATATATAAGAGTGCATTAGAATCACAAAAACGACGTGTTCCAAGTGCAACCTTCAAAAGAAGACCAGCCACACTAGGCTGGGATGATGATTGCACCCAGTTGTATCTTAAAAAATCGGATGCTTTCAAAACTTTTCGTAGGCACGGTACCTCAGATCTTTATCAAGAGTACGCAAAGCTCGAAAGACAGTTGAGAAACCTGCTGAAAGCGAAGAAGCGTAGTTATTGGCGACACTTCATTGAGGGTCTCTCAAGAGAAACTTCAATGACAACGCTTTGGAGAGTGGCTCGCAACATGCGAAACCGCTCTTCTTCTAATGAGAGTGACGAATACTCCAACCGTTGGATATTCAGCTTCGCGAAAAAGGTCTGCCCAGACTCAGTCCCAGCACAACCGATTTCTTGGGAAACATCCTCAGGAGACGGTTCTCTGGACAGACCCTTCACTATGCTGGAATTTTCTATGGCTCTTCTTTCATCAAACAATTCCGCTCCGGGACGCGATATGATCAAGTTCAATCTTCTAAAGAATCTCCCAGATATCGCGAAAAGACGATTACTGGACCTGTTCAACTCATTCATGGAGAACAACATCGTTCCGCATGAATGGAGACAGGTCAAAGTAATAGCTATTCAAAAGCCTGGTAAACCAGCGTCTGATCATAATTCATACCGTCCAATTGCTATGTTATCATGTTTAAGGAAATTGTTGGAAAAAATGATCCTATCACGACTCGACCATTGGGTCGAATCGAATAATTTGCTTTCAAATACACAGTTCGGGTTTCGCAAGGGCAAAGGAACAAACGATTGTCTAGCGTTGCTTTCAACAGATATTCAACTGGCCTTTGCGGAAAAGGAGCAACTGGCTTCAGTTTTCTTGGATATTAAGGGCGCCTTTGATTCAGTTTCCATAGGAATATTGTCAGAAAAACTGCACAATAGTGGACTTCCAGGAATTTTAAATAATTTCTTGTATAATTTGTTGTCAGAAAAACATATGAGTTTCAATCTCGGACAACTGACTACTTCCAGAATTAGTTACATGGGCCTACCCCAAGGCTCATGTTTAAGTCCCTTGCTTTATATTTTTTACGTGAAAGACATTGATAGTTGCTTGGAAGGACAATGCACGCTAAGACAACTTGCAGATGATGCTGTGGTTTCTCTAAAAGGCCCACAGGCAGAAATGTTGCAAAGACCATTGCAAAATTCTCTAAATAATCTGTCAATCTGGGCAAGAGATTTAGGGATCGAGTTTGCTCCGCAAAAAACTCAATTGGTTGTGTTTTCTAGAAAGCGGAACCCAGCCCAACTGAAACTCAATCTTTTGGGAATAGAAATCGACCAATCTTTGACTTCGAAATACCTTGGGGTCTGGTTTGATTCAAAAGGCACTTGGGGTACCCAAATCAAGTATTTGGTGCAAAAATGTCAACAAAGGATCAATTTTCTACGCACAATTACCGGAACATGGTGGGGTGCTCACCCGGAAGACCTCATAAAACTTTACAAAACGACTATTCTCTCTGTTATTGAGTATGGCTCTTTCTGCTTCCACTCAGCAGCAAACTGCCACCTAATGAAGCTGGAACGAATTCAATATCGTTGTTTGCGTATTGCCCTCGGTTGCATGCACTCAACGCATAATGCGAGCCTAGAGGTCCTGGCAGGGGTGAAACCTCTCCAGAACCGATTCTGGGAGCTCTCGTTAAGGTTACTTATCAAGTGTGGAGTGAGCAACACACTTGTTATTGAAAACTTCGAAGAAATGCTCAATCTGAACACTCAGTCAAAATTCATGAGAATCTATCTTTTCTACATGTCATCTGATATAAGCCTCCCAGGTTATAATCCTCCTCGTGTACACTTCACTAGTGACAGTTCCTCTGTTAAATACGATCTGTCCATGAAACAAGCTATTCATGGAATACCAGATCAACTTCGATGTATATCTATTCCTCGCATTTTTAACGAAAAGTACCAAAATGTCAATTCCTGTAAGAGATTCTTCACTGATGGGTCTCGCATAAATGGATCCACTGGTTTCGGTGTCTTCAATGAAAATTTCACTGCCTTCCGCAAACTTCAGGAACCTTGTTCGGTTTATGTTGCTGAGCTGGCAGCAATCAACTTCGCTTTGGGGATGATTTCCAACATGCCCGTAGACCATTTCTTCATCTTCTCGGATAGCCTTAGTTCGATTGAGGCACTCCGGTCGATGAAACCTGTAAAACATTCATCTTACTTTCTTACAAAAATAAGGGAGCAGATGGGTGCACTGGTCGAAAGATCATACAAGATTACCTTTGTATGGGTCCCCTCACATTGCTCAATTTATGGCAATGAGAAGGCGGACTCTCTCGCAAAGGTGGGCGCACAGGAAGGTGAGATCTATGATAGAAGAATTTCACATGATGAATTTTTCCATTTTGTTCGCCAGAGTTCTCTTCAAAGTTGGCAAAATGATTGGCGAGATGGCCAGCTGGGACGGTGGTTACATTCCATTATTCCTAATGTTTCTTTGCGAGTGTGGTGGTATGGTTTGGATGTAAGTCGCAATTTTATTCGCGTGATGTCAAGACTTATGTCCAACCATTACTCGCTAGACGCGCATTTACACAGGATTAACCTCGCGTTGAGCAATGTTTGTACTAAGTGCGGTTCCGGTTATGATGACATCGACCACGTAGTTTGGCAATGCCCGGATAATGACGCCTCCAGAGCGCTACTATTGGATACCCTTGAGGCCCGAGGTAGACAACCCTTTGTTCTTGTGAGAGATGTGTTGGGGACCCGCGATGTCACATACATGGGATGTATTTTCGACTTTCTTCGCTCTGCTGGTATAAAAGTTTAATTCGCTTGTGTTTTCTTCTCCAGTTTTTTTTTGCTCTGTTTTGTCCTCTTTGTGTTACCAAGCTGCTCCTGGCCGTCCGGAAGACCAAGTCCCAGAACAAGTTGGTACCAACACCACAAGGCACCGAATACGCTAGCAAGATGCGATTCACCACCGGATGAGCGGCAGTGAAACCTTTGACCCAATCCTTACCCTGTCCATCCCTCAAAATGTGACCTTCTAACCTCGAGCTGCCACGAGTACCCTGGCTTCCACCCATTACTAACAGATATCATTAAAAAGTTATTACTCTGTATAATGTATACTATTAAGTACAAAGAAAGATCCTCGGCTCCGTAAAGCGTTATACGCGATTGAGCCCCAAATAAATGAACTAGATTAAAAAAAAAAAAAAAAAAATTCTTAGAATACTGCAAGCTTCCAAAAATTCCAATTCTTAAAAAAAATTTAAAATAAAAAACAAAAAAATGTTAAAAATTTTCTAGAGAACATAAGTTTGGAGCTGGGTGAAAACCAGGCACGTTGCGCGCAAACGAGAGTGCGCTAATTATTTGTTTTAAGCGGGATGCGAACATGCCCACATGGAGGGCGTCAATGGAAATGTCGTAAATTTTACCAAAAACGCATCCTAAATTTGAACCAATTCCAAAAAGTTGTAATAAATATATATGTTTAACTACTGTTAAAATTTGGTTTCATTTTGATAACTGTAGACAATTGGGTTCTTTACGGGTATCCAGATTATTGCACAATCGGAATCTCCGTCCAAAAATAAGTCGAAATCTAAAATTTCATCATTTTTGGTGCCCGGGAACATTTTTTAAAATTAATTTAAAGTTTGTATGGGGAAAATTTTTTGTTCGGGCGAACTGTCACTTTATCGTTTGAACTGTCATTTTATCCACGGAAATTAAAACTGTTTTTTTATTTAACCATCAAAACAAAGGAATTGGAACGCCATAAAATCACTTTATACTCAGAAAAATGAGCAAATGTAAAAAAAAAACAAAAAATGTTGGGTCAAAACCACCACTAGATGATCTGCATGTAATATCTTTTCTTACAAGCTTCGCGGTCTTAAAAAACTCGGCTTCGTTTATTTAAATTATATTTTTTTCTAAAAATACTTTGACAATTCTTGGTGGAGGTCGCCACCTCAAAAAGGTTGAAAACCCCTGTTTTAGGCGAAACTTTCGAGTTATAACGGTTTAAATGAGCCACCATTTGACCAAAATCGATGGGTCTGCAAAAATTGTTGTGGCTCTAACTAACGTGGGGTCCATCAATTTGAGTAATCAAATGCATTTTCCTTATTTTTTTAGCTAAGACTTTTAGAAAATCGCCACCTAAAACATTTTTAATGACAAGGTGTAAATAGTGGACCGATCTCAGCGAGAATTACCCGTATGGGGGCATCCATAAAGTACGTCACACTTAGAGGGGGAGGGGGGGTTCTGAAAAGTGTGACAAGCAATGTATTGGGTATAGGAAAAACCCATACGAAGGGGGTAGGGGGGTTGAAAATTCCCATTTTTAGCGTGACGTACTAAATAGATGCCCCCTATAGGTACTACTCGTTAATGAAGTTAATTACCCTGTTGGGATTACTTCGCCAAATTTCCAAGGGCTCTAGAAACCCTTTGCCAAATACCACTAATCTCTGATTAGATAGTATTCCACAGTTACAGAGTGAATGTTCAGCAGTTTATTAAGTGGTCTTGGTAAAACTTCGGTGTGGGTATTTAAAAAATTGTTTTATTATGACTCCGTTTTGATGATACAGCCGATGTCAAAAATATGTTTAGATAGTGTTTAGAAGATTTTGTTTATGAAATTATTGGTTGAAATTGGTGAAGTAAGTTTTGGAGAAATTTTTGAATAATTTCTGTAGAATATTTTAAATTTAGCTCTATAGTTCTTGAAAAAATCTTTGAAGAAGACAAAAAGGTTTTTTTTAAGAAATTACATAACAAAAATACTTCTATCGTTTGCATTTCTCGTACTCCAAGTGTACTGGAAAGGCTATATGTTCACTCCAAAAGTGTCTTTTTGATAGGAGGCCCGGAGGGTCGAGTCACATATACCAATCAACTCAGCTCAACGAATTGAGGTGATGTCTGTGTATGTGTGTGTATGTATGTGTGTATGTAGTATGTATGTATGTATGTGTGTATGTGTTTGTACAAAAAAACTCACATCACTTTTTGGCAGTAAACTTCGACCGATTTTAATGACCGACGGTTCATTCGACGCGGAATCTGGTCCCATTGTTTCCTATTGAAAATGGTTCGGATCGGTCCAGCCGTTCCGGAGTTATGCCCATTTAGGTGTTCCGGACCGTTACCCCAGAAAGGGGCCAGATATGAAAACACTACAAACCCAACCATGCGACACATCAAACTACGGCATTTTCGATAAATTAATGAACGGTAAGCAGAAAAATGGTCTCAGACCATATCTGAACCGGTAGTGTCCCGAAACCGGTTCCGGGTGTCCCGCCAGAGGTGGCTAAACATAAAAGTGAGCTAAACCCATGCATGCGACATATCAAATAGTGGCTTTTTTTATATCCTGATGAACAGTCAGCAGGAAAATATTCTCAGAACATATTTGAACTGGTAGTGATCCGCAACCGGTTCCGGGTGTCCCGCCGGAAATGTCCAAATAAAAAAGTGAATCAAACACATGCATGCGACACATGAAATCGCGGATTTTTTGGTATCTTGATTTGGCAAAAAAAGTATCTGGCCAAAATAGTAAAATGTGAAATTGAACCAAACCCATACGTGCGGTACCATAAAACTACGCTAATTCGACATTGATTGCTCTCAAATTACCTGGGTAAACTTTTAATTCGATAAACTACCTCTATTTTAGTTTTTGTTTAGATTGTAGGATTTGTTTACTGATATTATTCAGCCCTATTTATACGTTGAACATAACGTCGGATTATGTGCCATCAATAAGTTTTAAGTCAATTCAAAGATGGCTTTGGTAAAATGCTTGCTTTACTTTATAAATATCCGGATTCAGGAACACTTCGACTTACGTCGGTGAGAACATATTCGACGAGATGGAGGTGGATTAATTTGGTTTTTTTTTTGAAAAAAAAAACCTATATCAAATCCACAAATGGCACAAATATTTGAGCTTTTTATCATTAGCATTAGCATTAGCATTAGCATTAAGCGAGTCGCACAAATTCGTAGGTGGTACAGTCCTAGACCGCTGTTATGAGGGTTGCCTCCTTCCCGTCCGAACCAAAGCACAAAGATTTGGGACTAATCTCTGACTCTTAGACAAGACTGACGCAATCCTCCAATGGTCGAGCACTGTCCTGGCCACGTCCTTGCGACTGCTGAGGAATGGGAAAGGATGGTTAGTTTTGGACACCTATGAAAAATGTAGACAACTCTACGATCTCTCAGGCCTAGGTGTCACGGGAATTTGGGTGTTGTTAGTGGAAGGGTAAACTCCAAAGGATACGCTTGGTTAACGTTCAGGCACACCATTGTTAGACTGCTTCGAATTAGTTGTCTGCCCAATTCATCCTTGTTTCCTCGTCATCTTGTTGGCATTTGGTTGAATTACTAGATTCTTCGGTTGATAATCTGAAATATAAAATAATATTAACATCGTTCGTCAATTAAGCTACATATTAGTGATACGCTCGCCACAGTTACATATTTTTAAAATATATATTTTATCGTACAATACATTTACCTGAATCCTGCTGAAATAAAATGTTAATTAGCAGTACATTGAAACACAAATACTACAAAACAAGGAAAAAAAGCATCAAACTTTGATCTTGGAATATTTAAAAATACGGTAAATATCAAGATCAAAATTTGATTTGGTAGATCTTACACCGCAACGCACCATTCTAAGGTGATCTACCCACGTTACGGGGGAAATATTTGAGCTTTTTATCAATTCAGAAATTAAAATTTAATATGTACAGTAATCAGACTTTCTTCGCAGTTAATCATTCAGAATTTATAGGAAATTATGCAAATGTTTGAAGAAAATTCTCTGAACATCTCGCCTGTTGTTGAACGATTCCGTCCGGTAGTCGAAATGTTCAATTATGTGGAACAAATTCGTCTTTTTCGTAGGTTATGAGCATAGGGGGTCTCACGGAATTTCAAAGGATTCCAGGAGAGTTTCGAGGGATTTAACAGAAATGTTTATCCACGGCAAAAATCCGTTTCCGATTTCATGACGAAAAAATATGAAATTATAAAATATGCCACTTCATGATATCATGACAACGAGTCATGATGGCATGACGTTAACGACAATTGTCATGAATATTTCTCATTCTTTCCTTAAAAAATAGTCATGGTAGCCAAAGGTGCCTCGACAAACCTATTCTTCCTTTTATTTATCAAACACCGTGAATCTGTGTCATGGAACCATGCCGGTGAATCATTAAGCCATAAAGCAGCGTCTTAAATTATGTATCCAAAACAAATGATTGCAAGATTTCTACTTGTTACACAAACCAGTGAAGCCATTGTTTTTTCATGCCAGTCTGATCGGTGGCGTTTCGTGGTAGAACAACAAAGTATTCGCGTGATTATCTTAGAACTCTAAACTAAATGATTATTGGCACTATGTGTGTAGTGTTAAGTTTTCAAAACCGTAGTGTGAAGAAAGAACCCAGTTGAGTAACATCTGCAGCAGGAGAAGTGCGTTTGTTATGTATGCAAAATTAATAATTTCCAGAAAAGATATTTTTCTTCATCTACCATGGCCTAACTTGGATCACTGTTTTTAGATCTGAATTCCTTCGCGCCATTCAACATTTATTGAGTGACCAGAGGTGAGAAGCATCAAAGAGTAATTGGAATTAGGGTGATTTTCCAATTGTTGAACAGCTAAAAACTCGCCTATTGTTGCACACATGTTATTCTTATGAGGTGTGCAACAATTGACGAATTTTTAGCCGTGCAACAATTGGAAAATTACCCCCCAACAATTGGAAAATTACACAATCATAATTTCAGAAAAAAACATCTATAAGAAATCATAAAACGATAAGCATAAGTTCCATAAATAAGGCTTATGATTTCATGAATTTTTGTCATGGTTTTAGAGTTCATTTGGCGTGATATTGTGACTCAGTTCTTCCCATTTGGCCTATGCAACCAAAATCATAAATGACAAATACTATTTTCATAAAAATAATCTGATTGCATAAATTTTCGTCATAATTCATAATACTTGCGGCATGATATTATGACTGTACCTTACCTTAGGGCCTGTCCATAAACTACGTAGACTCTTAGGGAGACGGGGCTTCTGGCCAAAGTCTACGCTCCATAAACATTTCGAAAATTTTGTATGAACAAAAGTCTACGGAGGGGGAGGATGGGGTCTGAGATTGCCCATTGTCAGACTAAGGCCTGAGTGTCCTCTGCTGTACGTAGGAGTCGTCTCCATTCTACTCGGCCCATGTCTATGCGTCTCCAGTTTCGCACATCACTCGATCCATCGTTGCCTTGATCAATCGTATCAGTTTATCCGGGAATCCGTATTCATGCATGACTGTATTTGCCACTTTTGCCAATCGAATCAAAATCATAAAAGACAAGCAATAGTTTCATGAATGAGGCTTATGAATTCATAAATTTGCGTCATGATTCAGTGTGCATGCTGCATGATTTCATGACGCATTCATGATTCATGACATCGAGGCCATGCTACGGAAAAATGATTCATGTTGTGATGCCATTTTTATGGTGTGTATTCATAACATAAAAGTACATTTATTGCTTTGTCGGTTTTGGCTTTCTTATTTTTCCCGTGTTGGGTTCATAACAATTCCATGGGCGCTTCATGCTTCAGGGAGATTTCAGAGGTTTTCATGAGGTATTTGAGGCGTGTCAGGCGATACCAGTGAGTTTTGAAGGGTGTTAAAGGGGGAGTCATGGGTTTTCAGAGGGGTTACAAGAGGTTTGAATGGGGAATCCATGGGCATTAAACAGGTTCCATGAGCGTACGTAGATTTTAAAATGGATTTCAGATGCGTTTCAGAGGGTTTCATGGGGATTTGGAGAGGTTTCATTGGTTTTCATTGGTTGGGTTTATTCAAGCGTCAGTGTTACATAACACTCAATTCAAACTTATTTTTTTATGTCTTTTTTATGAGATTTTCGAAAAAAAAAACCCTAATTTGATTTAACGTGGATTCACATGCATTCGTTTCATGTCCTATCCAAGTTCTGACGATATCTGATCTAACGATCTTCCAGACATCGATCTATCATCGAGTGAACAATTGAAGCCAATTGACCCAGTCAGAAAGTGATGAAATTATCTCCGAAACAGTTTGACAAAGTGCAAATCGATCAAACTGAATCGTTGATCTTAGTTGGTAGTATGTATTCGATTTCCACTGCCTCCGATCGAATGTTCCGCCCAGAGTTCAGCCTCTAGCAATCTCCGGTGGTGCCGGCGATGATTGGCAGCAAAAAGAAATTCGCCAATCAATTGAAATTCCATCCAGATTTGTCACGCCCCTAGACTTCGGGTGGACAACTCTGCGCCGCAACGAAGTTGATGATCAGATCCTAGATTGGCATGATCATTGGATGTACGTTCCCCTGAGGCCCTAGCCAAGACCCACGAAGCAAGGGTTTCCAAATTTGCAAAAAAATAAACTTTTGTTGACCTACAAGTGGCCGTATTTTTTTTTTCTCGGCTAACAATTTGCAAATTACAACAATTTGGCGCTGTTTTCAAACGGCAATGATGATCATCTGTTGACGAGCGATCCTCCAAACAAGGTACACGATAATGACTCCATTCCCGCGAGTCCAAGCGCGAGTCCATAAATTTTGCAAGCGTCGATTTAATTCGGCAATTTCGTGTTGTTACGTTGTTGTTACGTTTAGAGCTGGACGAATCGAATCGAATCACGACGGTGATAATGGTGATGATGGCGACGATGATTATGATGAGGTGAACGATTCGTCACCCATCGACAATTGTTGGATACCATCTCTATCCGTGAGGTGATCGTCTTGATGAAGTTGAAAGTTGTTTGCAAATTACCGCGATATGAAGCTGCGATTATGCAATTGTTGGACGAAGTTGGATGGGTCGCCAGCGGCAGCTGCAAGTGTTGACAAGTTCTTCAATCGCCCGATTATCGTTCGATCAAACTTTCTCCCCGGCGCGTTGGTTTGGTTGTTTCGTCTGTTTCCTCCGTTCGTCGTCGGCCGAACGAGGGAACCTCGTTGAGTTGAGTTCAGTTCGGCGTCGTCGTTATCTCTCGATGTAAGCACACGCCTATTCATTAGTGATCGAGAGAAGTGTTACCCGACTAGAAGGAAAACATAAAATGAAATTAAGGCCAGAAGTTACTGGACAAACATACCAACAGATCTACTCTTGCATTTTCTGGAAGGCTTGGAGGAGTTCCTGGAGGAATCTCTGCTGGAATTCCTGTAGAAATCCCTGGAGGATTTATCAAAGGAATTCCTGCAGGAATCTCTGGAGGAATTTCCGGAGGAATCCATGGAGAAACTCCTTGAGAAATCCCTGGATGAATTCTTAAGGAATCCCTGGAGGAATTCCTGGAGAAATCCCTGGAAGAATCGCTGCAGGAATCCCTGGAGAAATTGCGGGAGGAATCCCTGGAGGAATTCCTGGAGAAATACCTGGAGGAATCCCTCAAGACGTTCCTAGAGAAATCCCTGGATGAGTTCCTGGAGGAGTTCCTGGAGAATCTCTGGAGAATTTCTTGGAGGAATCCCTGGAGGAGTTCCTGGAGGAGTCCCTAGAGGAGTTCCTGGAGGAATCCCTGGAGGAGTTCCTGGAGGAATCCCTAGAAGAGGTCCTAAAGTATCCCTGGAGAAATTGCTGGAAAAATTGTGGAGAAGTTCCCGAAGGAATTCCTGGAGGAATTCCTGAAGGAAACTCTTGAGGAATTCATGGAGGAATTGCTGGAGAAATTCCTGGAGAAGTTCTTGGAGAAATTCGTATTGAAATCCCTGGAGAAATTCGTGAAAGAAAACATCTTCATATATTTATATTTAGATTCGATTGAATTTTGACATGTTATTTCAACCTTTTCCCAGTCGGGAACCTTGCCAATACCCCTCGAGGCGTCGTCGGTCACTCGCGGTAGTCACATCGTTAATTAAAAAGCCATATTTCTATTTAGCTCCACTCACCGGACGGACGGACGGATGGGAAAGACTGGCACTCGGAGATAAAATAACACGGAAGAGAGGTGCCACGGATTTGTGTTGGATTTAATGGAAATGCATTTCACACGACCACTTGGGGCTGGCAAATGTGGTGGTGGTCATCTGGGTGATCTCTTTCTCTCTTGTGCGAAATTGGAAACCCATTCGGAGATTATTAATCAATCGAAGTCCCATCCGTACGGCTGTATGGGCGTCGTTCGATGAAGGGCTGGGAAAATTGAGCAGTCTTGTCGGTGTCCAAATCAATTCATTAATCTGATTGAGTTCGTTGTGGTTGGTCCGACCGAGAGCCTTTTCGGTTTCGCTGATGTCCGCCGCGGGGTTCCAAATCGGTGTTGACTCACTCGTTACGTTTGTTTGAACTTTGAAGAGATAGCCGTTTTCGGAGAGACATTGTAGCGGATGTTTTTGAAGCTTCGGGGTTTAGGAGAAGGCGATTCAGACGAGTACAATTCTAGATTGAGTTGAAATAAGGGCGAAAGTAACATGAGAGAGTTCTCTTCATCGACTCTCTCTTCTGCAAATTAAAGTGACAAGATGCAAATACAATCGAACTTTTTTACACTTAGACGCTAGATTACATCGCAACCTAGCGATTTATGACCAAAAAGTTCAACAATACTTGCATCTTGTCACTTTAATTTGAAGAAGAGAGAGTCGATGAAGAGAACTCTCTCATGTTACTTTCGCCCTTATTTAAACTCAATCTAGAATTCATGCTTTGATTAATGGTCTTTGACACGTGAGAGTATGTTTAGTTTATCATTGTGGGCTGTCTTTTGGCATAGCGTTTGTGTTCAAAGTTTCTGGAATCTCCAGAGGTATTCCCGGATGTATGCCCACGGCAATTCCTGGAGGAATACCCAAAGCAACGCCAGGTATCAGAAGGTATCAGAAGGCCGGCTCCAGAGGCACGTTATCCTCCATTTGGGACATTTGTGCCATCGCCAAAATAACAGCCTATTTCATCATCTACCTGAGGGAAAAGGAAGGAAAACGGATTTGGATGGGGATAGGGACAGGTAGGGAAATAGGAAAAATACCCTGGAAGAGGGTACTAACGCACAAGCGTACCACAATGGGTTCAAACAGCGCCCTGAAAAGGGCACTGTAATAACGCATAAAGCGAAAGAGAGCCTATAGCTCTTTACCACAGCGGGTTAAGAACAACAGAATATCCTGAAGATTCAGGTTTCTGAAGTCAGTTTCACTTAATAAGTGTTTACCGAATACTCGGAAACGCAGTTGCGCGAAAACTGGACAGTTACATATCAAATGATACGAAGTTCCATAATCGGATTCACAGCTATCACAGGCAAATGAATCAGCTTGCTGAATATTCGCCATGTGATAGCTGAGTCGGCAGTGGCCAGTCAATGCTTTGACCAGCATGCTGCAATTCTGCTTAGACAGATTAGTTAGATACTTCGCCACCCGTAGAGATGGCTCAGCACTATACAATTTGGTTTGATGACATGACTCCAAACTATTCCAATATTGTCTGTGTTGAGTGACAGCCCAGGTGTGAATCTGAAGCTTAATCCAACACTTCGATATCGGAATATCTGGCTCAGGGCCAATGAAGTCATGTGATGCTCCAGAGCGAGCTAACTCATCAGCCAATTCATTTCCAGCGATGGAAGAATGACCAGGTACCCATAGAAGGTGAACAGCGTTTGCTGAATTCAGCTCCTCGATTTGAGTTCGACAAGCGATAACTATCTTCGACCTGGAGTTGGCCGAAGCAAGTGCTTTAATAGCAGCCTGGCTATCTGAACAGAAGTATATTACTTTGCCCATTACGTGCTGCTGAAGTGCTGATTGCACTCCGCACATAAGAGCAAAGATTTCGGCCTGAAAAACGGTGCAGTGTCTACCAAGTGAGTAAGACTGATACAGCCTTAGCTCACGAGAATAAACACCAGGACCTGCTCGACCTTCGAGAAGGGAGCCATCAGTGTAACATACGATGCCGTCTGAAATAGTTCTTTCCAGATAACCAGATGTCCACTTTTCCCGGGAAGGGAATTTCGTGGAAAATGTCCTATATGGAAAATTAAAAGCAATTGTAAGATCACTTGGAGCAAGAACAATTTTGTCCCAATTCACCAAAAGTGAAAACAACGAGGTGTGTGTTGATGTGCGGTTCACAGGAGTTTCCTCTAGTAGACCGAGTACCCGTAACCGGTAAGTGCAAGAAAGTGCTTCTTGTTTGAGATGAATGTGTAGTGGGGCAACGTCAAAGAGAACTTCGAGCGCTGCCGTGGGTGTTGAAGAGAACGCTCCGGACATCGCCATTAAGCACATCCTTTGGAGATGGCCTAATTTTGATTGGACCGTTCTCACTTCACCCTTTTGCCACCACACAAGACATCCATAAGCCAATATTGGCCGAACCACAGTTGTGTAAATCCATTTGATATACTTGGGTTTTAGACCCCAAGTTGTACCAAAAGTACGCCGGCATTGCCCGAAGGCCATACAAGCTTTCTTGATTCTGAACTCAATGTGAGGTGTCCAGGAAAGCTTGGAACCAAGAATGACTCCAACGTACTTTACCTGTTCAGTCACATCGATTTCAGAATAAAAGAGACGTAAAGGTCGAACGCCATTACGGTTTCGCCTTTCCGTGAAAAGAACAATAGATGTTTTACTCGGATTAACCGAAAGGCCATATTGGCGACACCAACCCTCAACTACCTGAAGGGCGTTTTGCATCAGGTCGAAAAGGGTGCTGATGCACATACCAACTAACAATGTTAGGTAGTCGTCGGCAAAACCATAAGTAGGAAAACCGCTATTATTGAGTTGCCTCAATAGCGTATCTGCTACGAGATTCCACAAAAGCGGTGATAAGACTCCCCCTTGGGGGCATCCACAAACACTCAATTTCCTAATCCCTGCTAGACGCAATGTCGAGAAGAGATATCGGTTTTTGAGCATTTGGTGAATCCAATTGGAAATCATTGGAGATATACCATGACTCCGTGCGGCTTCCAATATGGCATCGAAAGGCACGTTGTCAAAGGCACCCTCGATATCTAAGAAAACACCCAAACAAGATTGCTTTTGAGCGAATGCTTTCTCGATATCGTAAACAACCTTGTGTAAAAGAGTCACAGTGGACTTACCAGATTGGTAGGCATGTTGGTTCACATGAAGAGGCACGTTGGCCAGATGAACATCACGGATGTGATGATCCACAATGCGTTCTAAGCATTTCAGAAGAAAAGAGGTCAAACTGATAGGTCTGAAACTCTTTGCTTCTTCATACGACGCACGACCCACTTTTGGAATAAACTTTACAGTAATATCCCGCCAGGATTTGGGAATATACCCTGTAGCAAAACTGCAAACAAGTAGTTTCTTCAAAACATGTTTGAAATAATCAAATCCCTTCTGAAGCAAAATAGGATAAATCCCATCTGCCCCAGGAGATTTGAAAGGAGCAAAGCTATTAAGAGCCCACTCAATCGATTCTATAGTTACAATACTCCGAGCCGAAGCTAAAGAATCATAACTACAAGAAAAGACATCAGGATCATCCGAAGATGTAATATCCACACATCCAGGGAAGTGAGGGAAGTGTGTGCTGAATAAGCATTCCAGAACTTCCTCATCAGAGGAAGTCAGATCGCCATTTGGCAAACGAAGTTCGTTCACCCGGAAATCCTTAGATTTCGCAAGGATTTTGTTTAACCGACTGACTTCACTCAAGCTGGAAACATTTGTACAAAGGTTTTTCCAGCCGGATCGTTCAGCAGACCGGAGAGCTTTCCTGTAGGCCTTGCGAGCCGACCTGAAAGCCTCCGAACTAGCCGAACGTCGTCTGTTCCAACTCTTTCTACATTGTTTCCTGAGTTTCGCCAGATCAGAGTTCCACCAAGGGGTTCCTCTTGTGATCTTCACAGACCGTAGAGGGCATGCTTCTTCAAAAGCTTCCATGATGAAGGTCGTTGTAGTATCAACGGCATCATCTAAATCACTTGGAGTGTCAATGGATGGTGAATATCCATGAAATTTGGCTGCAACCAAATCAGTATAAAGATCCCAGTTTGTTGACCGAGGATTCCTGAAACGCAATGTTTGCGAAGTAACATTAAAATGTTCAAAAAGATGTAGCGATGGTCAGATAAAGATTCTTCATCTGACACATGCCAATTGGTCAGCTCGTGACTAATTCTGCTAGAGCAAAGCGTTATATCTAACACTTCCTCTCTAGCAGATACCATGAAGGTTGGGCGGTTGCCTATGTTAAGTAATGCAAGATCTGTACTACTTAAGTACTCCATCAAACTGGAGCCTCTCAAGTTAATGTCTGAGCTGCCCCAGATGATATGGTGAGCATTAGCATCACTGCCAACAATTAGCGGAAGGCCTTTTGAAGTGCAGTATGGGATGACTTGTTTGAAAGCATCCGTAGGGGATGGTTCATCATGCGGTAAATACACAGAACAATAGACGTATTTCCTGTTGAGGTTTCCAACAGATACATCAATTGTGATAGCACATACATCTCTGGTGGTTAGTTCAGAGATGAGTGTAGCAACTATTGCGTTGTTGACAAGCACACAGGCTCGAGGCATGACACGCGAGTTTGCCATTTCATGTTTACTGAAAGTGGCAAACAACGGGTTCACAAGGTTCCCTAGATAGAAATTTCCCTTACGAAAGTAAGGTTCTTGTACCAAGGCCACTTGGGCTGTACCATTTTGCATAAGTCTGCAAAGATTGATCGTTGCTGTTCTTTTATGCTGAAGATTGATCTGAGCTATCTTAACCGTAGCCACTACCCAAACTAGGTAAGATTAAACTCTTCGCAACAACAGCACAACAAAGAACAGCAACGATAAAACCAAATCGGTATCGATTGGAAAACGCCAAAGGCGAGGATACACAGAATACACTGTGTAAATCGCATAATGTGAAACCATATAGGTGAAAATTTAAACTAATTAACAACATCTTCATAATCCCGCCCTTATTTAGCCTCAAGTGAGACTAAAGAAGGGCAGCTGATTGTCTCGGAGAAACACAAGGTCCACTGCACCATTGCTCCGGTTAGCGCAGTAAGGGCTACATACTGTGGAGGGCGACCTGGTACTCCACAGGCTCCGTTAGCGGTTAGGTTTTTATTAGACCCCCCTAGCCATTCATTCCTAGGCACGGTAAGCATAAAGCCGCATCACACCATGAATTAGGGGTCACCTGTTGGTGGATTCTTACCACCGGAACAGGCGGTCCGTAGTGTTATTCTTAGCCAATTGAGACAATCGCTACCGACACTACACAGCTATCTAGGCTGATCGAGAAAAGAAGTTAATATTGATGATCAACTTCATACGGACTCGAACAGCCGAAAAGGGGTGATCTCTTTCTCTCTTGTGCGAAATTGGAAACCCATTCGGAGATTATTAATCAATCGAAGTCCCATCCGTACGGCTGTATGGGCGTCGTTCGATGAAGGGCTGGGAAAATTGAGCAGTCTTGTCGGTGTCCAAATCAATTCATTAATCTGATTGAGTTCGTTGTGGTTGGTCCGACCGAGAGCCTTTTCGGTTTCGCTGATGTCCGCCGCGGGGTTCCAAATCGGTGTTGACTCACTCGTTACGTTTGTTTGAACTTTGAAGAGATAGCCGTTTTCGGAGAGACATTGTAGCGGATGTTTTTGAAGCTTCGGGGTTTAGGAGAAGGCGATTCAGACGAGTACAATTCATGCTTTGATCAATGGTCTTTGACACGTGAGAGTATGTTTAGTTTATCATTGTGGGCTGTCTTTTGGCATAGCGTTTGTGTTCAAAGTTTCTGGAATCTCCAGAGGTATTCCCGGATGTATGCCCACGGCAATTCCTGGAGGAATACCCAAAGCAACGCCAGGAGGAATGCCCAAGGCAATTCCTGGAGGAATGCCCAAGGCAATTCCTGGAGGAATGCCCAAGGCAATTCCTGGAGGAATGCCCAAGGCAATTCCTGGAGGAATGCCCAAAGCAATTCCTGGAGGAATACCTTAAGCAATTCCTGGAGGAATGCCCTAAGCAATTCCTGGAGGAATGCCCAAGGCAATTCCTGGAGGAATGCCCAAAGCAATTCCTGGAGGAATACCCTAAGCAATTCCTGGAGGAATGCCCAAGGCAATTCCTGGAGGAATGCCCAAGGCAATTGCTGGAGGAATGCCCAAGGCAATTCCTGGAGGAATGCCCAAGGCAATTTCTGGAGGAATGCCCTAGGCAATTCCTGGAGGAATGCCCAAAACAATTCCTGGAGGAATGCCCAAAACAATTCCTGGAGGAATGCCCAAGGCAATTCCTGGAGGAATGCCCAAGGCAATTTCTGGAGGAATGCCCAAGGCAATTCCTGGAGGAATGCCCAAGGCAATTCCTGGAAGAATGCCCAAAACAATTCCTGGAGGAATGCCCAAAACAATTCCTGGAGGAATGCCCAAAACAATTCCTGGAGGAATGCCCAAGGCAATTCCTGGAGGAATGCCCAAGGCAATTCCTGGAGGAATGCCCAAGGCAATTCCTGGAGGAATGCCCAAGGCAATTCCTGGAGGAATGCCCAAGGCAATTCCTGGAGGAATGCCCAAGGCAATTCCTGGAGGAATGCCCAAGGTAATTCCTGGAGGAATGCCCAAGGCAATTCCTGGAGGAATGCCCAAGGCAATTCCTGGAGGAATGCCCAAGGCAATTCCTGGAGGAATGCCCAAGGCAATTCCTGGAGGAATGCCCAAGGCAATTCCTGGAGGAATGCCCAAGGCAATTCCTGGAGGAATGCCCAAGGCAATTCCTGGAGGAATGCCCAAGGCAATACCTGGAGGAATGCCCAAGGCAATTCCTGGAGGAATGCCCAAGGCAATTCCTGGAGGAATGCCCAAGGCAATTCCTGGAGGAATGCCCAAGGCAATTCCTGGAGGAATGCCCAAGGCAATTCCTGGAGGAATGCCGAAGGCAATTCCTGAAGAAGGAATGCCCAAGGCAATTCCTGAAGAAGGAATGCCCAAGGCAATTCTTGGATGAATGTCCAAGGCAATTCCTGGAGAAATTCCCAAAGGAAGTTCTGGAGGAATTTCCAAAGGAAGTTCTGGAGCAATTCCCAGAAGAATTCGTGGAGGAATATTCAGGGGAATTCCTGAAGGAATGCCAAGGGCGATTCTGGGAAAAGAATATGAAATCTTCATGGTAGACCCAACTATTGATGCCATCTGTCAGGAAAGCCTTTCAACAGTATTTCATAGCAAAACTTTCTCGTCTGCAATCCTGCATCCGAATCTCAACCATCACATTCACCAGCAGCTGCTGCCTCTGCCTGTTTGTATACTTGCCAATTCCTAAACAAGCTTGACCATTATTCACACTCAATTTGCTTCATATTTTTCCCCTCCCGATCGATCCGGAGCGTAGCGGGGTGGCACCTGTTCTCCAAATAAGTGGAAAAAATATTGAACAAAAAAAAAGATCTCTCACACCAACCAGACAGCAGCCAGTATTCAGCGCCACGAACGGTGGCGGGGCCATTAATTATTCGTTTCACACCCGGGTTGCGAACCGCGATCCACGATTTCCAATAAAGCCTACTAACTGAATCGCGCCGCCGCCACGGACACGGACCACGACCGGCGGACCCAAGTGGATATTTATCGCACTTTTATTTGCGTTTGCCACTTTGTCGAGTGCAAATTTAGCGCCGCCGAAGATTCGTTGAACCCAAATGCTCACGTCTTACAAAAACTGCAGCACAAAGACTTCACAGTTCCATTCATATCCGAAAGGAAAAGAAGTAAAAAACAGTCGGTGATTGATGTGATTTTTGACACCTCTTCTCGGTGAATGTGCCGATCAATTATTGAGTCAGTGTCTCTATTGCTTGGACCCCTCCTCTCTGCCTCAATAATATATTGATCATTGCTCGATAATGTGTGGTTTTGCTAATTACGCATCATTTGCATCGATCACTGTACTGGAAAGAAAAGAGGCAGGAAGATGGAAATTTTAGCAAAGTATGATAAAAATTCACTTCGTCATATGCGTTTATTCCCGTCATATCAGATGGTCAATAATAAAGGATATATCAACTTACATTTGCAAAAGACTTATAAAATGGATGCAAAAAGATGTAGACTATCCCTTAGCGAGCCCCTTTTGCACTGAAACTCACGATTTCACATTTTTTCTCGTTTTGTGTTAGACGAAGGCAACCGCACCAACGCAGCAGCTAGCCGAGTTGTTTTTCATCACCGTTCAATTTTCACTTCGTCAGATGATTCACTTATTGAACGGACCTGTGGCACTTCAAAGATGGATTTTACTGATGTAGAATGCAGCAAAGGCTGCTCAACTATTGAAATAAATTGCGTTTCCCCGTCGGTGAATTGTAAACAACAAGTTTTCTTCGTCCCAGTGTGGGTGCAGGCATATGGTGTGCGTGGATTTTCTGCAATCGCAACATCATATTTCAGAACCACAGAGAGAAATTTCTTCTTTGCACTGTGATGGCGTATTATGATCTGGTGGGCAAAATTATTATCACTCATCAAAAATATTAATCGGTATATTTTGGTCGTTATTCTAAAGCTACATCTCAATTTAAAAGCTTCCTTCCCAATAGTACTTCGAACACATGATTGGATTTGAATTGCGAAGGATTCGATCGACACCTACGGTCAAAATATAATATTTGATCATTCTATGTACCATAGTGTCACGTAGAAGGTGTGCCGGGAATTGAATTCAGGTTGTGCCCAAAATAGACGCCGACTAGACGGAAACAGAATTCGAGGGACAATTATTCAATCTTATTATTTTAAGGAATTTATAGTTCTTTTACAATAGTTCATACATTATATGAAAGCTGATTCAAAAATTAGTAATTGATATCACATTGGTCATGAGGCGTTAGACGAGGTACACAAATAAATTTGATCATTAGATAGACGGGAATTAGATAAAACCCTATTTACTACTAATAGGTAAATCATCAGATTGTTCCTATTTTTCTGAACAACTTTGCCAAACATGACACTTTTCTATCTGCTTTGGATCTCGAGATAAAGTTTAACTCAACTTGATAACTAGCGCCACCTGGCGGTGCAACCCCCAGGTAATTTTCAAACACTAGGTTGCTCTTGTTCTTCTGAACAAGTTTGCCATAGGCGACATTTTTCTATCTGCTTTGGATCTCGAATAAAGAAGTCGAAATTTTTACTTAATAGCTAGCGCCACCAAGCGGCAAAATTGCCAACAAATCCATCAGATTGTTCTGGTCTTTGGGTCCCGAGATAGAGTAGTTAAAACTTTACTTGACCAGCAGTGCCACCTAGCGATGAAATCACCAACTACTAGGTGAATCATTAGATTCTTTTTGCCCTTCTGAACAATTTTCGCACACGGACGGGCGACATGATCTTCGAGCTTAAAATATATTCGAGCACAAAAGCTCTTCGTACAAAGAGCTTTCTAAGAAGGAGGTAAGCGACATGGCGCAGGTTCGTGCAATGACGCCGGAAGTGGTCCTCCAGTGCGCCGACGTTGACGAGATCCCCACGGAGGAAGAAGTCAAAGTTGCCATGAAGACGCACATGGAGATACCCCGATTAAGGAAGGGGTCGGTGGATGCTACCGACAAAGCATTGCGAATTTGCAAACTGAAAGCCGGTTGGTCCAGTGTGCTCATTGAGTCTATCCCAGCAACCGGGGAGGTATGCTTAAGATGCCAGAAATTTGGTCATCTGGCAGGAATCTGTAGGGTACCAGATAGATCCAAACTGTGTAGGTGATGCGGAGAGGTCAGCTAAAAACACAAGAGTGTAAGAAGGCACCAAAAAGCATCATCTATAGAAAATAGAAATAAGGGGCGAATCGCCAACCAGTCTACTAATGTAATGGTACGATCGTTGAACTCCATCGGAACTGTCTTCGAGCTAGGAGGATGATACAAAGAGCCCACACTGGTGAAGAAAGAGAAGTTCGCAGACCTCCCAATTAGCATTTTTTAGTCAAACTTTTCTTGATTCTTAAAACCATAATGAGAGGTATAAGGTTTTATGACGGTTGTCAAGAAGACCGACCAATTGGCGAATGTTTCCAGAATCATGTTTCTTAAATCTTTCGGGAGTGTCATGAGAATCCTTCTGGAATGCTTCTTGAGTCCTTATAGAATGTCTCCTGAATCCTTCAAAAATGTTTCTCGAATCCTCTCGAATGTTTCTAAAATTGGTCTGGAATGCTTGTAGAATGTTCCCAGAATGCTGAGGGAATGCTTCCAGAATCCGTCTGGATTGTTTCTCGTATCCTTCTGGAGTGTCATCAGAATCCTTCTGTAGCGTTTCCAGAATCCTTATGGAATGTTTGCAGAATCCTTCTGGAATGTTTCCAGAGTCCTTTTGGAATATATCCAGAATTGTTCTGGAGTGCTTTCAGAATCCTTCTGGAATGTTTCCAGAATCCTTTTGGAATATATGTCTTAAAAAATCCATACGAAATGTTTCCAGAATTTTTCTGAAATTTTAACGCAATGTTTCTAGAATCTTGTTCCTTAAATATTCTGGAGTGTCAGGAAAATCCTTCTGGAATATTTCTCGAATCCTTCTGAAATGTTTCCAGTTTTTTTTCTGGAGTATTTCCGGAATATTTCTGGAGCATTCCAGAACCCTGCTGAAAGATTTCCAGAATCATTTTGGATTATTTCCAGGGTTGTATATATTCCCTCATATTTTTCCGAAACGTTTCCATAATCCTTTTGGAATGTTTCCAGAATCTTTCTGGAATGTTTCCTTCTGGATTTTTTTTCCAGAATCTTTCAAGAGTACTTCCAGAATTCTTTCGAAATGTTCCCATAATCCTTCTGGAATGTTTCCAGAATCCTTCTGGAATAATTCCAGGCTAATTGATCATCAAAGTGTTACTAGGGCTGTGTTTAGGGCAGCAAGAGCTGCTTTCAAAAAAGAAATCATGTTCAACAAGGCAGCTTGTAGGCAAAAACTCTGTCGTAAAGGGGACGCAAATCCATAGGGGGATGTCTACAGAGTGGCTATGGCAAGAACTAGAGGCCCGGACACACCATCCGAAAGGTGTCCAGAAGAACTGAGGACTGACTATAAGGGGTACACATCTGAAAGTGACGCCACAAGCTTGTCCGAGCAGCCGAACCACACCGGATGGAACGGTGGTAGAGGGTACGGCACGAACGCTTCAACACGCATACAGAAGCAACGTTCGCACCGACAACGTTGTACCGACATCATACCTTTAAAGTTTTCAGCTAACGATGCTTCGCGATTGCGATAAGCATCGAAAGCGATGAAAAGAAAAGCTTGGTTGGCAGGCAACGGTTCTACCTACGGTGCGAAGGAATAGCCAGCAATGCTGATCAGCGTCGAGTCTGTTCGTGTGCTATTCGTCGAAAGCAAATCGCATCATTTCGCGAAAGTTTTCATCGAATAGCAAGATTGGTTGTTGACGCAGCAGTCCGTGTGTATGGTGTTGGTATAATAGGGTCTGTAGGTAGAATCCTGAGGAGTTATTGTTCAGACCCGGACGTTAGTCTACGAAATGCGTGAGGGCCAGAAGACTATGAGCATAACCGCGGGTGTTCCTTATGGCTCCATCTTGGGCCCAATGATGTGGAACGCGATGTTATGATGAGTTTTCTGCGAATGAGCCTACCAAGAAAAGTGAAAACCGTTGGTTTTGCGGACGACGTGCTGTGCTCATGATAATCGGGGCGTCGCTTATCGAGGTAGAAATACCAGCCACGGAGGTGATCGAAATGGTACAGAACTAGATGTTCGAGAAAAAGCTGGCGCTAGCCGATAATAACACCGAAGTGTTGATGATCAGCTACCGGAAGGCAGTATAGCAGGTTGAAGTAGCAGTCGAGGAACTCTCCATCAGCTCGAGGTGAGAAGTGCATCAACGTTGATTGGATTGACGATCAGCTGCCCTTCAACAGCAACGTCGGCTACGCTTGCGAGAAGGCATCAAATGCGATTACAGCGTTGACCACAGAATCCTTTCCAACAGATAGGCGATCAGTAGTGACACGAGGAGACTTCTGGCCGGTGTGTCGACGTCGATAAGCAGATTTGCGTTCCTGTTGAGGCAGCGGAGCAGTTAACAATGGCTATAAGGGTAGCAAGCGCGTACCGGACTATTTCTACGGAAGCGGTCTGTGTTATAGCAGGCCTGCTTCCTAACAAAATTGGGGGTATTGGAGGAAGACTGTGAGTGCTACAGGAGCACAGGAACGACAGGGGTCCGTAAGACTGCGAGAGTTGACTCAATAAGAGGCTTGATCTACCCTTGAGGACGAATTACTGTTTTTTAGTCGTCGGGGTGCCTTTGAACCGGAAGCCAATCTCCAACCGAAATCGCTGAACTGACCTCGTCACCTGACTGGTCGAGATTGATTTAACTGTCTCGAGAGAACTTTCGTCGCCGGGAATTTTCTTACTCGGAGTAGCCTAGGTCAACCACGGGGAACTAGACCAAGAAAAGCACCGGAGAACGGTCGCTGGCGCACCTGTGAATCGGAAGCCAGCCTCCAACCGGAATCGCAGAACCGACCTTGACTCGATTTCAATCCGGGGAGATCGGTTTCGGAAGAGCTTCCATCGCCGGATAAGTCTTCGTCGAAGTAGGATGGATCCGCCGCCGGCGACTATCCCAGTAGCGAGCGATCTGGCGAATTATTAGTTTGGGTAATCAAAGCGACTGCGAACCGATGTCAACAAGAGCCGATGGGCGCAAAATGACGAAAAATGTAGAAAATTAACAAATTACTAACAGGAGCTAAATTGCTCCGCATGGCGTATGTTGATTGCTAATTGGCGAAACGTTAGGAATTTAACAAACTAACAACAGGAGCCAAAGCGCTCATCAGCATGGTGGTAGCCAAAGAGCTTATGCCAGGTATGCCAGGTGTAAGGATTGTATAACTCGTAGGCGTTATCTGATAGATTGCCACTGTGCTGTGAAAGTTGGAAGAAAGGGAAACGGCAATTCGACCGTGTGTGGTTCTAGCGATGGCTATGAACATATGAGTTATGTATGTAGAGAAGAGAGTAAAGAGTAAATAGAAAGATGCAAAGCACGAGGAAGGGAACGGGCCATGGATTGAACCCAGGACCTTCTTCTGCATATGAATCAGAAGCGGTAGTCACTAGACCACCAAGCCCGTCTTTTTAGTGTGATTCTTAGGCTTACACCCCTAAAGGATGGAAAAAGGTTTACCTGAAGTTAGCTTTCCTGTGCACAGTTCAGCAAGTGCTGGAATAGGGTAGAAATCTACTTCGCAATATGCGCTAATTCCCGTCACATCAGACGAGAAAATGGCCAATAATTACAGATATTCCAACTTACCATTGCCAATAGCTCATCAGATGGAAGCAAAAACATGTAGATTATCAATAATAACCAGCCCCTATAGCACTCACACACACAATACGTGACGCGACACAAGACAACACTTATCGTTCTTACAATCGTCAAGAAAAGATTTAAAAAAATTTACCTTTTGTCGACCGGTTTCGGGCGAGATCTAGCCCATCTTCAGGACAATGTCCGACTGACTGCGGTGTGTTCGTACGTTGTTCGTATACGTCCAAAAGAAGAGAAATTTACTCTATCGTCAAGTCTGCTAGGTCGAAGAGACACGATGCGATGGGAGGGTCATCCTCATTCATCAATTGCTTTTTCGACCCTGTGATGAACATGAACCCCCATGCATTCAAATGCGAAGATTTGTTGACACATTTGAGCAGTTTCGCTTCTTCCCAGTTGATGTTGTGATTACTGCTCGCTGTATGAACTGCCACGCTGGATTCGTTTTGTTTGTTTGTGTCAACGGCATTCTTATGTTCCCTGATTCTGGTTTTGAATTTCCGGCGTGTCTGACCTATGTAGACAGCTGGACAGTCCCTGCACGGAATTTCATAAATTCCTGACTGCTCATCCGGGGGAACCTTATCCTTCAGATTACATAGTAGTTCACGTAACGTGTTGGCGCTTTTGTGCACTACTTGCAATCGATGTCGTTGAAGCTTCGATTTTATTGGGTTGGTTACTTTAGGGTAGAACGGTAGGCTAATCCTTTTTGTTTGTCCTGCTATTGGCTCCAGCGTTGTTATGTTCTGACGGTGTTTTTTGCGTTTGTGTTTTTGTAGAATTTTGTCTACGAAAGTTCTGTTGTATCCATTGACCTCGACTGCAGCGTAAATTCGAATTTGTTCTTCCTTGAATTCTACGCTATCCAACGGTACATTGTAGAGCCGGTGAGCCATAGAATGGAAGGCGGCTTGCTTTTGGGCACCAAAGTGGTTGGAATCGGATGTTATGTACCGATCTGTGCTAGTTGGTTTGCGATAAATCCCAAATTTCAGAGTGTTATCCTCGTTTCTGCTAATCATCAGATCCAAGAAAGGCAACTTCCCGTCTACTTCCTTCTCAACCGTGAATTTGATCGTTTCATGTTGTGAATTTAGCATGCTAAGTGTCTGGTCTACGTACCGTTCCTTCACCGGGGCGAAAACATCGTCTACGTAGCGCCACCGCACTCGGGGAAAAAGCTTCTGTTTCTGGGCTTCATTTTCTAGATCGCTCATAAACAAATCGGCCAGAAGTGGTGAGAGCTTACTACCCATGCTCAGGCCAATGGTCTGTTTGTAGTATTTTCCCCGGAAGTTGAAAAAATTTTGGTTCATACAGACCTTGGCAACAGAGAGATAAGCCTCGATGTGGTTTAGCGGCACTCGGCACCGTTCCAAGTGTCGGCGCAGGCTTTGCAGAGCTTCAGTGGCTGGTACGCTCGGAAATAGAGCGGCGACATCGAACGATACCAGAATTTCACCTCATCGCAATTTGAACCCCTCTAGCTGCTCAACCAAATCCACCGAGTTTTTAACACCTTTTCCATGCTTCACAGGGTATTTTCTCATTTCTTCCACTAGCCACGCTGCCATTTTTTCGGTAGGGGTACGGATGTTGGACGAGATCGGGCGCATACCTACCGGATTCTTATGAATCTTTGGTAGGCAATACAAGGATGCCACCGTCCGGTTTGGAACATGGAACTTTCTTTCCAACCTGTCTTCGCCGGGAAGTTGCCTTTCTTGGATCTGATGATTAGCAGAAACGAGGATAACACTCTGAAATTTGGGATTTATCGCAAACCAACTAGCACAGATCGGTACATAACATCCGATTCCAACCACTTTGGTGCCCAAAAGCAAGCCGCCTTCCATTCTATGGCTCACCGGCTCTACAATGTACCGTTGGATAGCGTAGAATTCAAGGAAGAACAAAATCGAATTTACGCTGCAGTCGAGGTCAATGGATACAACAGAACTTTCGTAGACAAAATTCTACAAAAACACAAACGCAAAAAACACCGTCAGAACATAACAACGCTGGAGCCAATAGCAGGACAAACAAAAAGGATTAGCCTACCGTTCTACCCTAAAGTAACCAACCCAATAAAATCGAAGCTTCAACGACATCGATTGCAAGTAGTGCACAAAAGCGCCAACACGTTACGTGAACTACTATGTAATCTGAAGGATAAGGTTCCCCCGGATGAGCAGTCAGGAATTTATGAAATTCCGTGCAGGGACTGTCCAGCTGTCTACATAGGTCAGACACGCCGGAAATTCAAAACCAGAATCAGGGAACATAAGAATGCCGTTGACACAAACAAACAAAACGAATCCAGCGTGGCAGTTCATACAGCGAGCAGTAATCACAACATCAACTGGGAAGAAGCGAAACTGCTCAAATGTGTCAACAAATCTTCGCATTTGAATGCATGGGGGTTCATGTTCATCACAGGGTCGAAAAAGCAATTGATGAATGAGGATGACCCTCCCATCGCATCGTGTCTCTTCGACCTAGCAGACTTGACGATAGAGTAAATTTCTCTTCTTTTGGACGTATACGAACAACGTACGAACACACCGCAGTCAGTCGAACATTGTCCTGAAGATGGGCTAGATCTCGCCCGAAACCGGTCGACAAAAGGTAAATTTTTTTAAATCTTTTCTTGACGATTGTAAGAACGATAAGTGTTGTCTTGTGTCGCGTCACGTATTGTGTGTGTCGTGTAGTTCTTACGTTAGTGCAACTGTAAAGTAAATTGCCCTATAGCACTCTGGAAATTGAATATTACGCGCAATTTCACGCTTCAATTTCATTCCACTTACGAGTTGAACATTTTTCTTGTTCTGCGAACGACGTAGGCAATCGCACCAAAGCCGCAACTGAACGAATTGTTCTTCATCACCGTTCAATTTTCACTTCGCCAGACTCACTTGTTGAACCATCCTTCAATTCACATTCCACAAAAGCTCTGTGGCACTTCCAAGTTGGATTTCACTGCTGCAGAATGCAGCAAAAGCTGTTGAATTAATTAAATAAATAACTTTTTTCCCGTCGGTGAAATGAAAACATCAAGTTTGTCTTCGTCAAGGGAGGATGCAAGCAAAAGTGTGCGTGAATTTTCTGCATACGAATCATCGTATTTCACAACCACAGTGAAATATTTCTTCATTGCACTGTGATGGCGTATTGTGATCCGGCGGGCAAAAATATTAATTATACTTTCTGCTGAAAAGCACTTTGAATGGATGATTTGATTTGAATTGCGGTCAAAAATAATTTTTGACCATCTGGTGTACCATAGTGTCACATAGAAGGTGTGCTGGAAATTGAATTCAGGTTGTGCCCAAAATAGGCGTGGACTAGACGGAAACGGAATGCGATAGACAATTATTCAATCTTATTATTTTAAGGAAATTGTAACTCCTTTACAATATTTTTTACATGATTTGGTAGCTATTTTTTCAAAATAGTAATTGATACCAAATTTGCCATGAAACATTAGACGAGGTGCAAGAATAAACTCGATCATTATTGATCGGTGCTTAGTTAGACGGGAACTAGATAAAAACCCTATGACAAATTATTCTCAAATGTCCAATCGTCGGATTTTTGGCCACTTGAGTGTCCATAGGGGTCGGGTTGTATGATGTGCTACCGCGTATTTGCAATTCGGAGAAAGGTCAATCACTTTTCATCGACTCGGTTGTTTTTATTGATCGCTGATCGTCATCCTCGGCGTGGTCGTCATTCACGGCGGCAGTTCACGAGCCCCGTTATTATTTAACTAATACACCACACCTCATTTATTTGATTGATTCGGATAATGGTAAACCTGTTCGCCTGGGTGGGCGTTAGATAGCATCAAAAGAAACGAAGATTGTATTACAGTCGTAGCCATCTATACTTTTATCGCCAAGAAAGTTTATTTTACGATACCGGCAAGAAACGATATAATGCAGTGCAGAGCAGACACAAAAACGCCGACACTAGCCTTTTCAGAGAGAGCGATGAGTTTATTTTCACGCGCGATGACGACAATAACAAACGCAGTACATAGTCAATGAGCATGAGGAAAGAGAGCGAGAGCTGACATACATGTGCCAAGTACAGGGGATAGAAAAAAATATCAGGACAGGCAAAATTTTCAGTTTTCAAAAAATGGTCAAATTACTGTAACTTTTTGAAAAATGCATCAAAAAATCTGAAATTTCACTGTAAGTTGATCAACTAGTTGTGAATCAATGGTCCAATTTTGGGAAAGATCGAGCTATTCTACATGATGTTCGAAAGATTCTAGAAAAAGTCATAATTATCCGATAGCCAACTTTGAACTGTTATATCTCCGGATTGAATGAACCGAATACAATACAATTTTGAGCGTTTATGACTCATATAATGAGCTTTGAAAAAAGTTTGACTAATCTTGAAATTATTAATAAAAAAAATTTTTTTTTTGAAATTGTTGTAATTTTAATATGCTTTCCTTTACTTTTTCAATTTATTGCCGATTTTTTTTGTCACTTCCTTTCAAAACATATTCTTATTAAAGCCAATTAGAGGCAATTCAAATAAACTATAATTACCATCTCGAATTTTGGAGCGATGTTGAAATTTTCGATAATTTGGTGCTATATCAGAAAAACAATCTTAACATTATACTGGTGATTGATTGACTGTAAGGTTTAATCTTATGATTTTCGGCAACGCAGTCTTTATTGTATTATACGCAATTTAAGCTATCTGCCCGTCGAAACGTCGGGCAGATAGCTTAAATTTTGTATAATACAATAAAGACTGCGTTGTCGAAAATCATAAGACTTAACGTTATAATTTTCTTCTGTGTGAACAATTTCAGCTTATGTCAAAAGTCTTGCAAAGCTAATCATATAAGACATGAACGCTCAAAATTTCATGGCGTTTGATTCGTCGAATTCGGAGATATAACAGTTCAAAGTTGGCTATCGGATAGTTATGACTTATTTTAGATTCTTTATAACTTCATGTAGAATTGGCCGAACTTTCCCAAAACTGGATCATAGATTCACAAATAGTTGATCAACTTAGAGTCAAAATTTTAGATTTTTTTATGCACTTTTCAAAAAGTTATATTAATTTGACCATTTTTTTTAAACTGAAAATTTTGCCTGTCCCGATCATTTTATCTATCCCCTGTATATGAGTAATTGATCGTAAGCGCGCGCGTGTGGTCCCCACCTAGGTAGACTAGGCTACGTACGTTTATTGAAAAGAAGTGGCAAAGCGAAGCGACACGCGACACGGTTTCAAGTTTCTTGATGCGTTCGTCGATGAGTTTTGAGGTGAGAAGTGAGATATAGAGAAGACAAGTGGCGGTCGTTGTCTGTGGTATGCTTCTGGGGTTGTCTAACTTAAGGCGATTTTCTTGTGGCATGTGTGTGAAAAGCATGCATAAGTGTTGTCTTTACTGCTGCATGATATAATATATCATTGTGATGATATGTATATGAGTTGCGTACCATACCAAACTATCTTATAAATATTTAAATATTTTATTGGAATATTCAGTGGAATATGAAATATAGCAATTAGAAACACTTGCTGTCCAAGCCATTCGTTTTTTTTATCTCAAATTACATGGTAGATGCACTTTTAGCCAAGTGTCTTCAAATATAAAAACACATAAGGGTCTGGTACCATTTAGGCAGGAGCACCTATTTTGGACACTTGCTGCTATAACTCAGTCAATTTTGAATCGATTGACTTGATTTTTGAGACACGATCAGATGCGCAGAGTATCAAGCAATGTTCAAAAATTCAAGTCAATCAGTTTGAAATTGACTGAGTTATAGCAGCAAGTGCCCAAAATAGGCGCCCTTGCCCAAATGGTCCCAGAGCAAAGCTCGAATCATTACTAAGTCAAATGTAATCGTCTGTGAGTACTAATCATCTTGCTGATAATAATAATAATTACGTTTTATCAAATTATTCAAACATCCATCTCTTATAATTTTCCATCTCTTTCCATTCTCCCTTCCAGGTAAGTTTCAAAGCAGCAAAGACCAACAGCAACGCCTTCCATAATCGTAACGCTCTGATAAACGAAACCGATCCGTATCGAAGAGTAAGTAATTTGAGTCTCAGCTGAACTGAACACCCACCCACGTTACATTGTTTCTTCCATCAAATGATCAAATCCAACCAACGCAACGCATCGCGAGCGAGCTCGGGCTGCGCGCGGCGCAGCAGCGTGCAAATAAATTATAAACGCAAATTATCATTATTCTTCACGACACCACCACCGCACCGCCGCGCCGAGCCGACACGGATCCAAGCGGTGGAGGCGGAGGCGTCGGCGACGATGCGTCAATTTATTGTGCGACCGCTGCGCTGCATTGCTGCGACTTGATGCGTTTCTCACCAGCATCACCAGATGGGTTCTTTCGTCCCCCCCATTCCGCGTCACGGTGACAAATTTATCGCGCGCATAGATTTTTATGCTGCTCTCCTAGGTTTGGCTTTGTCGTTTTTCGACGCATTCCAATCTATTATAGTTGGTTCTGGTCGTCGACGACGTCTCAGAGTCTCAATTTCATGGTGGATATACCTACGACCAACTGAGACGAATGCAGTGAAACAAAACAAAATTGAGAAAACAAAAATACGAAGTGGAAGTCACAGAGCCACAGAAGAGAGAGAGAGAGATGTGGGGAGAGAATGAGGAATGTTTACTTAGTACAAGCACTAAAGTAATAGAAGGCTCTAAACGCAGAGATTCTCAACGAAGAGCTGCATGGAGTAGAAGAAAAATAGTTTTAAATCGAAAATAAAAAACTAGACTTCGCACTGCAGAAACAAAAATAAAAGATTCAGATATTCCAGAACTTCCTCATGAGATACCTCCAGTAATTACTTCTGGAATTCCTCAAAGGATTCCACCAGAAATTTGTCTAGGTATTCCTCAAGAGATTTCTTCAGGGATTCCTCCAGGAATTTGTCTAGGGATTCCTCCTGGAATTCTTCCAGGGATTGCTCCGGGAATTCCTCTAGTGATTTTCTAGAAATTTCTCTCTATATCATTTCAAAAAATATAATCAGAGGTTCCTTCAGAAATTTCAGAAATCCTTCCATCCTATTTTCCAGGCTGCACCCAAGAACCCCTTCAGGATTAACAAAGTGCTTTTTTTTTAATTACTTCTTGCATTTTTCATGGAATTCCTCCAGCGATTTGTATTGGAATTCTTTAAGATTATTTTAGACGGATTCATACAGGAAATTCTTCAAGAATCCATCCAAGAATTCTTTCACAATTATCTCCAAGAAATTTTTTGGGAGTTCATCCACGGTTACGTTCAGAGGAATCCATCGATTAATTCCTTCTAGAATACCCCCTGCACATCCTGCAATGGATTTCCCGCAGAAATTTGTCCGGTGATTCTTTTTTTCTCCAAGAAATCCTTGAAGAAGTTATCCATTGATTTTTCTGGAACACCTCCACTGCCCATGATCGCATAGCCGACGTAACTAACATTGACAATGTCAGCATTCATAAGCTAATATCTATCACATGTGCATAATTGTGGCCAGTTTTATTTAATAGACGACAAGATCTAATCACTAGCAAGATGTCAACGTGAACAAAAAATCTAAAAATTTCCATTATTCATTGTTAAAATTTCAAAAGTACGTTGAAAACTACAGTGTGTCAACTATGCGAATATGAACAGTCCAGAGATTCTTCTAGGAGTTTTTCCAGGGATGTTTTGAAGGTGTTCCTTCAGAAAGTCCTTCAGGGATTCTTCCAAAAATTACCAATCGGGAATGCCTGAAGGTTTCCTCCAATGATTGTTTTAGATTTAGGACTCATCCTAGAATTCCTTCAGGAATTTTACCAGGGATCTCCTTCCAAATTTTGGGTAGGGATTTCTCCATATATTTTTTCATAGAATATCTCCAAAAAGTTGTCTCAAAATTTTCCAGGGATTCTGAATCACTCCAGCAGTTTCTTCAGGAGTTTTATCAGGGTTTCCATCAGCAATAAGTCTTCCAGAGATTGTTGCAAGCATATGGCCGTAGGGCGTCAAATCTCATCGCATAAGCAATCCGCTCGTGATCATCATTTCGACGGCACAACCGCGAGCGTGTGAGATATTGACATCTTAGCCGAAAGAGAGATAAAGTTGTGAAAGACCCGACAAAGTGGTGCTTTGAATCCAGTTTGACTTTCTATTTCACAGAATCTTAGCTTGTTCTGTGCAAGGTTGTTAACCGAAAAGTTATCCACAGTTAACTCAACGCAAACTCGATAACGATAAAGGTTGCTCGATAATCTCTCGATAACGATAACCAAACGATGAATCAACGCGAAGATCAACGTACCTTCGATAATTTTGCGATAAATCTAGTTACCCTAGTGACGACATCAACAATGGTTCAGATCGCGAAGAAAATTTTCCGGAGACGTTATCGAGTCGATAATTTCAACAGTTAACTGTATCGCCGATGACGAATCCGTCTGAAGACGTTATCGTTATCGACGATAAACGATAACATACGTTAACTTTATCGGCGATAACGATAATTTATCGATTAACAAACTTGGTTTTGTGGCTTAGTTGATTAAAGCGCCGGACTAGCGATACGGAGTCGTGGATTCGAATCCCACCAGAACAAGTGGTTATTTTTTCACAATAATATCTTTTAATTTGTTAATTAAACACACACTGTGTCTTCGATAAAGTTTGGAGTTTTTTCGTCTAACTGCCGATTGTTACAGCCGGTAAAGGACAAAAAATATCTGCCTTCCTTCCCGGATTTTTTCAAGGAAATGCACTGCGAATTATTCTAAAAATTTCTTCTTAAATTCATCCAGACATTTCTTTTTGAATACATTCCAGTTATTCGTCCAGGAATTCATTCAGGGAAATTCCAGGATTTTTCCCCAAAAAATCCATTATTTGAGAATTCTCCGGAAATATCTCCTTTTATAAGAATTTCTCCAGGGATTCCATTCAGAAATTTTTACAGGGATGCCTCGAGGGCTTCCTCCAGTGGTAGTTTCAAGGCTTTAACGAGGATATCTTAAATAATTTTTCCAACGATCGGGATTTTTCCCTAAATTTCTCCGTAAAGAAAACAAAATGCACCAAGAACTTGTTTAAAAAATATCATTTCTTATACATTTTCCCCTTGAGAATTCCTCCGGTGATTACAAAAAGGATTTCTTTAACAAATCAGGAATTCCCCCAAGGATTCTTTCTAGTAAATGTTTAACTATTTCATCAATGATTTACTCAAGTATACCTTCATGAATCCTTTTAAATGTTTCTCCAAGTACTCAATCAAATATTCATCTAAGAATTCCTTCACAATTGCTCACTTACTAAAGGGTGTATTCAATAAAATTGGGACACAGAAAATATTGCATAACTTTTGATTGCGTTCGCCAAAATATCTAATTTTTTTACCATGAATAGTATATTATGTGTAGCTAATACCATTAAATTTTCATTAAAATCGGTTGAGTATTGGCGGAAATATCGTTGAAACAAGGAAGTTGCCATTTGAGAATCTTGGACAAACAAACATTTTGGAAAATATCACTTTTTTGCCGTTTCAACTCTGGAGCCAAAAATACTGAACCGATTTCAATGAAAATTTGTATGTACGTAAAGTTTGTATGTAGAAGTAGTTTGTCGAAATTTCATTCAATTTGATCATACCGTTAAAAAGTTATAGCAAAGTTATGTCACGATAAGCAGATGTGGTTTTTTGTATAGTGAAATTCAAACTGCTCTTACTTTGAAAGTACTCAACGAAAATGGCTGAAAATTTTACTAAAAACAGTTTAACACAACAATTTTATACTGTCAAAGTTTTATAAAAATCGGGACAGTGTTACCAGTTCCACAGTCAAAATAGTGCACGCGAAACTAAAAATGGTTAAAAATAACCTAAAATTTACCTTGAAGCGATTTGAGCTTTGGATATTTACTAGATACTAAAATACTAAACCGATTTTGATCAAATTTTTACCACTTTATTTATACTATGTATGTTAAGAATTTCAAGTGAAATTTTCAAATGTTTTGATGTGGTAACAAAAAAGTAATAGCCTAAGCAATTTTTTGAAACGGGTGCAAAATTTTTCTAAAAACTCATTTTTTGATTTCGACCATATCTGCGCCAATACTAAACCGATTTTAATGAAAATTTTATGGTCTTAGCTACACATAATATACTATTTATGGTCAAAAAATTAGCTATTTTGGTGAACGCAATCAAAAGTTATACAATATTTTCTGTGTCCCTATTTTATCGAATACACCCTTTATCCTTAAAAAATTTTCAAAGGTTTCTGCAGAAAATTCTCGCTGACGATACACAAATACAAAATGGTCATTGGAAGAGAAAGCTCTTGATTAATAACTGCGGAATTACTAATAAGACATCAAGTTGATAAGTAGGTTTGTCCCAGTTGAGACGTTATACCTATTTTGTTTAGAAATTCTTGCACTTGATTCCTTTAGGGAATTCTTTCTGAAATTTCCCCATTCCTCCAAGAATTCATCCATTTACTTTAGATTTGCCTCCAATGGCATCTTCGGTTTCGACAACTTCTTGAAGGATTATGCTACGTACTCTTCCAAGGAATTCCTGAAGAATTCTTCCAGGGATTACTTCAGAAACTCCCACTAAACTTCCTTTTGGTACTCCTTCAAGAATTCCTTCAGAAATTGTTCCAAAAAATCCTTCAGGCTTGGTTGTATACATTCTTCTGGGATTCGTTCAAGATTTCTTTAGAATATCCTCATGGATCCTTTTGAATATTTGTCCAAGGATTTCCTAGAAAATTCTCCGAATGTTTCTTTAAAAATTCAGTCAGCAGGATTGCAGTAGTAATTCCTTCAAGATATTCAAGTTGAGGGCCACCCCTGAAAGCCTGAAATCATGGAATAGAACATTTCAAATAAGCGCTTTAATCATTTAATTAAACGCTGGCGCAAAGTGATGGTGAGTGCCACATTTACCACTCTTTGAAAGCTATTCGCTAGGCAGCGCCCATTTTTTATGTAACGCTAAAAACGTCACTTTTTGACCAACTTCCACCATGCACAGATTCCAGACATTCTAACAGCGATTTTTTTTGAAAATCAATAGTTTGAATTATTCTTACATAAATTTCTCCAGAGATTCCTCCTTTTTCCTACGAATATTTATGGAGAGCCTCTATTGATTCCTTTTAAAATTGCTCCATTGATAAGAAATTCCATAAAATGCGTCAGTTTTTTTTCAGGTATTTTATCAAGACATTTCTTCAGTAACATCTGCTAGGATTTCTTCGGGAATTTCCCTGGAATTGTTTCAGATATTGCTTCAGAGATTTCTACAGACATTTGACTTATTTATTCAAAAATTCCTTCAAGGATCCCTCTAGAAGTTTTGTTACATAAAGAAAAGAAATTAATTATACCGCATTTAGTTCACCACTGGACTGCGCACTGAGTCTTCATAAGTGCGAAAACGTAAATAAAACTGCGCGATTGCATCAAATCAAATTTATGTCTTCGGCGCACTAATTCTTCGATGTATGCTGAATAAGTGCTCTGAAGACACCGAGTCGATTGGATGGAATCGCGCACTTTTGTTTGCGTTTTCGCACCCTTGAAAACTAGTGCGATAGTCCAGTAGTGAACTGAATGCGCTATATTAAAAAGGATTGACATAACACGACACATAGAACCTTACAAATGCACAAATAAGAGACAACTAATTAATACAGCACAACACAAAATATAAATGTGCTCTGTTATCCAGATGGATAACACCTTCCAGCCACAGGATGACAATGTTTCATAATTGATCTAGTTGCATAAGTTATCCTGGAATTGTGTTTTATATGGCAGTTCGCCTTTTAGTTGACAGTCATTGCTGCTGCTTTCATAGCTTGTTTTTGCATAGGAAAACTAATCCTATTCGAGCATCCAAATTCGGGTTTACTAAAGCTCTATAAAGCTCTATAACTTGAAGTCCGTGTCACGGAAAGGTGTGCATATGTAGTACTTGACCGCTGCTCTAAATGGCCTGAAAGTTGGCAATCAAAATAGGATTGCATTTCATGGGCCTCTATTCTGATTTCTTCCTTACACTAGGATTTTTCCCATGATGAATGTCAGTAAGGTGTTTCATCAGAAATTATTTCATGGGTTTATGTTTCAGAAATTCATCTAGAGCTTTTTTTAAAAAATCCTCGACGATTCTGGAAATTCTTCCTAGTGCTCCTCCAGGAATCCCTTGGAAATTTGGGTCAAGAGTTAATGAAAAAAATCTAGAAGGTTTCTTTGTGGTACTGTTCCTGCGATTCCTTAAAAAAATAACGCTTGGGATTCCTTCAGATTTCTCCAGCAATTCTTTCAGATATTCCTTTACGGATTATACGGAAGTAATGCACAAATTGATACAAAAACTACTGAAGAATTTCTAAAGGAGATCCAGAAGATACCGTTGAAGGAACTTCTGAAAGAATTCCTGAAGATACCATTGGAGACTCCAAGAATTTATTTTTTTGAAATTTCCTGGAGAAATTCGAACAAAATTCTCTGATGCAATTTTTGAAATAGGAATACCTGGAGTAACTCTCTTGAGATGACTCTGGAGGAATTTCTAGAAGATTTTTATGAGAAAAAAAAATCTGAAGTAATTTTTGAAGAAGTTCTGAAGAAACCCCCGGGGAATACCTAGAAGATTGCAATAGCTCTTAGTAAACTTTTGGAGGCATTCAAGGAAAAGATTTTGGAGGAGTTTCTGAAAACAAAATCCTTGAATAGATTTTTAAAGGACACGAGGAATGTCTGATGGAAACCTTGGCAAAATTTCTGGAGGAATCTTTGAAATAATTTCTGCAGGAATCTGAGAAAAAGCTTGTTATGTTTGTAAAATAGTTTTAAGAATTTTCCCTGACTTGGAGAATGCAATTCATGGAAAATTCTTCGATTGTTGCATGGAGTGTGTTGCGTTTGTAAATTGTTGTGAACATTTTGTAAGTTTATTTTGTATGTTAAGCTATGGTTCGTACATTTGCCCCTGAATTTTAACGAGAGACGAACCAGCCAAGGGCTGAAAGCCTCTTAAGTAAAGACAAATCAATCAATCAACCTGAATTTTAATGCGCATGTGTAGCACTCCAGTCATTTCGGGCAGCGATCCAGTACAAAACACGCAAGTCGTCTCCTAACACGGACATCAAACGGCAGACGGTCTTGTGTTGTTTCCCGAACCTAGATGCCCCCTTAGGATAAAAAACTCCTAAAACATATTCAAGCTATGCAGCAACCAACACTGCGAACAAAAAGGCAATCCGCCATAAGAAATACGATCACAGGATTGACTGATGGACCAAGAACAATAATGAAACCTCGCCATCCTGGGATTGGACTGGGCCTAATTTATTAGGTATTGCATGTTATTAGTTTGTTATTTGTGCATTTGTAGGTTTCCGTTTTAGTTGTGGCGGCCGAGGTGGATCTGATACGAAAGATAAAATAATGCATTTGTAATGTTCCATAAAATTTTATTCGTTACATTGGCGCCCAACGTGGGGGAAAAATTCCTGGAGTAATCTTCGACGAAACTTCTGGAAGGATTCGCTAAATGAACTCATCTACAATCTGTTTAGGATTTTTTGCAGGAATTGACTACTTTTTTGAAGGAATAGCTGGAGCAGCGCCAGAAAGAATAGCCTGAAGAATTTCTGGAGAAATTTCTAGAGGAATTGCTGGAAAAATCTCAAAGCTGGTAGTCTTCGAATTGGGAACCCCTGTATTAGCACTGCTCTAAACACTGCTAACCATACAACTACCAGCTCCGACTAGCTGCCTAAGTATATTTTTTACTTCTTAGTTTACCCTCTCGCGCGATAAACCAACGAAACGACCGACCCCGTACTCTTTGTTGTTCAAAGTTAGCACCAGCAATATGTGTGGTAGCTAGGTATTGATCGTTCCTACTAAGTTGGATATGGAGGGTAGACTACAGAGAGAGAGCCTTATGACCGGAGCCCTACTCGCCCCTTAAGGCTGACGAGACGTTCTCGCTTCTCAATGCTTCGGTCCCGAGCGTCGCGCCAGTCAGTTGATCGGTCGAACGGGTGCGCCACCGCACGTGTATTTGCGCGTGTCTCGCCTTGCGTCGTCGTAAAGTAAGCATTCTTCGTGGAGGAATTCGGACGGTTCCGGTCGGTTATGGCGGTGCGGTGGGTCGAATTGTGCGTATGAGTCATGTGAAATCGCCTAATTATGTTTTAAAAGCTGAGACGACGAAATAGGACTGTCTGGAGGACGATGCCTTACTCATTGACTAGCTGTTCGGTTTTCGAATTCGCATTCTCTCGCCCCGGCTGCCGCCGCCGCGTTCCTTTGCACGTTTTCTTCTACAACTGTTGTTGGTTCTGGATGACGTGACTGTGTTGTTATTACGACGATGATGGTGGTGATGGCATGGAGTGTGATAAGATAAGAACGGAAGCTTCTTTTTTCGAAGCGGGCTGTGCGCGCGTTCATGAGCAACAGTAATTGAATGTGAAGGAATTTCTTCTCCATCATCTTTTTCCTGACCAAACGTTCCAAATGGAACAAAGCCTGATCCTCAGTTTGTGTTCGACAAGCAAATTCACAGTTGTTAACGAAAAACTTCCTCTACCAATGGCAATTTTTCGTGTAGTAGGCACGAAGATACACCATGCCCCAGGAAGTCAAGGAAATTTCCATTACAAGAAGTTCCTGGATCGACCGGGATTCGAACCCGTTACCCTCAACATGGTCATGCTGAATATTCACGCCTTTATAGGTGTGGCAATATGGGCCTATTTGGTGGAGGAATTTCAATTAGTCAAATTGAACGATTATAACGACAAAAACAGGTATTGAGTAGAAACGGAGACATTTTGTCGGAATTGGTCAAAGATTGTTCTCGAAAAGAGCTCAGTAGCAAATAGTCACTTTTTAGTTACGCTTTTCTTTCAGTAATTAATAGAATACTTTCAACAATGCTTGTTTCTATTTTGGGTTCAAAACACGAATGATTCCGGAGCGAGAAACAACAGAGTATTTCTTAAAAGATAATTGAGAATAATTCGTGCGCAGTGCAAATGGGATTGAATCGGATGATGGAAGTTAAAGGAATGTGGGCGAAATGTGTTCTTTATTTGCATTGCTATCATTCTCCGATGCGTGTGCATCAAACGCATCAGTATTGTTCGTGCAGTTGAAAATCGGAATTTTTGACCCGCGAAAATCGATTTTGTTCCTAAATCGTGTGTCGGACGTACGTTGGGTACAGTGCGGTGGATAGAGGGCCAGGTTCGCTGTCCAGCGCACTATGTCCGACGTTGGGTTTCACGTATGGATTTTGAAAAAAATCTATTGTCGGGTCACCCGACTCGGGTGTGGGGAAACTTCGGGTTTTAACCGCGACGACAATAGCCCATCTAGCAGTCAATCTGGATCTTTCTACAAGCTTGGGCGTGTAATTACTAAGAAAAACTTCATAGGTGATTCGGCGTGATAATTTTCTGTAGCATTTACTTCAGTAGTTAGACCTAAATACGAATCCGGAGTAGCAACTCCGAAGTGTACGGTCACCAATGCTCATGCTCATATTCGACCGAAAAACGAATAATCATCAGTTTCGATACGTTGTTGTAAACAAGCAAATTACAGATTTACGACAACACTTTAGAGTATCCAAGAAATCATACAAATGAACTGAAAAGCAATGTGGGCAAGCAATTGCATAATCACTCCTTCCCTTTTCCCACATTGTTTATCTCATTGGTTCCCTGTATAAGTATAACAGATCTAGCGATACTGGTGGCAGCTACGAGTGATCAAATCTACGCTTAATGTATGATCGATCGTTTACACCAGATTATTTACTAGTTTTTCAAATCTTACAAGAGGTACGTAGGGTAAAAATTTGCTTCGTCATATGCGCCAACTCCCGTCATATCGGGTGAAAAATAGCTAATAATTAAAGATATTCCAACTTACCTATGCCAATGACTCATTAGATGGAAGCAAGATAATTTCAATTTCACACCAGGGGGTTATTTTTTTTATTATCGTACAAATTGTGCCGAAGGGTCTCAGATTTTCATGCAACTTTTTCCACAGGCAGGTCTCATGGATATATGAACCAAAAAAAAGCATGAAAAATTCAGGGTCGCCCATTTTCCCGGAAAACTCAGGTGGAAATTGTTTGTTTTCCCCTGACACTACTTACTTTGAAAAATCATAACTCAAGAACAAAGCCTCGTAGGTACAGTTTTTTTTAGAAATGAAAGCAAATTTTCTCAAGAATCCATAAAAAAATATGAACTGGAAAAAGTTTTCCACAAAATTTTCCACAGTTGAGAAAGTTCGTAAAGAAATGTCGGAAAAACTAGACCCAAATTCGCGGAAAATCATTCAAAAAATATTTTTGAGAAGGTTATTTTATAAGCTTTAATCGCTGAAATTTTTGAAATGCACTTGTTTTTCGTTTTTGAGTTATGGCCAATTTTGTTCAGAAATGTTCAAATGCGGCATATAACCCCTTTCTTTGAAAAATCATAACTCAAGAACGAAGCATCGTAGAAACAAAGTGTTTTAATGAAAATGAAAACAAATTTTCTCAAGAATCCAAATATAATATGAACTAAAAAAAGTTTTCTACAAAAAAAATTACCGTTGCGAAAATTTATAAAGAAAAGCCGGAAAAACTATGCCCGAATTCGCGGAAAATTTTCAAAAAAATATTTTGAGAAGGTGATTTTATAAGCTTTGATCGCTGATATTTTTGAAATTCACTTTTTTTCTTTCCTTAGTTATGGCCAATTTTGTGAAAAATTACCATGTAAGCCTATATTATATGGTCAGAAGGCAGAAGATTCCAAGATGATCCGGCATACAATTGCCGTCAAAACACCATCAAGGTTTGACATTTTCCTGTATTGTGCATCCTTTTTCTTCTTTTTCTTCTTTAGCGTAACGTCCCGACAAAGCCTGCCTCTCAGCTTAGTGTTCTAAGAGCACTTCAACAGCTATTAAGTGAGAGCTTCCTCTGTCAATGATTATTTTACATGTGATACTGTGATGCTCTATTCCCAAAACATGCAACAAACTTCCTTGAAAACTCAAAATCTTCACACTCACACAGTTGCATGGAATTTCGAAGTCACTGTCACTGATGAGTTGGCGTGAAATCCCTAATTAGCCTTCCGATACGCGCCCCTCATTACAAAAAGGACAACGCTACCTGTTGCACTTTGCTCGTGACAGGAAGGCATTATTTTCAGGATTATTTTCAGTTTCAAGTTGGTGCTCGTCCTGAAAGGTGATCCTTGTTACAACTGGTGTGGTGTGTTTTGAAGTTTGAATCATGGTAGCAAGTGCAGTTGATAACTTAATACTGTATACGTCGTGCTATACGCCTAAAGGTAAGGAAATGTTCCACTTTTTTCCGCTGTACAATCGAATTCAAAACTCAATTCAAGCTATAAATTTCATAAAAACTTTTTCAATATCCGGGAAACACTTTATTCTCAGAGGCATTGGAATTTTAGTGTTTTTTCTTCGCTAACAAACAAATGCACAAAACTAAAAGAAATGTCTGCCATAAACTCAGATGCTGCGCTTCTGATCTTCAAAGCAGATGGTGGAAATTCTTATTGTAGTTCTTCTAAGTAATCTTTCCAATAAGAATCGATGTTTCTTGAGTGCCATTGCACACTGGGCCACGAGCGGGATCTAGCAAGTAAAAACCTCTAGTGTTTTGGGAGTACAGTTTTTTGAGTTGGTGTCTTCGGAGACTTGTATTTATTTTACCTGTACTTTTATGTGGTGAAGAAATTTAGTTGGTAATTTTGCCGCATAGGTGGCGCTGCGATACTAACTGTTTTGTTTTACGTCCTAGAGGTTTCCCGTCTTCTGCAAAGTTGTAGAGCGTGCAAAAATAAGACAAGTCGCCGAAGACACGAAAGTTGTGTGACTTCAAATAACAAAGTTATATTAAAAATAGTAAAATTTACGTGAAAATCAAGTTTTCATTACTATTTTGAATGTTATTTGCAAATGTATCAGTTTTAACACTTCACACGTGTTAATCGAAGTAGCCTGCGTCTGATAATTCCAACTTTACAATTTTTTGGGACATTTAAAATGGGTTTTTGGGCAAAATAGTAAAAACTACTATGATTTTTACTAGCAGTTTTTTTTTCAAAGAGTTGCAAATTTCGGCAAAATTTGGTGCTTGCTTCAAAATATACCACACAAGATCTATTAAATCTGAAAGTTTGCCGGAGGTATAATTTGGTGTTTTTGAGATATCTCGTTTTTAAATATTCATGCTTTTATACTCAAATTATTTTGAAAGAGAAGCAATTCTTTATTCCGAAGTTGTCCTGCCAGTAGATCCTCACGAATCACTTTTCAAAAAAGAGCTTTTTGTTTACCCAACTTACTTAAATTACTTAAAATTGACGTTTTGTGCTCAATTGTTTTGCGCATTAATTTATTGAACCAACAGTGCTCATATTTTATTGGTCTATTGAATGAAAGAAATTATAATGGTTTTTGGCCCTGTGTGAGTGACTCACGCAAGTGCAAAGCTTCGTTATACCAATCCGTGTGGTCAATTATGATTTTCAGTTGACTTAACGTGCATACGTAAAAATCAACAAATTATTGGTTAAATTATAAAAAATCCTCAGCTCAGCTCATAATTTAATCAATATCAATCGAAACATATGTACATACGTTGAGTTAAGTGAAAATCATTATTGATTCCACGTGTTGGTATACCAAAACTTTGCACTAGCGTAATTCGCTCAGACCAATAAATATATGTGCACTATTGATCCAATACATCAATACGCAAGACAATTGAACACAAAACGTTAATTTTAGGTAATTAAGGCGTTGGGTAAACATAAAACTCTTAATTGAAAAGTGATCCGTGAGGATCTAATGACAGGACAACTCCGGAATAAAGAATTTCTTCTCTTTCAAAATAATTTAGGTATAAAAACATCAATATTTAAAAACAAGATATCTCAAAAACACTAAATTATACCTCCGGCAAACTTTCAGATTTAATAGATCATGACTGGTATATTTTGAAGCAAGCATCAAATTTTGCCGAAATTTGCAACTTTTTGAAAATAACTGCTAGTAAAAATCATAGCAGTTTTTACTATTTTGACCAAAAACCCATTTTAAATGTCTCGAAAAATTGTAAAGTTGTTATCATCAGACGCAGGCTACTTTGATCTACACTTGTAAAGTGTTAAAATTGATGATATTGCAAGTAACATTCAAAATAGTAACAAAAACGTGATTTTCACGTAAATTTTACTATTTTTAGTATAACTATGTTATTTGAAGTCACACAGCTTTGGTGTCTTCGGCGACTTGTCTTATTTATGCACGCTCTACAACTTTGCAGAAGACGGGAAACCTCTAGGACGTAAAACAAAAAAGTTGGTATCGCAGCGCCACCTATGCGGCAAAATTACCAACTAACTTTCATCACCACATAAAAGTACAGGTAAAATAAATACAAGTCTCCGAAGACACCAACTCAAAAAAATGTACTCCCAAAACGCTAGAGGTTTTTACTTGCTAGATCCCGCTCGTGGCCCAGTGTGCATTGTAAAGTATCTCCATTTACATCGTTTGGAGTGGTTCGCATATTTGAATGTCGTTTTAAGTACCACACATCAAAACAAAAAACGATTTTGAATATAAATAAGATTGGTTTTTTAAATTCCTAAATTTTAACTTCAGTGACTACTTTAAGGACAAACGTCTTGAAGTCCCGCTTCAACAGTGCATCAGAACTTCGAACGCACAATTTCCAAGAAGCAAGCTTCAAACAACAGTGCATTTTATTATTAGCTCACTTGTAATAAGCTTAAAATGAGAAGCTTAGGTGCGCTGGTTTTGTTTACGAAGAGATTGGTGCTTTCCAAATCGTGAGTAGGTGCCAAAGTCGGCCATTGTGGCGGCCATTTTGGGATTCTAACAAGTCTGTCTTTAAGGAATTTCCTCGGAAATACCCGTCAGTTTCAAAGAAAATGTATTCGGAAATATTCCTTGGCTTTCACTCAAATACTTCTTCATAGTTCCCTCAAGATTTTTAGCTTACTTGCACGAATTACAAGAATATATGTTTTATTGCACAGAGAAAAAAAAAACAGTGGTGTAATAGTGACACCTCTAAGGAACAAGGATGCAATTTTTTGATACTTTTGAAAAATTGATGCATAATATTATAGATACAAAACACAAATTGGGAAAGCACTATGTGATCATAACTGAAACACTGAAAGTATATCTTTCGATTCGTACTAAAAGAATTGTTTTTCGACAAGTTTGAGTATAACTATGATTGTTTGAAGTTCAAAAATAGTGGGAAATCACTGAATTGATTTAATGCACCTCTCTCAGAGAAAATCAGAAAATCGAAAAAATGAAAAAGTGGACAGGGCTAATCTATAAGTTAAACAATAATTTTTTTTTCTGCTTTTTATTACCAACCATGAGAACTATATTTCCTGGAAGATATTACTAAATACAATGGTTAACCACTTTGGCCAAAGGGCGACAGCCTCTGAGATTTGCATGTTACCTAAACTTTTACCATGCTTAGAATTGATATTTTATGCATTTAGAGTTAATCTTCTGACTTTTATTTTGAAATAATTCACATTTGTTTCTGTAATAGTAAGTCTCTTATCTTCTAATTATTATGAATGCCCATAAAATGTATATATTCTACAAGGGTCTCCAGTTAGCCTAGTGGTTAAGGCTATGGATCGCCAATCCGGAGACGGCGGGTTCGATTCCCGTTCTGGTCGGGAAAATTTTCTCGACTCCCTGGGCATAGTGTATCATTATGCTTGCCTCACAATATACAAATTCATGCAATGGCTGGCAAAGAAAGCCCTCCAATTAATAACTGTGGAAGTGCTCAAAGAACACTAAGTTGGAGAGAGGCAGGCCAAGTCCCAGTGGGGACGTAGAGCCATAAAGAAGAAGAAGAAGAAGAAGAAGATAAAGGAATTGTAATGAGTCGCTTTCTGTGATTTTACCATATTTTTTTGCCATAAACTATTGCTCTTTACTTCATTATTTCATACATTCAATGATTTTTCCAAGCTTTCTTTTTGAAGTCTCCCGTCCTCAAGGCGAAACTGGAAGCATTTCCTCATTTTTTTTTTATTTTTGATTTTTTTTTCAAAAAGCTGAAATGTCATAAGGCTGAAAAAGTAATTCGACTAGTTTTCAAACAGCGTCAGCCCAAAAGCAGCCATGCAATCACCACCCAAACACTCAAACATAGACAAACAGATGTATGACTCCATTTATTCCCATCGTACGCTGATTCAACGGTATATTTGAAAATTTGCTAGTTGGTCAACATTGTATTTTGTCAAACTTTCAACCCTGGTTCAGGATTGCCTGAACTAAGTCTTTTTTTGTCATTGGGCGAACATGCCTCTTTTGTGACAAATATACTGCTTGGGTACAATTGTTTCTCAGTGCAATCAATACCGTGCTATGTATTATTGATGTCCTACATAACTACGATAGTACCTATTTCTCAAAATAACAGCATATTTTTCAAAGAAGGGAAAATCTCTATTGATTTATTAGCAGCTGTAATGACATCAATCTCTGCCAGCCAGACGATATAAGAATACAAAATGGCCATTGGCCGAAAAAGCTCAACTATGGAGGTGCTCATAGCACTGTTGAGATGCAGGCTCTGTCTCAATTGGCATGTTACACCAAGATGAGAAAAAGTACTGTAACTAATAACGTAGATTTTTAAATGTTCAACCTTTTCAATTTTCAGCCTTTTGTAATTTCAGCCTTATGTAACAGTTTCATAATTTCAGCCTTTTGTATTCAGATTATGTTAGCGTCCCGTAACATATAAGACTATAATGAAATTGAAATATCAGTTCGTGAAAAATCTCAAATGTTATATTTAAAGATGAAGTTTTATAAATATACCGAGAAAGTTTTTGGCTAAATACCGATAAATAACTCCAAAAAATTCAATAGGAAACTTTAACAAAAAAAAACATTGGTTAAGCATTGTGGGGCTCCTTTCAGATTATTAGAAATATTTGTATATATAATACCTGTTATGGGAATATTTTAATTCCTAGAGGTCATTTGGATTATATTTTATGTATAGAATACAATCTACAGCTCTTATTATACGATTGATGTTTAGGGTCGTAGTGTCTATCGTTGTTATTGAAGTGAGATTCAAATAAAACACTTCATACGGAAGACGATAGACATCACTACCCTTGAGAAAGGCCAAACCCCATCGACCGAAACGTCGGGAAATTAGAAAACAATCGTTTCTCGAATTAAACACTGAAAAGCCACCCGAAACCTCAACAATACATCCAGTCGAAAGCATCATATAAATGAGAGATATCTTTGGATTCTCCTGTAAGAATCTCTGAAGGAACACCTGAAGAGATCTCTGTAGCAACTCCTTCAGAGATATCTGAAGGAATTTCAGGATGAACACCTGAAGGAAGCCCAGGAGAAATCTTTGAAAAAACGTCTTCTCGATTCCCTGAAACTATTGTAGGAATCTGTGAAGGAACTCCTAGACTCGGTGGCGTCTTGAAACCTCACTTTTTACCTGTGCAACGACTCTAAAACTTGCAATTGTAGGGAATTTGAGATCTAATTCAAATCGGAAATGTGTGAGAATAGCTATTCTCATCGTTTTCTACTAATTAAAAACTAAATTTATCAGAGAAATCAAGAATTTACATTTGTTGAACAGGTATACTGCCCCCACTCGTGAAACAGTCCCATATGAATAGGAAACCCAGCAAAGATGGGACTGTTATGCGAGTGGGGGCAGTATATTTGAGGTTAAAAAATCGCCACTGTATAAATCTAATTATACGTATAGCGTCACATGGGGAAACTGTGGTCAATCCGTCCAGTGTTATGAATCCCATGGAATATATTAATTCTACAACAATTTGTGACCCTGTTTGTGACATTTGAAATTATTTCCTACTTACCATTCAAAACTAAGCTTTGGAAGTTTGGTTGACACAGAATAACCCAAAACTATATAACAATGCATATTATTCTATAAAAAGATTAAGTAATCATGGTTAGGAGTAGTTGAATTAGTCTGAACTAAACGTAAAGAACTTCAGAATAGTTCGTGCAATTCCAAGGGTATTTTAGAAGTAGGATGTATGATGTTACCTTTCATAGTGTAAATGATAATTGTAGCGGTTGTAGATATCAAAGACTAGTTTGAACGACCCTGAATGACCCAAAAGAATATAGTAATATCTACTTTGAAGTCTGGTAGATATTGCTAGGTCCAGCAACCATAGTTTATTAGGTACCGTTACTCTGTACCAAACTTCAGAGTAGTTTGGTTGGTCCAAAAGAATGTTTGAACGGTTTGTGGGTTTGTGCAATTCCACAAGGATCATACACAATAGTTGGATATGTGATGTTACAGTTTATATGCGAATATAATTACTGTAACGTATATAGATGTCAAGAACTAAACTCTAGGATAGTTTGGACGACCTTCAATATATACAATAACATCTATTAGCCTTCAAGTAGGTTCAAGTGGATTATGCAACGTTGCTCTATATAATGGATTAGAGTCTAATCATTAGACTAACTGCTACAAGTACAAGTATAGATCTGATGTTCTAAACTCCAGGTTAGTTTGGACGACCCGAATTATCCTTATAGTGTCAATAAATGGTTTCAAAGTGTTCATAAGATACACGAATTAAAGCAGATAATGCAATATTATAATTTGTAGCTAAAAAAAAATAAAATTACTCCTGTAGATTTGAAGGATTGATTTTCATGATAGTTTGGAACCCTTGGAACATTCCAAGATATGAAAAACTGTTCCATATTCGTATAGAGGGCTATTATAATACGTATGAGTGTGAACCGTATCCTAAATCAGCGTGTAACGCTACTGATGTATCAATTATTGTGTTTTCCTCAAATTTCTTGATGTTCAGGATGTTTTACCAACTTGATTCACTTTTTCAAACATTTGCCAAGATGCACACTATTTTGTCGAGATCTCAGAAATGTTGGCATTTCATTGCTGAGATTCGGCAAAAGTCTTGCTGAAAGTCAGTTAACAAACGTCTGTGCACGTTTTTGACTGTATTATATTTTGTTTGTATAGACTGTTTCAGAAATTATAAATACACTAACGATTAACTGCCATTTCAATTTGAGCATAATATCCAAAAAAGTTTCTTCTAGCTCTTATAGTAAACATGCTAACGAAGCAAATAATACCAATTTTGTTGATGTTTCTGGTGAAAGTTAAAAAATAGGGCTCTGTAAACTAGATGATTAAAATTTGAAGTTGCTCAAAGTGGTCAAAAAATGTAGCATAGTAGAATAGAAAAAAAACTCACAGATAAAATATGTCATTTCCAAACACAATAAAAATTGCTGTATCAATAATAAAGGTATTTCTCGATTGGTAAGAGTAATTTTTACTAGAATATTTGATCAAGAATCACCATTACGGGCCTTCTCAATACATTTTTTTTGTTACAAATTTCTCAACAACACTAGTAGCAACAAACGTTTAGCAAATGAATGTCTCAATTACTGCTTACTGCATTCGTTTTTATGGCATGACAAGCTTGAAAAAATAAGTTTGTTTAGGTTAAATGCGTTTAGGAAAGCTAAGAAACTGTGTGGTAGTTCTTATGTTCCGTAGAAAACCTTAAAAAATAAGAAACTTGATCTCCGAAAAAATGTTGTGGGAATGCCTTTATCGATTTTTCCCAAATTTTGATCACGGCATTACTTAGACAACTTGTTGAGAAAGCGAATGTGATAAAAATTTAGATAGTTTTCGGTATTTAGTGATAAATAATGTTTAAATCATTAAAAAAACACCTTTGTGCAAATGCAAATTTGAAAAATTAAGTTATTTGTTAGAGAACTCGACTGTTCTTTAAAATATCAAGACAATTGAAAGGAAATATAAAAATATGGAGTATGCTATACTCTAAAAAAAGTTGGTAAAAATCATTAGAACAGTTCATTTAATTGAATAAACAAAGTGTATTTATAATCTCTGAAACAGTCTATATCAAACAATCTAATGGTTCTTGTCCTCGAACTATTAGAAACAACAACAGTTTTGAAAAATTCTCCCTGGAATCTCCTGTATAATCTTTTGTTCTGAATTTTGGAACATGCAAAATGACCGAAAAATAGACACATTATCGTATGCCTATTGTTGATTTCACCATTGATGCTGATCGTGCCCTAATCTCGTTTCCCTCAACGTTATTGGCACACAAGTTCTCTTGACTTGATCCGGCATTTTCCCATGTTTCTTTCTCATAACAGCATGTTTCCACACTTGCAGTCAAAACATCCGTTCAAGATTGATGCCGGTGGTGGTGGCAACAACACTTTGTGTTCCTATTTAGAAACAACATTGCACACAGATGCCTATAAGTTCGATTTTCTACCCGATCGCATGCATATTTTCAAAGTACTCTGGCCACTCGTCTTCGCTTCGCCGCAGTCCCGTCTGGTCCTGGGAATTAAATCACTTACGCATTATGTTCCTTGCCTCTCAATAATGAACTCGCCGCAATAATGAGGGTGAGGGGGACTATGCTATGACCCTTTTGAGTGTAATTGCACATGTAGTTAATGGGAAAACTGTTAAATGGCGTTCGGGTCTTGAGTAATCGTAATTATAGGCTTTTTGGAGACCGCCGCGGCCGGCAGTCTGGTCTGGTAGTCCGCAATCTCTAATAAGTATGTACGTTCTTCTTAACTGACTGATGTTGAAGCTCAATGTTCGTCACTGCGAGATGCGAGATCACAAACTGATACTTATTGAGTGGCGGCGATTATCCACAAATATGACTCGATATGGTGTGATCAAGCATGAGCCGACGACATCCAAGGGCGGATTAAGTCGGTGTTTACACCGACCGTTTGACAGTGATCCAAACACAAATTAACCTTAACAGGTTGAATCGTTCACGAGTCAATCCAGTCGTTAGCCAAGCTAACAGTTGTGCGATTCTGTGACTCAATTCCAGCTAACTCCGAAGCTTGAGGAGAATAACGCATCAAATGTTAAAATACTCGCAATGTTGCTTATCGCCCGGACCATCTGATAAGAAAATTACTTTGTTTGTGGCTCTTCTACCTTTGAAACCATTGCAAGGTTGTCACAGAGTGGAACTTCCTCTTGGATAGTCATCATGGTTACCTGGAATTTGATGATGGCTGGGTAGACAATCGGTATTTTTATAGCTTTCTTGTCACTAGTTGAACCTTGTCGAAGACGGGACACATCTGTCGATACCTGCCAGAACCTTTTGTGTCTCTATACTTTTTTTTCTAATATTTTGGTGCGCTGAATGAGTTGGACCTCTCTTTGTTGTGTGGTGGTGATCACCATTTGTGCAGAGATATTTATGCAAATTTTTGTTTATTTGTACAGTTTTGAGCAAGTTCTCGAGTGTAATGAAGATTTTGAAATCACTTAATTGCATTGTAAACGTCATATCTGCCTGATGTTACTAGCCGAGACGTTGTGCAATGGAAAAGTGCAAAAACAACAGACAAAAAGACGTTTGCCACAAAGAACATAATCCCAAAGCTAAATACAGTATGTTTGGCCCGGGAGGCGTGATCCTATTCATCGGCGATGGGTGAAATTTCACAGTGATGTTTTTCGAGAGGAATCTTCCAAACATTTACCTGGTTTAATGCCTAGGATAGGGATTCGTTCATCTTTTTCTTAACGGTGCATTTTTTTATCATAAAAATCTGTGCGATGCATACCAAGTAATATTTTCAAGTCAAGGACGTCCACAGAACCATCATAAAACCAACATAAAAGAATTTAGGTTTTGTGACGGTCCTCAGAACCATCTCAAGTCTAATTGGCCTTAACAATATTGCTTTCAATATTTTTTAACTACTGGAAAAACTCATGGCGAAATCCATGAACTTAGAATTTCTCGGGGTTTCCTTCTAGGATTAACCCAGAAGTTATTTTATTTCTTCTCGAATGTCTTCGGGTTTTTTTTTTTCAGGAATACCACCAGGAAGCGGAATTCATTAAGACAATCATTCGGAGTTTAAGCCAACCCGAGCAGGAATAAATAACTGCCACATAACTAGAGCATACCAAAGTCAGGTATCATACCAAGACAAGGTATTGTTCGGTTGTCCAGGTATTGAAAATAACTTATTTTGGTATTTTGTAGGTATTGACACAATACCTCAACGAGTTATTGGTTTGGTGTTGAGGACTGCTTGAGGTATTATTGAATTATGGAAAAATCGCTATTTGTATGGAAATATCGCCGATTATTATTTAGGTATTGCCATACCTGATATCATTATTCACGCGTTATGCACAGAATACACACCAGTTATTATTTTAGGTATTTTACCTCTTATGCAGGGCTACTTAATACCTCATTCAGGTTGTAGGTATTCGGTTTTCCATACCTGAGTTAGTTATTCTTCACCTATTTTCTCCTGCTCGGGAAGACATCCTCTTATATAAAAAAGTTGCTTTTGGGATTCAGCAAGGATTTCTTTCCGCAATTCCCACAGAAGTTCCTCCGATTTTTCAGAACTTCATAAAGGATCTCCCGATATTTTTTTCTGAAATCCCGCCAGAAATTCTTTCTGATACTCTTCCAGGATTGCCCAAGAACTTCTTTCTAAAGTATCTCTAGGATTGCATCAGGAGTTCTTTCTAAGATGCTTTAAAGACTTTCTTCCGGCATTTCTCCAGTAAATCCTTTTGTGGCTCATAAAAAAGTTTCTCCACGAGTTCTTTGTAGGATTCTTGCAGGAATTCTTTTTTTGTATTTGTACGCAGCAAGCGTTCTTTCTGGAATTTTGATTTTTAATACTTTCAATAAATTCTGCTGGATTTTATTCCCATTCGGCTTTGGAATTTCTCCAGGATTTCTTACTGTGTTTCCACTGGGAATCTTTCGAAAGTTCCTTCTGCAAATCATACAGACGTATCTTGTGGTAGTCCTCCTAATGTTGCTTACAGACATCTTCCAGGATTTATTTCTGGGAATCCTTCATAATTTCCTCCTGAAAATTCTCAAGAAGTTCCTTATGGAAACCCTTCAGACGTTTTTTTGGGAGTTCTGCAAAAGTTTCATCAAGAAATCCCGCAAGTGTTCCTTATGGAAATTCTCTAAGAGTTTCTTGTGAGAAACCTTCAGCATTGATGGGATTCCTAAAGGAGTTCTGCTAGGAATCATAGAAATTAAAACATTTCATAAGGTCCCGAACATTTTTCTTTATTTTATTTTTTTTTTTATTTCGCTGTAACTTAAGTATGGTTAGATGTAGGAGAAAAATTTTGGATAGTTTTTTTTTTATTAAAATCTGTACGTAGAATCTATTTTTGATATAGAAATTTTTTGTTTTTGTTTTTGCTTGTTTCGATAATCGACGAATAATAAAAGTTCGAGAAAAAATAGTTAGAACCGTTTGACTATCCTGAGGTGATTGGCAAATTTTGGAGCTGGAAGTCAGTTTACTACAGAAAAATGGTAAAAAAAACGAAGAGTAAGTGTTGCCGCAACCACTGTGTAGTAGGGCAGTCGGTTCAGCTTGTGAAACAACCGGCTCATCTTTGCGCACCGATATAGAATTCTAGACAATAACTGTTTAAGCGACACAAAAGAAGATCAGTCCATTATGCAGAGACCAGTGCAGTCACGCAGTAAGTGATGATGGTTTATTAGTTTTCAAATCAGCTCACAGTTCTTTCAGTTGGAATCCGTTGATATTACACAGTGGTCCACGAACCAGATTTACGAGGAAAGATGCATGCAGCGCCTTCAAATGATTTTTTAGACAATATGGTCTTCTACAAAGTTGTTGCTAATAATGAGGCCCTCTTTCCAATGTACATGAAAATTAGGTGGTCCATATTTTCACAGAAATTTGAAACCAAACTTTTTTATTTGCAAGAGTAACTACACTACCCGTCATAAGTACGGACTCACAAAAAGTATTGCAACAACCCAAGTAACACACTTGTCACCGAAGAGTCACGGCGGCGCAGGTTTTTGTTGCGCAGAAGTCACTGTGACTTACTTCTAGCAAGTAAGTGTTTATTTGTTAGAAGTAAGTCACAGTGACTTCTGCGCAACAAAAACCTGCGCCGCCGTGACTCTTCGGTGACAAGTGTGTTACTTGGGAATATTGCATCACCCTGACTCACCTCGATATCTCCAAAACCTGAGGACTTACAAAGATGCTGTCTTCAGGAAAGTTATTCAGAAGACCAAAAGCAACAACTTTTCTGAAGACGGCATTTTTGTAGGTGTTCTGGTTTTAGAGATATCGAGGTGAGTCAGGGTGATGCAATATTGTTGCAATACTTTTTGTGAGTCCGTACTTATGACGGGTAGTGTATATACATTCTTCGGAAAAGTTGGAGACCTATCAATTTTGAGCAAGTTTGCTGAAGACAGTTTTTTTGTAGCTTTATAATTGATCGATTTAGAGATATATTTCTGAATTAGCTTAGGGTGATTCATGAAAAACAGGTTTTCTGGCTTTAACTTTTTCAGTTTCAATTTTTCATCAAAGTCGCCCAAGAGTCACTTGTAGAGCATTTGAAAACGCGTATTTTCGTGCGCTGAGACTATCGTTATCTCTTTTAGTTCAAAAGTTATGAGTGTTTTTCTTTAAAAATCATAGTTTTTTCAAAAGGCGATATTACGAGTTGGGGCAAAGATAAAAATATCTTTTTCAAGCATTCAAAAGAAGAAATATTGTTATAAAACATATCAAAAAATTAGAGAGGTGTTATTTTTGTAATTCAAGTAAAAAATACTGCCTATTTTTTCTAGAAATTCAACAATATCTTTTGAACGGAATGACGTAGCAACATTCTCAGCGCACGAAAATGTGCGTTTTTGGAAGCTCTAAAAGTGGTTCTTTGACGACTTTGATGAGAAAATTGAAACAAAAAAGTTAGAGCGATAAAACGATTTGTTCTAGCGTCACCCTATGAAAACTATGAGAAAATGTTCAAAATTTGGGCAAAACAGTTTTTTTCGCTTTATCTTTTTCATTTTTCTTTTTCCTTAAAGTCGTCAAAGAACCACTTATAGAGCTTCCAAAAATAACACCTCACTATTTTTGATATGTTTTATAACAATATTTCTTCTTTTGAATGCTGGAAAAAGATATTTTTTATGTTTGCCCCAACTCGTAATATCGCCTTTTGAAAAAACTATGATTTTTAAAGAAAAACACTCATAACTTTTGAACTAAAAGAGATAACGATAGTCTCAGCGCACGAAACGACGCGTTTTCAAATGCTCTACAAGTGACTCTTGGGCGACTTTGATGAGAAATTGAAACTGAAAAAGTTAAAGCCAGAAAACCTGTTTTTCTTGAATCACCCTAAGCTAATTCAGAAAAATATCTCTAGATCGGTCAATTTTAAAGCTACAATAAAATTTTCTTCAGCAAACTTGCTCAAAATTGATAGGTCTCCAACTTTTCCGAAGAATGTATATAGTTATTCTTGCAAATAAAAAAGTTTGGTTTCCAATTTCTGTGCAAATATGGACCACCCTAATTTTCATGTACATTGGAAAGAGGGCCTTATTGTTAGAAACAACTTTGTAGAAGACTATATTTGTCTTAAAAATCATTTGAAAGCGCTGCATGCATCTTTCCTCGTAAATCTGGTTCGTGGACCACTGTGTATTGTTTAAAGTGGAATTTGTGTAGGAAGAAAACAGAAATGTAAGTTTGTAGTTATAATATTGTAAAAGAAACTGAACTTATTTGAATAAAATTTACAGCTTTGAAGCTGCCCAGTCCAGTAAATCCAATATTCTTCCTGTAATTCCGTGCAAATTCTGTCAGAAATTGCGTCTAAAACTTTTTCTGGGAACAAAAACATCAAGCTTATCAAGGTATTTTCTAAAAATATTGAAAATTCCTGAAACATTAAAGCAAGCAAAATTTGCAAGAAAACTATTTTTCGAAAAATTCTTCCAATGTTTATTTTGGAGTTCATCAGATGTTTACTCAAAAAAAAATCGCCGATAGAAAATAAGTAAATTTAAAAGTTAAAGTTATGTAATTTTGTAATTGAACAAAAACAATGTCAATAGTCCTTATCCTGGTAGATAGATAAGTTGTTCTGCATTGCACTTACAGTTTGTAAAAAATCAGTAATGCTCCTGTTGATTTTCATAGTAATATTCTTGAAGTCATATCTGTCTTAACCCTGTGATCAATTTTCGGCAAAAGCTTTTGGTAGTATTCAAATTTTCAACTGTTCTCAGTAATGGTAGAGTTCCGAATGAAAACTCAACAAGCATGACAAAGTGTTTTAAAATAGATTGTGTGTGCCATAAAAATCAATCTGATTGGTTTTCTGGCAGTATGTCGTGAACTTTCTGATATTCCAAAAAGATTCAGGTACAATAATGTCCTGAAGATTTTCATAGTGGTATTCTCGGAGAATTCTCCAGAAGATACTTTGGAAAAAATACAAATAGAACTTGAATCATTTGAAGGTTTTTAGCGAAATTTCTACTAAAAAACACTGCAGGATTTTCTTAATTTATTTTTGAAGAGATTGGCGGAATTTTAGTCGAATCGAAAAAAAATTTCTAAACATTTATACAAATAGGTAGGTTACAAATGTCAGAAAAATGGGTTCCGTAATAGGGGACTTGTTGACAGAATTTCGTGTACTTATTGATTTTTTTTTTTGTAGATTTCTTCAATGAATCTGTTAAAACTTCCGACTGAAAACTTTTATGCTGAAATGTTTACAAATAATACCAAAAATGTGGTCAAACATTCTAAAAAATGGAATCTTAACAAAAACTATTTCTTCCGAAATTAAACCATGAATTTCTCGAAATCTAGCAGCAAAAATGACTGAAATGGTTTGTTGAATAATGTTCACACTGTTCAGAGGGATTGAGGGGTATTTCAAGGAAGTTTCAGGGAATATTCAGAAGGGTTTCAAGCTGTGTGAAGGTTTCATGTGATATCAGGGATTTCTATCCTGGAACGCCCCTGAAACCCCTTGGAATTCCTCTGAAAACTCCTGAAACACCTCTTGGATCCTCTGAAGCCCATTGAAAACTCCTACAACGCTCCTGAAACCCCCTGAAATACCCTGGAACGCTTTTGAAAGCCCCTGGAACACTCCTGGCAACACCTGGAACACTCATGGGACTTCTTTAACCTCCTTGAACGTCTCTGAAACCCTCTGTAAGGCCCCTGGAATGCCCTAAAATACTTCTGGAGCCCCATCAACCCACTGGGACCCCCTGAATCCCCCAGGAACACTACTGGAAACACTTGGAACGTTCCTGAAGCCCTCTGGAATATTCCTGGAAACACCTGGAACACCCATGGCGGACCCCTTCAAACCCCTGAAACACCACTGGATCGTCTCTGAAACCCGTTGTAAGGCCCCTGGAACGCCCTGAAATACTCCTGGGACCCCTTAACCTACTTAATCCATCTGGAACACTACTGGAACGCTCTTGAAACCCCTTGAAAACTACTACCAGTTCTACCAGGTTATGCCAGTGTTAAATTGAGTCATGAATGTATAATGAAAGTATGATAAAAAAAATATTTTCATTGAATAACAATGAACATGTTATTTTAAACAATGTTTAAGTTGAAACTATGGTGTGACTTTGATATTTGTAGTCGTTTTGTCAGTAAAGCACACTTCGTTACAGCCATTTCTTAACCTTCCGTAACTCGCGCGGTTGACTACCTGCGTCAGCACCACGCTAATGCTGAGTACAAAAAGCGAGATTTTTTCATCGTGTTGTACAAAATACAACAGCGCGATCGCTCGAGGGTTAAATTTATCTTAAGGATTGTGCAGTTTTCGTGTCATCAGCGGTACACAAATTCCAGACGTATTTTTAACGTAAAACATTTATAATTTTGAAAATAAATTAGTGCAATATCGTCGTGGTGTACATGTAAACGCATCTACATTACACGTTTGCATTGAGCGAGAATTTTTTAAGTTCGATTTATAATAAGATATTCAGAAACTGTTCGACATTTGGGTAGTGTTCAACAATTAACGAATCACTATATTTTGTCACTACTTTCACGAGTTCCTAAGCTAACTAGTTTGGTTAACAGTTTTCGCTACCAATCTTGCAAATATATATTTTCAAATCAGGGAAGAGGATGAAATTGATGGTGCATGCGCTCGTCCACGGAAGACCATTGAATTCAAAGAGTTTGCAAGAGATCATGCGATCAATGAGAGTTACAGTAGTATAGTACAGCATGTTGAACGCACAATACATACACCACACCTACCAAACGGCATCTTTGCTGATTGGTTACTTGTGTAACTGAGAGATACTGGAGTACCAGCTTCGGGCGGTCTATCAAGTTCTTTGGTAAATTCGTCCCAAGACAAGAACTCTTGGAGGAAATCTTTGATAATGTCTGCGAGATGCTTGGCATCTTCTTAGCTTCTTAGGATTATAGCATGTGTTTGCCTAGGCTTGCTTGAAAAGTGAATGGGAATTATCCCATTTACAGAAACAGTGATCTAAGACACACGCTGTCGGAATTGACACTTGCTCCGATTACATCACCTTCCCCGTCATCATCCGCCCGGTGGTTGGTGTATGTGGGTATCAATCAATTCGAACGCCATAACATTGCATTTTTTTGTTTTGCCAATGTAGGTGGCAACGCGACAGCAAGTATCACCGATATGTGATCCGATTCTTCAATGAACGCAACGCGGACGTAGGGCTGTTCTGTTTCACAACTACGATCAGGAAACACGATCCGCATCAACAAAACGCATCGCTCACGGTTGATTGACCGTGATTGTGAGATCATCCGGTACCCCGGACAGAAATCTCCAACAGGTGGATGGAATCTTCGCGAAACTTTGATGAACGTGTTCAAAAGAGGGGACTGCGATGACGAAGACACCCGGGGACAGCTACGACACGAGTTTCCAGGTTGTCAACTGCAGTCGGAACCCATTTTTATGGACATCTTCAAGATGGTAAATGGCTTTAATTATTATTTTACGGGTCTTTCGCGGTGACACGGAACGTGTCCGGAATGCAATCAGAAAACGCATAACAAGGGACTCAGGCAATTACGAAACATTGTACCTCCGCTAATCGACGACAGCGACAGAGCGGGAAGTCGGAACGTTGTTAACTCGATTTCAATTGAAATGATTTGCATTCGTTTTTGGCGATGGAATCAATCGCTTGCTTTTTGATCAATTGAAATCAAACACCAAGCACGACGTCGTCAACGACGACGACTTCCTCTAAAGCGATTCTTGAGCTGGTAAAGCTTGGTAAACAAGCTCGCGGGCTGCTGGCTAGGTTAGAAGGTAAACTAGTGCCAAGGACGCAAACTGCACGGTTTTTACCCGTTTAGGATGCCGTTCGTTGTCGACACACTGCGAGACCACCGCAGCACCGCGTTCGTTCGTTCGTTGTCGAAGGTGTGGAGGAGTGAGAGCAAACACAAGCACACACAACATTCCGATAAAGGCCGCCGCCGTGCGCTGGCTGCGCGCCACGCTCCGACCAAGGTGTTCCTCCGATAAACGTACGATCATCGCGCGGCGGCTGTGGTATGATGTGGTAGGCCTAATGGTAGTTGGATACCACCAGAGTAAGTTCCGAACCTACGCGAAAACACTGAGCTAGGAGTGTGTGCCAGTGCCCATGGAAAAATCTTCATTCTAACTAGTTTTATTAATGCTTTATGATAGATATTTCATAACATCGACCATTATTATTGATTTTCTCATAAGCCAAAAGAAATTATTTTACGCAATTTGTTGTTTCAAAGTTCTTTTCAAGTGAGGATACTGCACAAAAAACTTCGTTTCAGACAAGAACTTTTGAAAGGAGTTTCAACATTTACTTGAATAAAACCCTTTGGAGCCGGAGGGGTCATATATGACCCCAACATAGAAACGGCTGTTTAAATTCACACATTCAGTAAAACAGAATACTGTCTTGGTCAAAGTTGTTGCAAATTGAGTACTTTATTAAGGAAAAATGGAAATATTTGTATTTGAGGCTTTACTGACAATCTTGAACATCCGGAACACCATAAAGTTTGGACTAACGAAATATTTGACATACCAGTTGTTCTAAAAGCTGAATTTGGATATGGGTTACATTTATATGTATTCTGGGATGTTCTAGGTGTTCCAAACTATCCTGTGGTAAGGTCCTTCAAATCTACAAGAATAATTTTATGTGTTTTCGCCATAAACAAAGGCATTGCATAAGCTACTGGGGTCCGAGAAGCTCTTGAAACCTACAATGTCCTTTATAGACACTATAGGGATATTCCAGGTCAGCCAATCTACAGTAGCGTTATACTGAGTAACGTTGCATAATCATCCGCAGTTACTGAATCAATCTGAAGTCTACTTGATATTATTGTAAACTTTTGGCACATTCATGGTCGTCCAAACTGTTCTATGATGAAGTTCTTCAAATCTACAAGAATAACTTTATGTATTTTCGCCACAAATAATAGCATTGCATAATCTTCTGGGATTCGTGAAGCTCTTGAAATTTCAAATGTGATTCAGAGACACTACAGGGATATTCTATGTCAGCCAAACTACCTTGGAGTTCCAAACTTCAGGTCTACGCTCGTAACAGTAGCCATATCTGCTATACTGAGTAACTGCATATTCAACCGTGATTACTGAACCAATCTGAAGTCTACTATATATATATATATATATATATATATATATATATATATATATATATATATATATATATATATATATATATATATATATATATATATATATATATATATATATATATATATATATATATATATATATATATATATATATATATATATATATATATATATATATATATATATATATATATATATATATATATATATATATATATATATATATATATATATATATAATTATGAACCTATGGATCGTTAAGGGTCGTCCAAACTGTCCTCAAGTTTAACAGTTATCAGTAGTGGCGATGTGGCATTCCTCCAAGACCTTCGCCAAGAATTCCTCGAAGAATCTTTCTAGCTACATGTTCCTCCAAGAATTTCTACCAATAATTCCTGGAAGAATTCATCCTGGAATTTTTGAAGAAATTCCTCGATAGTTCATCCAAGAGTTCCTCCAAGAACTGTAACAGAAATTCCTACAAGAATCCTTCCAGAAATTTTTCCAAGAATTCCTTCAGAAATTCCACCAGAAATTCAAGAATTGCTCCAGATATTACTCTAAAAATTCTGCCAAAAAATCCTCAAAGGATCCCTCTTGGTATTTCTCCAGGAATTCCTCATAGACTTCTGCCAAGAAATTCCCCAAGCATTTCTCCAAAAAATGTTCCAAGCGTTTCTGCAGAAATTATCCAAGAATTCCTCTATGAATTTTTCTAAGAAGCTCCCAAGAAATATCTCCAGTAATGTCTCAAAAAACTTCTCCAGAAAACTGCAGGAAATCGTCCAGAGTTTTTTCCAAAAAATATTTGCAGAGATTTATCCGAGATTACTTTCAGGTATTTTTCCGAAATTCCTCCAGGAATTCGTGATGAATTTTTTCAAGGAATTCCAACAGAAATTACTTCAGGAAATCCTCCAGGAATTCATCGATGATTTTTTCCAGGAATTCCTCCAGGGATTCTTCAGGATTTTTCCAAGAATTCTTCCAGAAATTCTTCCATTAGTACCCCCAGGGTCCTTCAGGAAACCTTTCCTCAAGAAAATACTCCTGGGATTACTCTAAGGATTCGTCCGAGAATTCCTTCAGGGATTTCCTCTGAAATTTCTCCGAACATTGTTAAGGAATTACGCCAAAAATTCCTCACGGTATTCCTCCAGGAACTCCTTCAGGAAAACCTCCAGGAACTCCTTCAGAATTCCTCCAGGAACTCTTTCAGGAGTTCCTTAATGAATTCTTCTCAGAACTCCACCAGGAAGTCCTCGACGAATTTCTCAAGGATTTTTTCCAAGAATTCATCCAGGAATTCCTCCAAGTTGTATGCCTAGAACTTTTCCGAAAATCCCTCCAGGAATTCCTCCAAAAATCCTACACTACCTTCCCCAAAAATTTCTCCAAGAGGTCTCTCTAAGACTTCTGACAAGAAACTCTTCAGGAATTTCGCCAGAAATATCTCCAAGTTTTTTTTTCATGAAATTCCTTCAAGAATTCATCCAAAAATCTTTCAGGAATTCCTTCATAAATACCTGCAAGATTCTTCAGAAAACCTTTGGAATTTCCGCAAGGAAATAATCCTGGGACAACCTTGGGGATTCCTCCGAGAATTCCTTCAGGTAATTCTCCAGGAACTGCTCCGAAACTTCTTCCCAGAATTCCTCCAAGAATTTCTCCAGAAAAAAAATCAAAGAATTCTGTTTAGAATTTCTCTAAGAATCCCATCAGGAATTTCTCCAAGAACTTTTACAAAAAATCCTCAAGTAATTTTTTCAAGAATTTCTCTAGTTATTCCTCCAAAACTTCTGCTAAGAATTCCTGTAAGAATCCATCCAAGAATTCCTGCTGGATATGCTCCAGGATATATTCCAGAAATTCGTCCAGCAAGTACTCGAGTAATTCCTTCAGGAATTCCTCCAGGAATTTCTCCAGGAATTACTGAACGAATTTCTCCTGGAATTGCGACGGGAATTCCTCTAGGAATTGTTTCAGAAAATACTCCAGGAATTCCTACAAGAAATATTCAAGGAATTCCTCCAGGAAATAATCCAAAAAGTCCTCCAGGAATGGCTCCAGAAATTCCTCTAGGATTTCCTCCAAGTATTTCTCCAGGAATTACTCCAGAAAATAAAAATTGAAAAAATAACTTCAAAAATTTCTCCAGGAATTACTCAAGGAAATCCTTCAGGAATTCCTTTAAGAATTCTCGAGGATATTCTTTGAAAATTCCTTCACAAATTACTACAGAAAGTATTCCACGAGGTTCTCCAGGATTTTCTCCGGAAATTTCTTCAAGAAATTCTTGAAGAAATTCCTGGAAGAATTCTTGCAGGAATTCTTTGAGGAATTCCTGAAAGAAATTTTCAAGGAATTCTTGGAAAAATTCCTGGATTCTTGATGGAAATCTTGAAAAAAGTCTTGAAGGTATTCCTGAAGTAATTCATTGAAGGGAATTCTGGAAGGAACTCTGGAAGGAACTCTGGAAGGAATTCTGGATTGTTGAAGGAATTCTTGTGGAAAGTCGTGGAGGAATTCTTGGATTATTTCCTGAAGAAAATCGTGAAGGAATTCCTGGGGCATTTCTGGAGCGATTTCTGAAGAATTGATGAAGGTATTTTTTGAAAAAAAAAACTGGTATTCCAAGAGTAATTTATAAAGGAATCCCTGGTCAAATGCCTGGGGGATTCTCGGAGGATTTTTTGACAGAATAATTGGAGCAGGTCTTGGAGAAATTCTTATCGGAATTCCTGTCCGAATTCTTGAAATAATTCCTGGAGGGGTTCCTGATGGGATTCATGGAGGAATTCTTAACAGAATTCTTGGAATAACTCCTGATGGAATTCTTGGATAAATACTGGGAAGAAGTCTCGGAGCAGTTCCTGGAGATTTACCTAAATGAATTCTCGGAGGAATTCCTGGAGTTGTCCCAAAAGTGTTTTCTTGAGGAATTTCTGGAGGTTTCCTGAAGAATCTTGGAGGTATTCATGAAAGAATTTCTAGAAGATTTTTTTGGGCAAATTCTTGAAGGAATTTGATGAAAAATCCTTGAAAGTATTTGTGGAGAAATTCCTGAAGAGATTGTTGGCAGAAGTTATAGAGGGATCCCTGGAGAAATACTTGAGGATTTTCCTGTAGGATTTTTTGAAGGAATTACGGGAGGGATTCTTGGAAAAATTCTAGGTATATGTCTTGGAGGAATTCCTGGATGAATTCTTGGAGAAACACAATATTGATTTGCTCGTAACATTGCAAGGTCTAATGGACATCAATGTGACTATATTTTTTGAACAGAGTAAACACAAATGATGGTAGATGTTGAAGACCTTAAAAAAATGAATTCCAGAGTAGTTTGGATGACCTAGATCACCCAATTGATTGATTGATTTGTCTTTATTAAAGAGACTTTCAGCCCTTGGACAAGATCACCCAATTCATGTACCATAAATTTTATAGCAGTGCTTTGAGGCTTTCTGAGTAGCGTAGACTATGTTCTGTGATGATTCATCGTATATCAAATTTGGTTTAGAATGTTGGATTTGTGACGCAAACTTCGGAGTACTTTGGAGGCCTTAGAATAGCTCTGCGATCAAAACTTCTACAGACTATGATGGGTAGTAATACATTTCATGTCAAGGATCAGTAAAAACTATTGATGATAAGCAAAACGATGAAATTTGAGCAAAAACATATAGAATTCATAAGAAATACAAAAAAGCCACGTATTTTTGGCTACCAGCAAAAGGGGGGAGGTACCATGCATTTTTTAGCACAACTATTCCCCTTGAATATAAAATAAAACTCCGGGGTAAAATGTTTTAAAACAAAGAAGATATTGCATTTCTGCCAAAAGTAGATCGTCCCGGGTGTTTACGGGTTAAGTAGTGTTACATAATCCACTGTATTTGGCAAAGAAGCTCGAGGAACAATAAGCGTTGTTATATATTTTTGGGATATAAGGTCAGTTAATCTTTCATGGACTACACAACTTTATATCTACATTTGCAATGCTAGCCTGCTACACTGAATAAAGATGCATAATGAATCATATTTAAAGTCTAGTAGGCATTGTTCTGTACCTGGCTGTAGACTCCATGTAATATATTGTAGGGCAGTGTGTACGATTCTGAATATCCCGAAGCTATGCCATAGTCTCTGATTGTACTCTGTGAGCTCCAGTAAGTTAGATTATATACAAACTCCATGTAGCCAAAATATAAACTACAATTGCTGTAGATGCTAGATTTTAAACATCATAATAATTTGGATAACCCCAGCTGATCTAATGATGTCCATTTGACATTTAGAAGATTTTCTTTCAAAGAACACTAAGTTGAAGCGAGGCAGGCCAAGTCCCAGTGGGGACGTATAGCTATAAAGAAGAAGAAGAAGATTTGCTGGACATGATACATTATACATCGTAGCTTTGTATAATTAAAAAGTAACCGTTACATCCGTAGACATTAGGATCTAAACTCAAGAACAGTTCGGATGACCTAGGATATCCAGAAAAAAATATGCCCTTTTTATACTGATGAGTACTGAAATCACTGAAATACTTAGGTAAAACTCTATAATAACGCTTGGAAAAAATCCGGCTTCAAAGGGTTAAGTGAGAACAGATTTGAAATGTCAATCAACAAGAGTCGAAACATGGCACTTTAGTATAAAACCTATTTTATGACGTTTTCTACTGATATTAGTCTGTTTTCATGGACGCACTTCAAAATGTTGAGCTTTACCACGTTAGTCGCAGAGATCTTCAAAACTTATCCAATACAAGCATACATTTTAATTATTCGACTCATAACTCTAGCATCCACCTTCAGAGCAGGGATGCCAGATGATTTTTCCAAAAATCTGTATCAGGATTTTAGAAAATCTGTATTTGTCTGTATTTCGAAACTGTGACTGAAAGCCAAAAAAACACCAAGTTTCCGTAAATCCTGTCAGACCCCGTTAGAAATCTGTGGGTTCAACGTGTAAACAACATGTTTGTGTTCCGAATTTTGCATGAACATTTCTATTTGTAGTAAGTTTTCTTCAAACGGTGTAAATAGCAGAACGTTATGGTTTTGAATAGTAAAATAAATATGTCTAGGGTAGCGAACCACTTGGGCAGCGGCCGGTATTTTGGGCACTCTTCGCTATGACTCAGTCAATTTTAAACCAATTGACTTGGAACTTTGTACACGGCTAGATACTATACGTATCTCATCGCGTTCCAAAAACTGTGTCAATTGGTTCAGAATTGGCTGAGTTATAGCAGAAAAGTGCCCAAACAGGACCCCTGCCGAGATGGTTCCACTTCCCTATTCTTAATAATTCTGAACTTTTACGTCGCCGGATTTCTGTAAAAATTTCTCCAGGGATTCTTCCAAGAATTTTTGCTGGGACTTTCGTGGGAGTTTCTCAAAAAATATCCAGAAACTGATTCACGGATTTCCGCAGAAATTCTTTTCGAAAATCCTCATGAGATTCTTTAAAGGATTAAAGAGAAAATTCCTTCAGGGATTGCTACATAAGCTATGCTTGTATTTCTTAATATATTTTTTTTTATATTTTTGGCTAAATTCCTCCAAATTTTTTTCAGGAGTTTTTCTATAGCATTTCTCCGAAAATTCATCAATGAACTTCTCCAGCGGTTTCTCCATGAATTTCTTCTCACGTATGTTGAAAAATGCAGTTCCAGGAGATATTTTTCTTTAACAAACATTCAGAGATTCTATCAGAAATTTAGAAACTTTAAGTTTGTATGAAGAATTAGTACCTATAAGTTAAAATACACAAAAATAAAGAGATTATAAAAAAAATAATCTTCAAGAACCGTTCCAGAAATTTTTGCTTGAATTTCTACCTAAAGAACTACTCCATTTTTTCAGAAATTAACTCGGGATTTTTTTGGAAATTCTTCTAGAAATTCTTGAAAGATTTTTCTGTAAAGTTCCTACAGGAGTTTATCCAATAGTTCCATGAAGTATTCCTCTAGGCATTGCTTTAGGTTTGTTCAGACCTTTCTTCAGGGATTTTTTTTTTTTCATTTTTTTCCAAAAGATTTTCTCAACAATTAGTTCTGCAGCAATTGTTGGGAGAATCTTTTGATAAGCTTTATGCGAAGATTTTTTTTCTAGAAATGTTTCAAAGTATATTTGTAGAGGGTGCTCCAGTTCTTGTAGGTTTCTCCAAGATTCATTGAAAAATCTCTTTTTTTTATTTCTTTATTGGTTCTCTAAAATATTCTTCTAAGACATATCTTCATCAACTGCACGAGTTTTTTTTTTCGATGAATCCTTCAGAAGTACCTCCAGCAGTTCTTCCAAGGATTCCTTCAGAAAATCCTTCAGGGAATCTTTAGAAACTCAATGAAGGATTTCTTACAAAAAATTTTCTTTACAGATGGCTCCAAAATGGGTGACAATGTTGGAGCTGGTGTCAGAGGCCCTGGAATTAGTTTATCAATATCTATGGGCAGATGGCCAACTGTATTTCAAGCAGAAATACAGGCGATTATTGAATGTGCCTATATTTGTTTAAAACGTAACTATAGAAATGCAAACATATGTATCTTTTCTGATAGTCAAGCTGCATTAAAAGCGTTAAAATCTTTTACGTGTACTTCTAAATTAGTTTGGGAATGCATTCAATTACTACAGAAGGTATCTAAAAAATGTTCAGTAAACCTTTTCTGGGTACCTGGGCACTGTGGAATTGAAGGTAATGAAAAAGCAGACTGTTTAGCAAGACTTGGGTCATCAACTTCTTTCCTAGGTCCAGAGCCATTTTGTGGGGCCGCAGAATGTACCTTCAAAATGGAATTAAAGAACTGGGAAAAGAAGATGATTGATGATACCTGGCAAAAAACGACAACAGCACGACAATCGAAACGATTTATAGTACCTAACAAAATTATAACTCAAAAACTTCTCAGCCTGTCAAAAAGAGACTTGAATACTTTTTGTGGCCTTATTACAGGGCACTGTGCAAGTAAATACCATTTGAAACAACTATGTATACTCGAAGATGATACCTGTCGTTTCTGTAATAGGGACAAGGAGGATTCTGAACATTTGTTATGTACCTGTGAAGCACTTTTCCAACAAAGATGCACATTTTTGATAAAGGTTTTATAAAACCATCAGATGTATGGATGACTTCTCCTAGCAAGGTAATACATTTCATTCGATCTGTTATACCGTATTGGGATAATGCCTACCGTCAGCAAGTGGAAATCACTCAAACTCATAGTGATATGACACACTGATATGGGCAAAAACATTAAAACGGGGCCGTCCACAATAGATCAAAAAACTGGTCGCAGTGGAAAATGTACCCAACAGGAAAAAAAAAAAAAAAATACAAAAAATCCACAAGTACATTTGTCTGCAGTGTTTGCATTTTTTTAAGAGATTTCTTTAGAAATTCCTCCACGGATTTTGATTGATTGATTTAGCTTTATTTGAGAGACTTTCAGCCCTTGGCTGGTTCGTCTCTTCCACGGATTTTCCACGAATCACTGCCGAAATTTCTCAAGGATTTTTGCATTGATAGAGTTACTCCAGAAGTCTATCAAGTTTTTTTTTTCATTTTTTCTAAAAAAACATGAAGGAGTTTCTGCAGGAATCACTGAACGAATTTCTCAAAAAATCTTGAAGATTCTAGGAAGAGTTTCCGAACAAATTCCTTTAGGATTTGTGAATAATTTACTTGAAAAATTTCAGAAATTCCATGAAGGAACTTCTAAATTTTGAAATCTTAATGCAATCTCTGGAGATAAATATATCTTCACATACGAATTTCTAAAGAAATCTAAGCAGAAAATTCTGAATCGGGTTAAGTACCGTACTTTTGAATTCCACTAAGAATTTGCATCCTTTGACAGATACGTATTTTGACCTCAACTGTAAGGTCGTCTTCGGTATTTCGTACTTGACTCGACTTCATTGATTGATTGATTTGTCTTTATTAAAGAGACTTCCAGCCCTTGGCTGGTTCGTCTCTAGACTCGATTTCAGTCAAGTCAAAACATTTGCAAAGATCCCAGAAATAAATTCTTCAGGTATTTCTTGAAGAATTTTCGTAGAAATTCTTTGGAAATATTCCTGAATGAATTTCTCAAAGAATCCGTGGAGATATCAATAGAGTTATCCGTCGACAAAAAATTTTCGATAACTTTTTAAACAAATCTATAGAAGAGTGTGTAAAGTTTTTCTTGCTGGAGTTTAAGAAGGAACCCATAGAAATCTATTCAAAAGAATTCCTGGTGAAATTAATCAAGGAATATCTTAAGAATACCCTCTAGAAATTTCTCAAGGAATCCCAGCAAGAATTTCTTAAAAAACCCTTCCCATTACCGGTGTTCCATACACTAGACGCCTCTCCGCCTTTTACCGAAATTTAAAAAAAAACCTCCCATGCCGCCTTCTATGTGCTTCAACAAGCTAAGATGGCCAAAATTGCTAGGGCGTGATATTCACACCCAAAGGACCTGAGTTCAATTCGCGTTCGCAATTATTTTCTTTTCATCTGCAAGGTAATGTTGAGAATGTTCAAATATGTTCATCACATATGAAGTGTTCCTTTTGCTACATTCGATGCATCATATTTTTGCAGGTTGTATTCGTACTCTGTAGTTTCCAAAAGCTCTATCGATTTTTTATCTTCAACACAATTTTATAGTTGTTTGAAAAGGTGTGTACTGGCTATTTTTTCTCGGGTTCGATTCGATATTATTATTTAAAAAAACTGTCATTATTTTCAATTTTATAACGAAAACATTATTCGTAAGTTTTCTCATTATTTTCATTCAACATATAAGAATGAAAAGCATGAAGAAAACCAGCTCTTTTTCTTAGCAAAGTTTCCAACTTTTATTTCATTTTTCATGTACTGAAGCTTCATATTTCACTGGAAATTTGCGACTCTTGCAAATTGTCAAGCAAGAAACAATACACATAAAAAAGAATCAGCAAAGATTTAGTTTATTCGATTTTTCCTTATACTAACATAATCTTTGAAAACTTGCTAAAAAACTTCATTTCGGGCGAAGGTTAAAAAGTTTTATATTACAAGATTAAGATTTCAACGTGATACAAACATAACAAGTGCCCTTAACGTATCTAGGACGTTTTATGTTTCGTAATATTTGTTTTATTAACCCTAAAAGGGATACCTTCATGGCCTCAGTTTCGTCACCTCGCTGAGTTTGTTCCATCAAAGACGAGCTCTGAAAGGCGCCTGGGGTCCAATGGACCCCAGGTATCCCTTTTAGGGTTAAATTCAATTCTAAAGAAAAATTTCCTGTAATAAAATGATTGAAAATTGAGGTCAAATGTGAAAAATATAGATAATTTAATGGGTTTGTACTCTCAATAATTGTTATTACTTTATTCTCCATCTTGCATGAATGTATGAGGAAAAATATGCGGAGGAAAAATCTGTATCAAGATTATAAAATCTGTATTTTTTCTGTACTCTGTATCCTGTCTGTATCAACCTTTAAAAATCTGTATAATACAGAAAAATCTGTATATCTGGCATCTCTGCTTCAGAGTGATGTTTACTAAACCATTCTGAACTGTTCTTTAACCGAGCAACGAGTCCGCGCCTTCTTACTCAAACACTCTCATGCTTTCATATGAATTCCGAGGAGAACTCTTCGAGCTTCTCCTACATCTCAACAAGTTCATTCATACAACCAATCTGACGTTGGTGAACCCATAAAAGGAAACCCGTTTCGACCGAAGCATTGGTTGGATGGCATCTTGTCACAATCCAGAGAATTCCAACTCGCTGCAGCAAGCCCCAAAAGCAAGTTTGTATATCTACGTTAAAACTGGCTAACTGACTAATTTGACACGGAAATATTCACACCTTGCAACGCCTTCGCCTTCCATCGCAGGTATATCTGCCTCCACACACAAACTTGAAGTCGGAGGACTGGGCCAACCATAATCGGTATGGAATTCAGTATGGAGGCAAAACAGCTGATCGTTTAACCTCTCTGCTGCTACTTCCTCGTTCAGGTTATGATCTCCCGTGTGCATTGAGCGCGGAGTCATCAAGGGTCATGGGCCCGTGGCGCAGACCGCGCCGGGGGGTTTGTACGTAGTAGGATCATCGTGACATTACGTCACCGACCGTCGACAGCACTTCTTCGCTCGCGTGTCGGCAATCCATCTTCCCATTTATCATCACTTCATCTTTACTTTGTAGATTTTTTATGTTGTACCGACGGTTGACGCTGCCGCGCCAACTCCTCTCGGTGGGGTCTGAGTGGGCTAATTGTTTAACTCAAAAGAAGTTGTTAGTACCAATGACGGCCAAGTCACTTTATCTCCACCAACAACAACAGTACAGCAATGTATTCGCTGTTGGTACACCTTGCATCGGTAACTTTCTTGTGCGGCGGCAGACAGCACGACACTATTATGGCGCTTTGTTTGAGCAACCATCTAGCTGGGAGATATGGGATTTATGAAGTTTAGAGTCAGAGGGACCGTCCGCGATCCCATCAGACGTGTCGGTTTGGTGGTGTGGTGTGATGTAGATACGAGCGAGCGGGTTTCATGGCATGAATTTTACTTTTTGAAACTGCGGCTGCGGTAGGCGGCAAGTTGCCCAGGAATTTCGGTGGAATGCGGTAGACAGGGTTCAACAATGCAGGCAGCGCAATAAATGCTGCTACTTGTGTTTTGCGGTGACCGTTATTGTCGCGGAGATACGTCTCCTGATTACCGCTGTTGAGTTTGGACGGTATGATAAATGGTCGAACTAGACAAAACGTTTTGTGTGTTATGACAAATGGCCGAGGAGTTATCTTAGTAATGATGACACGTTGGAGCTCAAGTGAAAATATTTGAATGTTTACAGATGTTATACAGGAATTATTTTTGGAGCTGGTATCTTTCCGGTGGAGGAGCATTTCATACTCAGCCGCTGGATGCCAGAACAGACGCTGTTTGAGGAACACGTCGTTGCTGAACAGACGCTCGAAACGTACCTCCTCAATCTAGCTGAAACCAGAATAAGAACAATGCCCAGGCTGCACTACCAGCTAAGCACACAACTCTTAGCTGGCGGTCTTTGTCCTCGATCGATCCGTGGAAGCATGAGGTAGGATCTTGTGAGGACCAGAACTATGTTGGACGCTCTCCTTATCGAGTCACCGTTTTGCAGCCCAACATTGATAGAGGTCTAAACCATATACCTTTTATGTTGGGTTTATGATGGTTTTAAGAACCTCAAAAAGACTAAAAAGTGTTACTTGGGTTCTCTTCTTCCTCATCTACTTCTTCGTGGCTCTACATTTCCACATGAACTCCCAAGCAAAATATTGATGACCAATTAGTCTTGAAGAGGTTTTTAAACCGTCCTAAACCCGTGTACCTTTTTGTTTTTATTTTATGATGGGTTGAAGAACGTCTTCTAGTCTATTTGACTGAAACGTGTGACTTGGGCTGGGCCTGCCTTTCTTCAAGTTATGGTTCTTTGAGCACTTCCACAGTTATTAATTGAAGGGCTTCCTTTGCCTGCCATTGCATGATTTTTTGTATTGTGAGGCAAGCACAATAATGTAGCTTGATAGCGAGTCACTGTTTAGTAGGCGGTCGCTAGTTGCGGGATAGTCACTATAAAGTCACTGTTTTGAAGACGTTTCAGCTAATGTTACTATATTGAACTATTTTTAATGTTTTTCGCAGACTAAAAATTTAGTCTACTAGCTGGTATTGTGAAAAAAAAACTTCGTGTTAACGGAGTCCATGAATTGTGTTCAGTTGATGAAGTGGCAAATTCATCAATAACCTTTGTAGAGTGATAAACTTTAATTAGCTGTTTTATTGTTTATGCATATTATTCATGTAATTGTTCTCTGAACAGAAAAAAGATTCGAATTGTTTACTATAGAAGTCTACGGTCAACTTTCTACAGTAAGAGATAAATGTTTATTAAACAATTACTGAAACGAATATCCTGGAAAAAATACCGATGGAATTTTCTCAAATATAAACTAGCGGGATTTCTTGGGAAAATTATTGGCGAATTTACTTGAGGAGCTATTTGCAGAACTCTTGAGGAAACTCTTTGCAAGATGTTGCAGTTTTGCTACAGGGTATATTTCCAAATCTTGGCGGGATATTACTGTGAAGTTTATTCCGAAGCTGGGTCGTGCGTCGTATGAAGAAGCAAAGAGTTTCAGACTTATCAGTTTGACCTTTTTTCTTCTGAAATGCTTCGAACGCATTGTGGCATGAACATCCGTGATGTTTATCTGGCCAACGTGCCTCTTCATGTGAACCAACATGCCTACCAATCTGGTAAGTCTACTGTGACTCTTTTACACAAGGTTGTTTACGATATCGAGAATGCATTCGCTCAAAGGCAATCTTGTTTGGGTTGTTTCTTAGACATCGAGGGTGCCTTTGACAATGTGCCTTTCGATGCCATATTGGAAGCCGCACGGAGTCATGGTATATCTCCAATGATTTCCAATTGGATTCATCAAATGCTTAAAAACCGATATCTCTTCTCGACATTGCGTCTAGCAGGGATTAGGAAATTGAGTGTTTGTGGATGCCCCCAAGGGGGAGTCTTGTCACCGCTTTTGTGGAATCTCGTAGCAGATACACTATTGAGGCAACTCAATAATAGCGGTTTTCCTACTTTTGGTTTTGCCGACGACTACCTAACATTGTTAGTCGGTATGTGCATCAGCACCCTTTTCGACCTGATGCAAAACGCTCTTCAGGTAGTTGAGGGTTGGTGTCGCCAATATGGCCTTTCGGTAAATCCGAGTAAAACATCTATTGTTCTTTTCACGGAAAAGCGAAACCGTAATGGTGTTCGACCTTTACGTCTCTTTGATTTTGATATCAATGTGACTGAACAGGTAAAGTACGTTGGAGTCATTCTTGATTTCAAGCTTTCCTGGACACCTCATGTTGAGTTCAGAATCAAGAAAGCTTGTATGACCTTCGGGCAATGCCGGCGAACCTTTGGTACAACTTGGGGTCTTAAACCCAAGTATATCAAATGGATTTACACAACTGTTGTTCGTCCAATATTGGCGTATGGATGTCTTGTGTGGTGGCAAAAGGGCGAAGTGAGAACGGTCCAATCAAAATTAGGCCATCTCCAAAGGATGTGCCTAATGGCGATGTCTAGAGCGTTCTCTTCAACTCCTACGGCAGCGCTCGAAGTTCTCTTTGACGTTGCCCCACTACACATTCATCTCAAACAAGAAGCACTTTCTTGCACTTACCGTCTATGGGTACTCGGTTTACTAGAGGAAACTCCTGTGAACCGCAGTTTAACACACACCTCGTTGTTTCCACTTTTGGTGAATTGGGACAAAGTTGTCCTTGCTCCAAGTGATCTTACAATTGCTTGTAATTTTCCATATAGGACATTTTCCACGAAATTCCCTTCCCGGGAAGAGTGGACATCTGGTTATCTGGAAAGAAGTATTTCAGACGGCATCGTATGTTACACTGATGGCTCCCTTCTCGAAGGTCGAGCAGGTGCTGGTGTTTATTCTCGTGAGCTAAGGCTGTATCAGTCTTATTCACTTGGTAGACACTGCACCGTTTTTCAGGCCGAAATCTTTGCTCTTATGTGCGGAGTGCAATCAGCACTTCAGCAACACGTAATGGGCAAAGTAATATACTTCTGTTCAGCTAGCCAGGCTGCTCTTAAAGCACTTGCTTCGGCCATCTCCAGGTCGAAGATAGTTATCGCTTGTCGAACTCAAATCGAGTAGTTTTCAAACATCTTCACCAGCACTCGTAAGGTACCCCGGGGCAAGTGAGAATCTGGGGCAAGTGAGACCTACAGCTATTATTTTTATTATTATCTATTTTTAAGGCAAACGTTCTTCGTGGAAAACATAGGTACCACACCAACAGATACTTTGAATACAAAAAAAGTTATTGTTTCCACCATAAAGAGACCATATATGTTATTGTTGTTCATATATCATTTTCAATTCATCAAGTGAGATTAACGTACTCTACTAGATTCGTCGTTTAAAAATAAATTAACGAAAAAAGCCAAACTTTTCCGGTTTCCGGATAATATTTGGAGTGCTTGCAAATTATTTCAAGCGAAAAAGCTGTAATTTATGTTCAATTTTTACCTTTAGTGAACTGCTCTCACTTACCCCAGTGCATTTCAGCATCTGGGGCAAGTGAGACCTATGAGAGCAAACACACACAATTTCATAGTTTGATCTCACTTTCTACAGCTTAAGTGAAAATTTACACGAAAAAGAAGTAAAAGTCGGCGCCTTAAGTAATCAATCGTTGAATTATAATTAATAACTTCTATTTTGATGATGAAGCTATTCTTTAAATTTATAAAGTCTTTGGTAAAACATATTGTTTTTTTAAGACCATATATTTTTCACATTTTCGTCTGTCGTTCTATCATTTCTTCGTTTTTCGTCGCAAAATGAGTTTTTCTGAGTGTTAAGGAATCGTCCATAAAGTATTAAAAATAAAAGGAAAACGACCTATTCAAATTTCACGATTAAAAAAATCATTATTTAATGATCATAAAATTATGTAAGGGAAAACATAACTTCTGTAAATCTTGAAAAATCTTTTGGTGAGACTCATCAACTATGTAATATGAAATGCAAGTTTTGAAATCTTTCATCATTCAACTTTGTGGCACTTTCTGTGTAAAAATTAATTGGTTTTGCACGAGCTACTAGAGTTAAATCAACTTTATCTCTCAGTAATTCGTTATTATATGTGTTACGTAATTTATGCACGGTACCACAAAACTCATCAAACACAAATCTCTCAACATAGTTATTCGTATGACATATTTATGCTTATGCAACCTTACAAGCAGCAACTATATTAAGCCATATGTACAAACATTTCGAATAGGTCTCACTTGCCCCGTGAAACGGAGTAAATGAAGATCTGCTACACTTTTCTTAATACGCATGATATATAAAATTTAAAAATTTTGAAAAAGTTTTAATGTCCGTTAATATGAAGAAATATACCAACAATGTCTTTTAGAACCATTGAAATTATAAAATTATTTATGTTTAGAATTTTTTGGCATGACAAAATCAAACTAGCACTTTTTTAGGTCCCACTTGCCCCGGGGTACCTTATCTCCGATTTATCTCTATTTCCACCGTTCTGTTTGAAGAATGGTAAAATTTTTGACATTCATCCCAACAAAGATCAATTAAGTTTTATGTTACCGTTACAAAAAATGCTAAGGGTGTATCTGCAAACGCATAATTGTCCCATGTCTTATAATGTTAACCTAGATAGTGGGACAATTATGCTAAGGATTGCATACTCTGGGGAAATGTTTTTTTTTTCTTAATTTCCTAAATTTCTGATTTTTTGGATTTTCTCAAAGTTTTCATCTCATGATGTTTAGTGTGATGGAGAAGGCCTAAATTTTCAGCTTTTGGTCATTTTTGGTATGGGATAGAGATAACTTGGATGAAAAAGTTTCAATTCAGGCCAAACATTTCAATAGGTCCTATCTGCGTTTGAGAGACTCTCTTTGTTCACTTTCTCTTTCTATTATTACAATGTAATCATACACTTTTCAACTACTTTTGCAGTACAAATCAAAAGACGATTGGTTTGACCATCGTTCAATGCAAGAAGACAATCATAATTAAAATAAACAGCTCAGATATAAACGAAAGAGAGGGAAATCAAAGATAGCCTCTCTTCTGCAGATTGGACCTTTAGAAATGTTTGGCCCGAATTTTTATTGGAATTGTAAGGTATTTTTTGTGAAAAGTGTCTCAATCTGTGAAAAATATAAAATAAAATTCATGCTGGAGTCTTTCTTTAGAATTTTTAGGCAAATACTCTGCATGCATCAGAACAGCTTTCTAACGAAATGATCTCAGATTTATCAAAGATGATCCTGAATTTCTAAAAATATAAAAGCTAGATTTTCAACGAATCTTGAAAAGAAAACTTGGAGGAAAACCTAAAACTGCACCGTGCTCGCGCTGTATGCGACGAGCAAGGTTTTTTTTGGTAGTGTTGTACTTTTTACGACGGCGCGCGTTCTGATGGGTTAAGAGAAATCACTTGTCCAATAATACTGGAATAAACCCTGAATGAATTAGAGAGCTTTTTAGTGGAAGACTTCTTGGAGTTGGAGGATAAATCTTGATAGGTATGCTTTAGCAATGTAGTTAGAATATCAGCAAAAAATACCGAAGGTATTCTTTAAAAAAAGTACATTCAACAGCTTCCTGAAGAGTCAAAAATAAAACACTGTTCAATTTTCTGACTCTGCAGACAAATCAGGATTGGACAAAGTCAGTTTTTCCTCAGCATACGTTTTTTTTTGGCAACCTTAATCCAGGATTTCTTTTTAACCCTCTAATACCCAAATTTTTGATCTAAATATCAATTTTCGTCATCTAAAATCGATTTAAACATGGTTTGGATGATGGTTCTTTTTAATTCTCGAATTTGTGAATTTCGGTTTTTGATTTTTCTAATTTTTATTTTTGAACATCCTCACACTTTTATATTTTTCCTGGAAGCGTATTTGGGAGACGGATTTTTTGAAACAAAAACATTTTGAGATTTTATGATTACATATTGTTGAAGTATTTTAATTTTTTTTCTTAGGAAATTTTCTTTTCCGTGTAATTTTAAGAAAAATAATTTTAGAGTGTATTCGATTCCCTTTACTATTATTATTATTATTATTATTCCCTATTTAACTATGATAGTATGATTTGGAAAAAAATGTAAATTCGATTCAATACAAAATATACAATGGCTTCTGAAAGGTGACTAAAACGTCAATTTTCCAATGATTTGAAAAAAAAAAAAATAAATAAACTTCAAAAGACACCAAAAACCATTTTGAGATATTCAGAATAGTCCTAAATAGTCCAAAAAAAATTAAAAAAATGATTGTCCACGAAACAAAAATTACAAAAATGTTTAAACTATACCCCATCCAAAGGCGGGGTTGGGTTTTAGAGGGTTAAATTTTTAATAAATTTGAAAAAAAAAGTTTACTCAATAAACGTGACAATAATAATAATGTGCTTAATAAACAAAGCTTTTTCATTTGCTCTTTGACCCTTTGAAGACGGTATTTTCATCTTTCTGGAAGCAACCTCGCTGGTCTAGAACACGTTTGTGATGGTCGATTTTCTCGGCTGCGCATATATGACCCATCCGTCCCCAAAGCGTTAAACAAGGTCATTTGGACATCTTTAAGACCATCTATTTAGAAATTCTGGTTAAATTTCTATAGAAGCATTTCAAATTCATTTTTGAAATTGGATTTCTCAAATTTTGGAAGTTTTCATCCTATATAACATGATGGGAAAAGATCTACATTTTTAGCTATTTTTCATAGGTATTGAATATAGGTAACTTATTAAAAAAAAATTTATTGGAATGTAATGTAAGGTAATCTTTTGTGAAAGGTGTTCCCATTTACAACATTAAAATTATTGTGGAGCGGATCTGGTGTGATGGTTAAGACACGTGACTATCACGCCGAGAACCTGGGATCGAATCCCACTCCCGACAAACTCACAAAATGTGAGTTCTTCCTTCGGAAGGGAAGTAAAGCGTGGGTCCCGAGATGAACTAGCCTAGGGCTAAAAATCTCGTTAATACAGATAAAAAAAAATATTGCTGGAGATTTTATGAAAATTTGCATAAGAACAAATTTGTAACGAAATGCTTATCATAGCTGTTCGTGGAGTTTTTCTTTCTGAGTTTTGAAAACTCTGGATTGAACAAAAAAATGTATTGTGAATTTTGAACGTATCTTGGAAAGAACACTTCTAGTGAAATTTTGACTTGTATTTGTAATTGTACACTAAGTTTTAAGAAAAACAAAACGCCTGACAAATAGTACTGGAACAAATCTAGAATGAGATAGAGAGCTTACTAGTGGTTGATTTTTTGGAGTAGAAAGAATATATCTTGACAATTTTTCTTTGGAAATTTTGTAAAAATATCACCGCAGGTACATATTCTCAAAAAAGTCCATTGAACAGCTTCCTGAAGAGTCAACCATGGAATTTTGTAAAATTTTCTAACTACAGACGCTTCAAACGGTCGCAGGTTGGACGAAGTTTTTTTTTCTCAGCATATGTTTATTCGGCAATCTTAATGTAGAATTATTCTCTTATTCCGTCATAGAAAATGTTAACTTTTTTTTATTCAACTTTCAAAAATTAAAAAAAAAAAATCTTAAAATTTGCTCAGTTTTACTAAGTTAACTTTGAAGGCTTCTTCATCTTCTATTTCCAAAAGGTTATCTTCTAGACTTTTTACTATGAGATTATGTAGGAATTTCCCAATAAGCTTTAAACAAAAAATCCAAAAAAATGTATACGATCTTATTGCATTAAATTGGATCTCATTTGCGAATAAGAATTCGGCGGAAAGGGTCAGGCATCACGGATGGAATTGTAGTAAGAACAGAAAAAAAACTCATTGCAGAGCCCAGTAACACTTTCTGAAAAAGTCTGAAAAGAAAATAAAAAAAACGACTTGGAAAGGAATTGAACCGATTACAGAAGAGTCTTTGGAAAAAAATATCGAAGAAGTGGCAATTCTTCAAAACTTTTGAATTTATATTTTGTTTAATTTTTGAACAGTTTAGCGAAGAATTTCCTGTAAAAAGTTATAGTGCAACTTATGGAACTTTTGGGTAAGAAATTTAGTTTTAAACTTCTGATGCTTTTATCAAAATCTTTGATAAATCTGTAATGAAGTTTATGAGTAATAATATGGAAAAGTTATGAAAAAACTGAAATGGTTCTTCTTGATTTTTGTGCAAATTAATTCTCCAATGCAAAGCTTAAAAAATAAACGAATCTTAGACTGTTGGGAAAGTTTGTGAGTAATGTTGTAAAGAAAATTCTAAACAAAAACATGAGAAGTCATTTTGAGAAATCAGAAATAAAATAAACAACTTTTTAGAATACGTTCAGTGCATTTTTTTGGTATAACTTCTGTTCATGCCTTCCTCATGTTCGGTTACCTAGTTAAGCCCTCGTTTCTCTTCCACCATTACTATATTCCTAGCCAAAAAACAACTGATAAGTCGACTGAACTTGAGGAATCAAGCCAACCATCAGACAACAGAAACAAAAACATACCTACATATTATTGGTTTTAAGGGTTTTTTTGATCTTCGAATGGTTGGATGAAATTGATAAACGTGGCCTGCATTAGGAGTTGTCATGCTTTTCTAGTCTAGTCTAGTCTAGTCTACACATACACAGCCATTCATTGAAAGAATCCTGGAAAATGAGAGATCCGACTAATTCTACCATTTTTTGTCATTATTAATGCTTGCAGTACTTCGGAAATGCATTACAAGCATTAAATCGGCCAGGCCATCTGTGCAGTATTATTTGTTTTATAAGAAAGCTATGGAGTGGAGACATCTCGTACCAACCGCTCAGCATGTTTTTAGGCAGGAGTTTTTAATCAAAATTTATTGATTGGTTCGATGTATTTTCAGCCCACAATATTTTAAAATTGATTTATCTCGTCACACTTTTTTGGTAATATACTTGAAAGCTAAAATGATGGGATTCTGTCGGTTGAACATGGGTATATGAGTTTTAACTACACACCAAAACCAGCTAAATTTTGCTGAATTTTGCCGAGCTGAAATTCCAGCAATCCGTTCAGCAATAAAATTTACTGAAAATTTCAGCAAAGTCAAATGTCATCGTAAATGACAGAAGCTTACTGAAAAAATCAGCAAATCGTTGAGGTTTGCTGAAAAATCAGTTATTTCGACCGGCGTGGGATTCGGCAGCACATTGCTGATAGATTTCAGCAAACTGAATCAAAACAATAAAAAAGGTTTGTTTTTGTTTGAAATAGGAATAGACTTATTTGAATTGCACAGTTTTATTGAGAATTGATGAAACATTTTGCGATTTGTTGGCTGTTGTCTGTGGAATCTGATGATTTTGAAGCATCGCGGAAAAGTCGTTGGATCAACTTGATGAATATTTTCAGATGCTTGGAAAACATGGAAAATCGTCTGAAAGAAAGAAGTTTCGTTAATAATCATACAGTTTATTTATTCAAACATTGGTACGTACCTGCCGCGAGATGTCACATTGTTTCGTTACAAATTCTTCTCGAAAAATACTTGAGATAATTTTGTGATTCCGCCAAAACAAATGACACACAACACTTTTTTTTTATTTTTTCACAGCCGGTGAGCGATCGGAAAAGTTTGCTGGAATTTCAGAAACTCAGGCGACTTTGCTGATTTTCGGCAAACACAATCAGTTTACTGATTTTTTCAGTAAAGTATGTGTTTGCTGAATGTGCTTCAGCAAAGCATTTTGCTGAAACCTTGAATCGAATTTTGGTGTGTAGTGTTGTACCTTGGTATCTGAACCAGGGATGGCAAAAGTCATAGAAATAACATATTGTCATTCACAAATTTCTCTGTGCTTAGTTAGAAATGGTTATCAACTACATTTCCATAACTAGTCATCACCATGGATAGGTACTGTATGCAGACGGTATTTTACACCGAAATTGGTGAAAAATGAAAAATGTCATGACATTTTTTTTAATGAAATTCCGTGACATTTCCCATTTTTGATCTGGACTAATAATCCAAGAATTCCTGATAAATATTTGGAGAACTACAAACAATAAGCAATATATTTATTTTTGAATTATCAATCAATAGACAAATAAAACTTGAAATTCTCCTACCCCACAATTGCACTTTCGCTCTCTTAAGCCCCCATGCGACCAAGAACCAAGAACGTCGCCGCCTGTGACAACCCGGTATTCCCACGCGCTCGCTCTCGTCATCTCCCGTATTGGATCTTACGACGAGCACCTCGATCGATCCATCGGTGCTAGTCAGTAGTTGGTATAAGCGCGGTATAAGTATATCTAAGCCCCCCTGCTAAGCTCTTCCCAAAAGCGAAGCCAAGCGAGCGGCGAAGGAGGTTTGCATTGCAATCTTGCTGGAAGCCACTAAGTTGAAAGCGTGACGTAATTGCGCTTGAGTTGAAGTTGTTTACTCGCGTTCGGTTCGGTTGTTTCCTCTCGCCGGTCGGTTTTGCATATTACTCACCTATACCGACGACGATAACACACAGTCAGTGCTAAACTCAGTTACGAGCGTCCATAAAGCCATTTCAATTATCCATTCCATTGGCATGGGGGTGCTTGCAGCTTGTAAGCCTGTAGCCTGGCCCGGCACATTTGGATGATTCCTCTTGCTCTGTTCAGTCATAAAAAAACGTTGTGTTTGTTGAATGGAGACTGGGAGAGATTGTCAGTGTCACGTCCCAATCTGAACCCTGTTCATTAGTTCGTTTGTCATTGAGAACGCAGAGCGTGATTCGACTGGGAGCGAGAGAGGCATCATTGCCGGGAACCGAAGGAGAGAGCGACAGCAAAAGACACAACCAGAGTGTAAAAAAATCGTCGAAGGTTCGAAGTGCAGATTGACATTTCCCTTTTTGTCACATTCGTTATCGACTGAAAATCTCTCTTCTGTCATTCAATTGATTGTCATGAATATGTTCATAAACGTCGTGAATGTTTCATTTCTGGTTCCATATTTTCAGATTGATAAATTAATCAAGTAATTAGTAACTATTTAATCACTGTAACCAATAAAGTTATTTCATAGTGAAAATTTTCAGTGACAGAAAAATGAATGAGTGAGAGAGCAATTTCAATCACAGCGATGAGATTCATTTTGATATCTCAGTGTAGGATTTTCAAAATCGCGATGATTGTTCTCACTGAGATTGAAAATTTACTCTCTCTGGACCAGAGAAGTAAATTTTCAATATCAGTGAGAACAGGCATCGTGATTTCGAAAATCCTACACTTAGATATCAAAATGAATCTCATCGCTGTGAATGAAATTGCACCTCTCATTCATTCATTTTTCTGTCACTGAGAATTTTCACTAAAAGGGATAACTGGGCCATAACTCCTGATTATTTATTGGAATGAAATTTAGCATTTTACAATGTATAAGAAAATTTCCATGACAGAGAATTGAATGACAAATAAGAGATTTTCATCTGACAGTGAATGTGCCCGAAACGAGAATGTCAATTTTCCCTTCGGATCTTCGACTTTTTTACACTCTGCTCTGGACACAACAAGCCGCGAGCACAGCTTACTACAGGCGGCCGGTTTGGTTCAGTGAGTAAGACTTCCTCCTGAGAATTGTCGTCTGCGTCTCGTCTTATACCGCCTCTAAGTCGCTCGCGCGCGCGACAAGCGACTAGCTGAGCTCACGACGACGATTAGTCTCAAGTTTGACACTAGACCGGACGGTGTCGGACTTGAATGCACGGGCACGCCTCGCGACTTGAGCACTGATAACCATTTGACCTTAGAGGCCTCTTTCATATGAGCGTTAGATGAACTGAACATTCGTCGTCAACCCCGGGGGTTCAAACCATAGAGTTCAAACGTGTGAAATCACTGCAATTACCTATACGTTCGTGCCGAAGTGAAGTGTGGTGAGATAAGCTCGGAGAAAAGTTGAAACGCAAATCCAATCGATCGGATCCGAGACGATGGATAGTAGCTGTTAGTAATTACGCCAAGGTGTGACTAGGGATGTCCAGTTGCTGGTCGATCAGTCGATTGTTTTGGTGAAAATGTGTGTTAGAGTGTCATGATCAATCGAAAATGTCAATTGAGTGTCACTTGAATGTCAATTGAAACTCCAAAAGCATCGCAGTGAAAGTCGATTCTATAATTCATTCTGTGAAACGGAGCACCCCTAAAACAGAAAACCTGTGACCGTGTCGACGCCGGTAGTTTGCTGATTTTCGTTTTGTTTTAGCGCAGCAGCAGAGTAGTTCAATTTACGTGCTGTGAATGATGGTTATTGGCTAGATTCGTCGTCGTCCTGACGAAGACGACGACGACGACGGTGAGTGATCGTACGAATGATGATCAGGTGGTTAGTGGAAATTAACACCTCCGAGCGAAACTAATGTCTTCGTCGTCGTCTTCGTCCATAAACAACAACAACATCAACGTCTTCGTTAGTGGAACGTAAACAGCTTGAAATCAACGCTTTCTTTGTGCCTCGTAGCCCCTAGCCCGCCGGTGATAAAGTCAAGTGATGCGAGAAGAAGTGCCCGCATGAGTGTGCCTCTCTATCTCTGGAAGACGACGATACTTGAGTGTGATCATGCGAAACGATTCCTGATGACCGAGAAGAAATCATCAGTGAGTGAGTGATAGTTTAAGGGTTTTTTTTTCTGTTATACATTGTCGACAGCAGAGCAATGGGTGTAGATATGAATGATTCGACGGAGCAGTTGGAGCGGATCCCCAGCACTACGCTGGAGATGCTGCGGGGCATTCTAGTCAAGTCCCTTTCGCGGGAGAACCTAAGTCTGACCGATCAACAGAAGTTGCTGGCAACCCGGAAGGATCGGCACGTGTCGTTCGAAGTCGGTAAGGATTGTGTTTTGATGTTTGAAATTGAGTTAGTACCCACTGTTATGGTCCATCGAGAACTTCAATTGTGTTTCAATTGAATATCAAATTGTAGCCCAACGCACGTAACCGTCGCTCGGATGCAAATATTATGACGCTCGCTTCTGAACAACCGTCATCATGTTTAACCCTAATGGGACCCTTTTTTAATATTAGTGCACGGTACTATTAATACCTATAAAGCACACCATGTGAATATGAATACAAGGCATTGAACAAAAATTCATGCAGTCGGAGCTTCGTGTTTTATCGTTTGTTTAAAAAAGTAGAAATGATTTCTACTGTCGGATGATGTTATTGATACTTCCTGGAACCAGGGTTAGTTCAGGTTGCTTTGGCGTGGTGCGTCTTTTGTTTTTATGGTCAGCGGTTGTCATTTCAAGTGAGGGTCACCGCGAGTGTCGTTAGACATTAATCATACAAAAATTGCACAGCATTGACTTCGATGCCAACTCTCGATGATTTCTGAATGCAGTATATATATATCTAAGCCCTTTCATACAATAACATTGAATCCCATATAGCGTTTCATCAATCATTCCTCGATCATTCGAAAACCTGAAAAGATTTGCATAGTGAAATTCGATAACGTCTTGGAGTCTCCGTTTTTTTAACTTCCAGTTCAACCAACTCTTCAAGCGTAAATAACCGTTTATCCGATGGGTCGGGAGATGCAAAAATGAAGTTTTTATTTAAATGTATTCATTTCCTGAATGGAATCAGTTTGTTACACTAATGCATTACAAGGTTTCAGTTTAAGGAGAGTGAGTGGTTAAGAGAAATAGGTTATGCAATTCGGGGTTTCGGAAGGGTTCAAGGGTCCTTTCAGGGGAGCTTCAGAGGGCTTCAATACGTTTCCGAAGATTTCAGAGGAGCTTCAAGGAGACCTCCAAAAGATTTCAGAGGGGTTTCGGAGGGATTTCGAAGCGTTTCGGAGGGGGTTTCGTGAAATTTCAAGGACTTCCAGAGGGGTTTTCAGGGAGCTTCAGGAACATCATAAGAGCTTCAGAGGGATTTGAAGAGGATTTTTAAATGTTTCAAGACGTTTTAAGAGATTTGATGGAAAGTTTTGGAAGTTTTTGCTCCGATTTTGGGAGTTTCAGCGGTGTAAGCGGTTCAAGACAATTCAGCAGATTTTTTCATATTTTTTTGTATTGTATTATTTATGGGACTGTCGTTGGATCTAAATTGTGAATAATTAGCTTTAGTTAAAATTAAAGAATTAAAAATAAATTTAGGAAATTGATCTCAACTGGAAACTCTAAAATCGTAACTAAACTCTAAACTGTATTATGAAAAAGTTGTATGATGTGTGTTGTAATGATTTTAATGGTTTTTTCGAGGATCTCCAAGCACTGCCTTGAGTATAACAAGTCTTCGGATGAACAAGCACTACTAGTGATCATTTGAAGCACTATGATACTCATAGGAATCATCTGAAACCCCCGAAAGCCTCTCTTAAATGGCTAAAATATTTCCCGAACCCTCTATGAAAACCCCTGACATATGCTGAATCTCCTTCTGATGTTCACTGAACCTTCTGAAATACTTACAAACTTCCCTCAAATCCTCAGAAATCTCATAAAAATCTCCTGGTTTCCCAGAAAAGCTTTTTAAGACCCCCAAAATCTACCTATAAATCCCTGAAATCTCCTGGAATCCTATGAAACTTTTTAAAACCCTTGGAATCCTTTCTGAAATCCTCCTGAAAACCTCCTAAAACCCCGTGAAAACCCCTGAAATTTCCTGAAACCATCCTAGAACCACTATGAAATATCCTGATATCCGGAATACCCTCAAATTTTGCTGAAAACCTCAGAAATCTCCCGAAACACCCTGAAGCCTCGGCAACCTCCCGGAAATCCGCTTGAACCCCTGCAAACTCCATAATAGGGTATGTGTACCATTCCTTGGCCTAATTTACAAGCCGCCTTGACAATTTTGACCATAACTCATGAACTCTAGGCAATGCATGTTTCACCAATGGGGCACGTTCGGTGTAGTACTAGATTTGTAGTAATGAGCTGAATTTTTGTATGGTGAGAAGGTCCATTCTCCGTTTCTGCAAAGAAATGGTGCAAAAAGCGTGGGTATTATGATTCCTTGCCTAATTTGATGCTGTTTGAGCAAAACTTTGGATAACTATGTTGTTTATGTTGCAAGAAATGGAGAAAACAACAACACAGTCACCCAAACTTTTGCTCAAACAGAATCAAATTAGGCAAGAAATCATAATACCCACGCTTTTTGCACCATTTCATTGCAGAAACGGAGAATTGACCTTCTCACCATACTAAAATTCAGCTCATTACTACAAATCTAGTACTTCACCGATCTGTCCTATTGGAAGTAAACTTACGGAAATATTCAAGAATTTACTTAATTAAGCTGAAAAGATTCGATGCGATGGTATGCAACGTTGGTCTATGGTACAAAAATTGGCCTATTAATGGATACAACGTTGGCCTATTGCTTTTCATGCACTAGAACCACTTATTATCTCATTTTTTCAATATTTCTGCTGAAGTATTATCTCTGTTTGTTCACCAATCATACTTTAAATTAAATTTTCGGAGCCAAATTTTCAAAATTTTAAATAAATCACTTTAACTAAAGTTCTTTCTTAATCTAGTAACGAAAACAACGCAACCCTATTATTGTGTTATATTTTTACAATCACCGTACACAAAATTTTTCTTCCTGTTCGTTCTTTCTGGTTCTTACGCAAGAAATGTTGTTGACGTCTTTTTATTGTTGTTTTTGACGTCACTTTACTGATGGGCCAAGATTTGGGTACATAGTGAAAAAAATGTCCTCAATATTCGGCCCACATTAAATTTGTAAAATAGTTATTATTCGTTTAAAATAAATACACAAGTTCAAAATAGCATCTTTAACCGTCGCATCAAATGTTCAGTTATTGAAAAGCCAATTCGAAATGTTCCAAAATCATGCAATTTATGATCATGTGTATAGACTACCCACTAAGCCGAAGAATCATGGCGTCTACATAAGTTAAACAAAGTGACATTTTCATTCAATTTTAATGATCCAAAGTGCTAAAATTGAAACGAAATGTTACAGTTGTTTGGCGCATAGCTTTTCCGATATCCAGTTATGCGTGTTTGTTTGAGTTTTTGGTTTACATTGAGATAGGCCGAACGAGGGGGCTATGCCAACGAAGCATCCCGATACCCCATCACTTAATAACCCCTGAATATATATCACTGATAACCCCTGAATTATATATTCCTTCTGAAAATTCCCCGTAATACTCTGAAACCTTTGGAAGCCCTGAAACTCCAATCAAAACCCCGAAATCTTCCGAAATCCCCTTGGTATTCCCATACACCACCTGAGTTTTCTTTTCAGCGGAGTGTATAGGAAGTATGTGAGAGATCTTCCGTAGAGTTAAGGAGAAGACTGAAGGAAACTAAGGCAAGTTTTCTGAGAGGTTCAAAAGCATGGATTCCTGGGGGTTCTGGAAGTTTCAGGGAGCTTCTGTACAGTTTAGTCAGTTTCATAAGTGGTGTTTGGTGTAAAGAGGAAACAAACCATCGTCGTTTAGCAAAAACTCAAAAGCAGTTTTCTCACTGAAATCTCAAACAATGTTAATAAAAATTTATCACTGCACTCTGGCCACCATCTGGAGTGAAATAATTTTCAAGGACGGTTTTGTGACTGTGAGGAAGAAAACTGCTTTTAAATTATTGATGATTGCTGATGACTGAATGATGGTTATTTGAGCCTTAACTGTGAAGTGTGGCTCGAAAATCCAAAGGTTCTTAGGTTGATACTTAGGTTACAAGAATTGTTTTTTTTTCGAATATTATTTAGTCGCATAAGATGCTATATTACGTCGCAATAGTGCACACCGTGCATCGCATAGGATATCGCCTGAAGTCATATAGCGTTATTATTTTTTCGTCAATGCACGTATAGCGCCTACACTTTTGTACGTATAACGCACTTTTACTGCATCTTATGTAACTTAACCGCATAAAAGTACATATAACATGAACATAAACTTCATTATACAGTCGACTCTCTAGGTCTCGATATTGAAGGGACCATCGAGATAGGGAGAGATCGAACTGACGCACAGTGGTCCAGATTTGAAAGTACCTGGCAAAAATTGCCAAATCATAGTAGTCGTTTTTGCATATACAGTAATGTTCCGATTTTATCACGGCCTCCGCGCGTCAGTCATTAATTTATCATTCATTTGCTGTTACATTTGAGAGCAAGTGTTTCCCCTCTTCTTGAAGATGAATGTTGAAGGCGCGTTATAATTATAGGTTTTGTAGAATATTTAAAAGCATTTTTGAAAAGGGGGGGGAGTAATCGGAACAATACTGTATGAGTGTATTGGCATCATGATTTAGCGCTCAATTTCATTTTAAAGGCATTTTCATTTTTTGTCGATTTCTTCGAACAAAATCCGAACAAAATTGATGTTTTTCATACTATTTTACTATACACATATCATCATGGCGCTATTGTTTTGGCAACTCTTGGCAGTTGCATTGTTTTCTAACCGATTCTGCATACATAAACAAGCATTTGAACGGAATCTCCCCGAGGGGAGTAGCGGGCAGCGATTTGTAAGACACTTTGAAGTCGAACTGTAAGAATTTTTCGTACTAATGACATGTAATGTCAATTTTGAAGCCAAAAGTGTTATTTTGATCTCTTGCTTCATTGCAGATGTCTGATATACACAAGAGCTTACAAATAAACTTTTGTAAGCAATTGCATTACTTATATCAATTATTATTACTTATATCAATTATTCCCTCGTGAGAGATCCTAAAATCTCAGTGAAAACCCCCTAGCTTTCTTTGAAACTCTCTGGTATTCCATCCCATGATACCTCCTCAAACCCCTGAAATATCCTCAAATTTTCCTGCTATCATCGGAGACACTCTAAAACCCCCCAGAATTTCCCCCTGAAAATCGATAAGTCCTGAATTCTGTCCCTCTAACACCACCTGGAATTCTATGACATTTTTGAAGCCCCTGAAATACCCTATAATTTCCCTGAAATAGATTAGATTTTTTGAAACCTCCGGAAGCCCGCTTCCCCCTGCAAATTCCTGAACCCTCAATCAAAACACCTGAAATTCACTGAAGTCTCTCTGAAACCTCCTAGGTTCGCTGAAATTTTCTGATATCATCTGAATCTCCTGAAGTGCCTTCAAATTTCCTTGAAATTCTATAAAATCGCTTAACATCCCCAAAGCCCCCTTGATTTTTTTTAAAATTACCTGAACTTCCCTATGGAATCCCCTGGAATTCTAAATCCCCAGAAATACCGTCAAACCCCACCCCTTGCTTCCTAAAAACCCATGAAACCTACCGAAAATGTACTGAAGTCCTCCTGAAACTCTCCTGGAATTCTTTGGTATCTTTTGAACCTCTCGAAACATCTTAAAATTTCCGTGAAATCTTTTGAAATCTCTTGAAACCCCCGGAAACCTTGGAAAGCTCCCCTGAAATCGTCTTGAAAACCTCTGAAATTTCTTTGAAAGTCATTAAGTTCTCCGAAGTTCTACTGAAATCCATAAGAATTTCTTAATACTCCCTGATTCCTCTTAAATACCCTCAAAATTCCCTGAAATCTTCTGGTTTCCCCTAAGGCGCCGTCCAAGAATCACGTAACGTTGGGAGCTTCAGATGTTAAGGTAGTGTAAGGATGCTGCCTGAAACTTCTGGAGTTCCCTGCTATGCTATGAACCCCTGAAGTGCCTTCAAATTTCCCTGAAATCGTATGAAACGTCTAGAAGTTCTCCTGAAATCTTCCTTAAATCCCCTTGATTCCCGCTATAACTCCCTGGAATTCTGAATCCTCTGAAATAACATCTAATTTCCCTGCAATCCTCTAAAACCCCTCAATACCTTCCAAAGACCTCCCAAAACTTCCGGAAATGTCCTTAAATTTCCCTCAAGTTCCGTGAAACCAAGCCAATCTGAAATACCCTTAAATTTCCCTGAAACTCAATGAAATCTCTTGAAACATCCTAGAATTCCTGGATGTCTCTTCGATCATCCTGAAATACTATAAAGTTTCGCTGACATCTTTTGGAATTTGAATCCCCCGAAAAATTCCGGATTCTCTGAATTTCCATTTTAACCTTTCAAAGCCTTCATGGAAGCCCCCAAAACCTCTAAGTCTCACTGAAATCCTCCTGGAAGTCCTTAAGATTCCCTGAGCGCTCTGAAACATCCTTGAAATTCCCTAGAATCATCTGACATCCCCTGAAGTCCCCTGAAACCTCCAGTTGAATACTTGAAAACCGCCCCCGCCCCACTTTTCCTCAAACTTCCTGAAATACCCTCAATTTTCCCTGAAGTCCTCTGAAACCTCGCAATACCTCCAAAAACTCTCCTAACCCCCTGAAGTGCCCTTAAATCCCGTGAAACTCAAAGCCAATCTGAAATACCCTTCAATTTCCCCGAAACCCAATAAAACTTCTTGAAACATTCTAGAATTCCTGGATATCTCTTCGATTATCCTGAAATACTTTGACATTGCTCTGAATCTCCCGAAAAGCTCCGGGAGTTTCTTCGAATTTCTATTTATACCCTTCAAAACCTCCATAAAAGCCCCTAAAATCGTTCCACTGAAATCTCCCTGGAAGTCTCTAAGATTCACTGAACTTTCTGTAGCATTCTAATAATTCCTTGAATCTCTATGAAGCCTCCTGAAGCCCCCTGAAACACCAGAAACTTTTTTTAAGAACCCCCGAAGCATTCCTCAAATTCCCTGAAATTCTTTGAAATCACTTAAAACCCCTTGAAACCACATGGAACTTTTAAATACAATTTGAAATTTTCATAAATTTTGCTTAAGTCTATTAAAATCCCCTGGAACATCATTCCACGTGTAAATCTTTGAAACCTCCTGAATTTGCCCTGTAACCCACTGAACCACCCTGAAAACTCTTCTGTACTCCCTGTGAAACCATTTGAAACTTCATAGAACCTCCTGAAATCGCCTCGAAAAAATGTTAAGCCGTCCTTTGATACCCCAAAAATCGCCCTGAAACCCTGAAACTTTTACAATATTTCCTTGTCGTCCATTCTTCTTAAACTCCCCTGGAACTCTCCTGAATCCTTAAAATTCCATTTTTGAAAAAAAAAATCATATTTTCACTAACGACTCATTTTAAATGGGTTCAATTCATCCAGAAGGCTTGGGTGAAAAAATGGTGGTGCTATCTATCGCCAGAGCATTTGTTGAGCTGAATTATCTCAGATCCATGACGCTCTGAGATATGTGACACTCAAAATGATCGAATAGATCTTAAAATGTGTACTCCAGGGAGTTCCGTGTTGTGCGTATCAGGTATCAGATATCAGAAGGCCGGCTCCAGAGGCACGTTATCCTCCATTTGGGACATTTGTGCCATCGCCAATATAACAGCCTATTTCATCATCTACCTGAGGGAAAAGGAAGGAAAAAGGATTTGGATGGGGATAGGGACAGGTAGGGAAATAGGAAAAATACCCTGGAAGAGGGTACTAACGCACAAGCGTACCACAATGGGTTCAAACAGCGCCCTGAAAAGGGCACTGTAATAACGCATAAAGCGAAAGAGAGCCTATAGCTCTTTACCACAGCGGGTTAAGAACAACAGAATATCCTGAAGATTCAGGTTTCTGAAGTCAGTTCACTTAATAAGTGTTTACCGAATACTCGGAAACGCAGTTGCGCGAAAACTGGACAGTTGCATATCAAATGATACGAAGTTCCATAATCGGATTCACAGCTATCACAGGCAAATGAATCAGCTTGTTGAATATTCGCCATGTGATAGCTGAGTCGGCAGTGGCCAGTCAATGCTTTGACCAGCATACTGCAATTCTGCCTAGACAGATTGGTTAGATACTTCGCCACCCGTAGAGATGGCTCAGCACTATACAATTTGGTTTGACGACATGACTCCAAACTATTCCAATATTGTCTGTGTTGAGTGGCAGCCCAGGTGTGAATCTGAAGCTTAATCCAACACTTCGATATCGGAATAGCTGGCTCAGGGCCAATGAAGTCATGTGATGCTCCAGAGCGAGCTAACTCATCAGCCAATTCATTTCCAGCGATGGAAGAATGACCAGGTACCCATAGAAGGTGAACAGCGTTTGCTGAATTCAGCTCCTCGATTTGAGTTCGACAAGCGATAACTATCTTCGACCTGGAGTTGGCCGAAGCAAGTGCTTTAATAGCAGCCTGGCTATCTGAACAGAAGTATATTACTTTGCCCATTACGTGCTGCTGAAGTGCTGATTGCACTCCGCACATAAGAACAAAGATTTCGGCCTGAAAAACGGTTAAGTGTCTACCAAGTGAATAAGACTGATACAGCCTTAGCTCACGAGAATAAACACCAGCACCTGCTCGACCTTCGAGAAGGGAGCCATCAGTGTAACATACGATGCCGTCTGAAATACTTCTTTCCAGATAACCAGATGTCCACTCTTCCCGGGAAGGGAATTTCGTGGAAAGTGTCCTATATGGAAAATTACAAGCAATTGTAAGATCACTTGGAGCAAGGACAATTTTGTCCCAATTCACCAAAAGTGGAAACAACTAGGTGTGTGTTGAACTGCGGTTCACAGGAGTTTCCTCTAGTACACCGAGTACCCGTAACCGGTAAGTGCAAGAAAGGGCTTCTTGTTTGAGATGAATGTGTAGTGGGGCAACGTCAAAGAGAACTTCTAGCGCTGCCGTAGGAGTTGAAGAGAACGCTCCAGACATCGCCATTAAGCACATCCTTTGGAGATGGCCTAATTTTGATTGGACCGTTCTCACTTCACCCTTTTGCCACCACACAAGACATCCATAAGCCAATATTGGCCGAACCACAGTTGTGTAAATCCATTTGATATACTTGGGTTTTAGACCCCAAGTTGTACCAAAAGTACGCCGGCATTGCCCGAAGGCCATACAAGCTTTCTTGATTCTGAATAGGGGTCGCAGTACCGAGCACTTTTGGTGAGTACCGGTATTTCGGTACTGGGGCTTACAGTACCGGTAGTACCGGTAAAATACCGGTATGTACTGAAAATTTTTCACTAAAATGAAAGTAATCTACATATTTTGCACAGACAATCTACAATTTACCATGCATTTGTGAATTCCAGTTTTTAGGGATGTCGTAAAATCTAACCAGAAAATACTAAATTAAACAAAAAAAATATGGACAGATAAAAATATAAAAAGAAATTATTTGTATGAAACTGTTTTTGGAACTATTGATAAGTCTAAAATGAAACAGGAACAGCCTTACATGTACCAAAATTAGATAGATAGCTGCTAGGTGAAGACAGAAGAAGATTTAACTGATTTTTCCCTTGATGATGCAAATGAAATCTAAAAACTGAAGAAATAACAAGAAACCTTTATTCTAAGCTTATAAATCCATTTCCAAAATTTAATGTTCATTAAACCTACCATTGCTATGATATCCTGGATTTGCAGAAAGGCTTTATATATGAAATGTTTGTTTTAAATGTTGTACTTAGTTTTAATTTTTTTTTATTTCTATTGCATATTGGATATACTAATGACACGATTTCATCACTTCAGGAGAGTTTTCACGGTACCGAAAGTACCGGTATCCAGGTTCAGTCAGTACCGGTATTTCGGTACCGAAAATTGGTCGGTAATACCGGTATTTTCGGTACCGGTACTACCGGTACTACATCCCTAATTCTGAACTCAATGTGAGGTGTCCAGGAAAGCTTGGAATCAAGAATGACTCCAACGTACTTTACCTGTTCAGTCACATCGATTTCAGAATCAAAGAGACGCAAAGGTCGAACGCCATTACGGTTTCGCCTTTCCGTGAAAAGAACAATAGATGTTTTACTCGGATTAACCGAAAGGCCATATTGGCGACACCAACCCTCAACTACCTGAAGGGCGTTTTGCATCAGGTTGAAAAGGGTGCTGATGCACATACCAACTAACAATGTTAGGTAGTCGTCGGCAAAACCATAAGTAGGAAAACCGCTATTATTGAGTTGCCTCAATAGCGTATCTGCTACGAGATTCCACAAAAGCGGTGATAAGACTCCCCCTTGGGGGCATTCACAAACACTCAGATCCATGACGCTCTGAGATATGTGACACTCAAAATGATCGAATAGATCTTAAAATGTGTACTCCAGGGAGTTCCGTGTTGTGCGTACTCTTATAGGTACGGGAAAATTGCATCGCATAAGATGCACCAAAAGTACCTTATGCGTACAAAAGTGGAGGCGATATACGGGCTATGGCGGTACAATAATAACGTTACATGATTTGAAGCGATATCTTATGCGATTTACGGTGAGCGTTTTTGCGATGCAATGTTTATTGAGCGACTAATAATATTCACAAAAACATTTAGTCACTTCATTGTCGAAATAATGACCTTAGGATTACCGAGCTTAAGAATTTTGTAAACAGGGACCCGTGGCGCAAGTGGTCACTCGTTTGCTTCATGGTTGGAAATGCTCAAAGTTTTATTGCATTTGGTTCATTGAATCCGGAGATATAATAGCACAAAGTTGGCTATCGGATAATTATATTTTTCCAAGAATCTTTCTAACTTCGTGTCGAGTAACCGATTTTTTTCCAAATTTGAACACAACTAGTTGATCAACTTACAGTGAAATTTGAGAACATTTGATGCACTTTTCAAAAAGTTACAGCTAGTTGAACATTTTTAGAAAAGTGAAAATTTTGCCTAACCCGATTATTTTGATTACCTTCTGTATCTGATGATACAAATGACGGAGCGATACTTTCCGCATACTATTCCCTACATCTTTCTGGCTAGTGCCACTCCTAATTGATTGCCAGTGCTATTAAATCATCCTTTTTGATTTATTAACCACAATGATGACTATTCACTATCTCGTAGCTTTCTGGCACTGCAGCCGCAGCTCAAACAGCAGCTCTTTCATTGTTATCGCATATGGGATCGCTTTATGTCAACATAGACGATTTAAACTTATGCAAGTTTGCTTGTATACTTTAACGAGTTTACATATGCTTCTATGCGACTTTATGTTTACACCTATGCGAGTTTAACTGACATAATAAAATAATGTACTAAGTGAAGTCGTATAATCGTCGTAGTACATAATAGTGCGAATTTATTTGACATTTTGTATGTTATTTTGTATGAGTTTTGAGTAAGCGTGCAATTATGCGATCAAGTTACGTTAATCGCAATCAAGCATTAAAATGTCGTTTATACCTTGTATAGGTTGATTTGTACTGTTATGTGACTTAACAAGAATTAAAAGAAAATGTCCCTCCGCCGTATGCGATGGTAACCTAAAATAGTACAATATACGATGTAATGCGGGCATCCATATGCGATTCCTGGTTGTCTGGGTCACTGATTGAACATGTAGTACATTGTACATGTCTCATGATCTATATTTGATGGAGTTCTTGAAGACTTATGAAATCCTTTGTATTTAAAGTTTTCTTCAGACTCCTTCTGTATGTCGCCACGTATAAACACTTTTATATACTTCTATGAGTGTCCTGAATATAGAGCTGTGTTCAACATATATAGAGTAATCATGAAGTCCAGGGAGATGTTGGGTGTTGTGGTGAGAGCATTCCATTTTACACTGTTCATTTCAGTCCAGTACTGCTGTACTCTTAGAGCTTAGGATTCCCTGTTGGATCTGAAATTGGCCAGTTAGATGCAACCCAGACAACCAATTTGCACGTATAATGAAGTTTATGTTCATGTTATACGTACTTTTATGCGGTAATGTTATACGCATAAGATGCAGTAAAACTGCGTTATACGTACAAAAGTGGAGGCGCTATACGCGCATTGACGAAAAAATAATAACGCTATATGACTTAAGGCGATATCTTATGCGATGCACGGTGTGCACTATTGCGACGTAATATAGCATCTTATGCGACTTAATAATATTCGAAAAAAAAAATTCTTGTCACCTCAGTATCGGCCTAAGAACCTTTGGATTTTCGAGCCACAATTCACACTTAACACCAAACACCACTTATGAAACACACTGATTAATTGTCATGACATTCTAACTCACCTCAGTGTTTGTTGAAATGCACGTGGATTCCCTACGCTGTACGTGTTCGACAGGCTACCTGGAGCTCAAAATGACAAAGCGTGATTTCCCGCACAGTTGCTAGCACCACCCATTGTTAATTATCAGGTCAACAAAACAAAAAGTGATGACTTTGTAGCTTGTTTTGTAACCATAATGGTGACTGCTAACTTTCTTGTAGCTTTTTGGCGCTCCAACAGCACCTCTTTCATTGTACGCAATATACCAACGTTAACGATTCTAGCTTATGCGAGTTTGTATGCACATTTTAACGAGTTTATTTTTACTTTTATGCGATTTAGTTTGTACACCAATGCGAGTTTAACTGACATAATAAAAAAAGTATCAAGCGAAGTCGTATAATCATCGCAGTGCGCAATTATACGAATTCAATTGACACTTTGCGAGTCCGCTCGAACTCTTTTGCGAATAAGTAATGTTCTTCGCAATAAAACATCAGAATATCGTCTACTACGATGTAGTTATGCATTATAAAAATTAATTTGCACTCTTATATGATTTTACCAGATACATCGCAATAAGTTCAAAAAATAACATCATATGCGATGAAAATTGTCCCTCAGCCGTATATATATGCGATAGTGAGTAATAATAGTACTTTATACGATGTATAGCGTACATCCTCATGCGATTTCTAGTTGTCTGGGAATGGTCTTACCATATCACCCAAGACCTCCGTGGGCTTCTATCGATCATAATCAACCATGAAATATGTATGAGTTTCCATATTTTCCGATCAAAACTCACAACTTACGCTGGTAACCACAGACTAGGTTGACATGAATCTCCGGCATTCATCGCATCCCCAACACCTGCGCGATCGCGCGTTATGATTTACAACCCTCTGGTCAACAGCGTGTGCGTGGGACGAGTCCACTTTAACTTTCCAAAAGATATGGTGCTTGTCGCTTAGAAGCCAAAGAAACACGATCACCCATGACTGCACTCCAGTGGACTAAGTTAAGGGTACGCCACCGTATCTCATTGAGTGAGATATATTGCATCTCCAATAAAGGTGGTGGTGGCGCCATCAAATTGCGCTGCAGTAGCCGTAGGAGAGGACTCCCGTGGACGGCTACAAAATGGACATAATCAGCTGCAATGAACATTACTGTCAATTTAACGACGAGCCATGCGACCAACAACGACGATGGCGACCGTGCGATCGTGTCGTGATCATAAAATGCACCACGCCACGCCGTAGCGCAGTGGCTGGTCAAACTCTATAGCTCTAGAACTAGTAGATAGACTGGCGTAGCTCAGAAAAAGGGGGTCGTCGTAAATCAGCTGGCGATCGCGCAACTTACAGCCTGGGTGAGCTTTTGTTCAGGGTCCGGAGCTGTTGCGTAATGTCCAGAAAACTTGCATGAGGTTATGTTGTTGGATTATGATACAGTTGCAATGTTCTCACATTTCCATCCCTGCTAACTCTGTACTGAAATATATTCTGCCTTAGTAGGTATTCCAGTACACATGCCGAATAGGACAGATCGGTGAAGTACTAGATTTATAGTAATGAGCTGAATTTTAGTATGGTGAGATGGTCAATTCCCCGTCTCTGCAAAGAAATGGTGCAAAAAGCGTGGGTATTATGATTCCTTGCCTAATTTGATGCTGTTTGAACAAAACATTGAGTAACAGTGTTGTTTTTTCCTCCATTTCTTGCAACATAAACAACATAGCTATCCAAAGTTTTGCTCAAACAGCTTCAATTTAGGCAAGGAATCATAATACCCACGCTTTTTGCACCATTTCATTGAAGAAACGGAGAATTGACCATCTCACCATACAAAAACTCAGCTCATTACTACAAATCTAGTACTACACTGAACGTGCCCCATTCACTATCCTTCCAACATGTGTTTTTTTTTCATGAAAATCGCAAATGTTCCTGAACTCCAATCTCCCACTTTCCTGATGCCATTCAACCTGCCGTGTGATTTTGGACATGCCAAGCCGTCGAAAGTCGAAAAGTCAAGGTGATGGGTCCACCTTCTTTGATGGCAGCAGAACAATCACCTGCCTAATCTGGTTGGACGCGTGGGATCGCTTCAGTAGACATCCGCCCCGTCGTCATGTTGCCACTAATTTGTCTGCCTGACATCGCCGGCGTTTTGGCGTTCACGGAGCAGTGCGATGTCGGACACGCGTCTCGTATACTTTGTCGATAGATCACCACCACGATTACGGTAACACTGGCTGAGTGATGCCGTATTTTTGGGTATCGGGTGTTGAATCATCATCATACCGCTTACTGTATTCTCTATAGAGTAGATTGGGGTAAATAATAATCTTTTGCATATCGAAATACTTCATCAGTAGGACATAAATTGATTCAGTGGCAAATTGATAGGTCGTTCGTGCCATCGTTTCGCGTGCTGGATGAAAAAAGATCTGAAAATTTGTTGTTGTTCTTGATGGTGAGCTCGTTCCATATTATAGGAGAAATAACAGTATTTTTGTGTTTTTTTTTCAACAATTACTTAAAGGTTCATAATGAAAAGAATCGGCCAAAATTTCAGTATCAGATTTCCTTTTTAGCTTTTTTTTCAATTTACATGATTTATTTTTACTGTTCCGTCAACTTTGAGTCTCGACATGTTTTATGTTTCATTCAAAGTGAAAATGAGTGTTTTGGTTCTAATAGAGCTTACGTGAATCGCATAACTTACTAGGATACATACAGATCATGTGACAACCTCGGAGATGCAGAGATGATCTCAGTTCCTAGTAGCAACTAACGGCCATACTAATATTCCTTCCATCCCTCAATGATCGTAAGGACGTAGCCGGCACCACTTAGTCTCGGTTTTGAGTAAAAGACATTTGTTTTCAAAATATTTGAAACCTTCACGAATAAAAAAAGGAAAAAAAAAACTTCTACTGCATTGAAACGTACCTCACTATACCTTACAATCACTTGTTCACTGTTTAAAGCGTTAAACTCCTAGAAAGCTGCACGACAGCCAAATCTGCGTTCCACCCACATCACAGAACAAATCACTGCATCTTAAAATATCGCCAAAACAACCAGTGCTCCGTCATCGATACCATACAGGAAATATCTTTCCGTCCCAAAATCGAGATCTTCATTATTCGAACGTCGAGGGAATTGAAGATCCACCTCGCATCTCACAACAAATTTTCCAAAATAGACTTTGATGAGCTGTTTAGCTGGAGTTTAGAACTCCCTTAACATGTACTGCCATCCACTTGCTTGTGTTCAATGTACTGATGTGTGTTCTTTCCTTTCTGTTTTCTTCTTCTTTCAGCTGGAAACAGGGATGCAACCGGACAAAAACAGAGCAGGCCATCTTCAGCCAATAAAGGTAGGGTATTTCCTTTCAAGATAGTTAGAACAAAACTTAACGGGATCTTAGCTAAAAAATTTTGACCACAATTATGATTTCGAAACTTGTTCAATCTCCTAGACGTCCGTCCACACTCTATGCATCTGCATACTTTGCACTGGTTTGCCTGTGTAGGCGAAGATTACGATAGCAATAATGGTTATGGTAATGATGAAGGTATATCAGGTGGTTGTTTGACACCATGAATGCGAGTGTGAAATGTTGTGTTTTTTCCCTTATTTTTGCCCACTTTTGGGCATTCCTTCTTCTCCGCTGTAATAGCATGATTATTGATTTTCCACCTCGTATATTTGTTTAACAATTGAATCTCAACTAAACAAAACAAATATTGAAAACCACTTACTGTTTATTTGTACGTTTACTAATCACTTAATTATGTAAATAACATAATCAATATTGTGTACTGTAATAAGCTCTAGTTCCTTCAGTTACTGTTCTGTTCTCGGGATAAAATATATACGACACTTATTAAAAAGTTATATTCCATAAAAAATCATATAACTCCAATGAAGAAATAAATATGGAAGCAATATTAAACAACACATGCTCCACAAACAAACCAAAAAGTGACTGAATAAATCATAATGTGTCATACATTTTTAATTTTCGAGCATTAAAAGCGTTGAAAGTGCAATAAAGAAATCAACAATTGCTATAAAAAAATATCGTAACATTTTTTCTTGGTAATTTTTGGCCTTAGAATAGTTCATGCCGGGTCCCACGGCTTTGCTTTCTTTTCGAAGGGAAAGCTCACATTTTGTAAGTGCACCGGGAGTGGGATTCGATATCAGATCCTTACGTCGCCTGCTTTATTCATACATATTATAGCACTGTACTAGTGGAACGCTAATTATTCCTTTACATGTATTGGAAAAAACAACAACAATGTTTTGTCTCACTTTACCTAGGGTATAGCTTATTACACCGACGTCGGATCACTTCGCGGTCTTCGACAAAATTGTTTGGTATACAGTCACCTACAATAATATCAAAGGGTTTGATTATTGAACGCTTACAGCGCAGCGTCACCTAGCGGCAAAAACCGAAAACTTAAGACTTCTGCAAACATTTGGCCAAGTTTTCCCATTAAACTTCAAGCTTGTTGAGCGCCCCCTTAAGCTTAATCGATTTTGCTCAAATTTTGAACGTAGCTTCTGGGCGTCTATAGCAACTGATTAAGGAGGTCAAATTTGTCATTTTTCGAAATTTTTGTTTTCATATCAGTGTGGGCCACCCTACCCTAGAACCATGACACAAATTTATGAATTCATAAACCTAATTTATGAAATGTGTACTGTAAACTGGAGTGAAATTGATCACTTGGGCACTAAATTGTAATTCCATTTCAGAAACTTCTGAACATTGTTATGATCATAAACTTCTTACCACTTCTTGTTCATAGATAAGTGAAGACTTCTCAATTTTTAGAAAAAAAGTTAGTCTTGCGTTTTTTTTAAGAATTCGTAATGTGTTTGTTTCTAAGCTAAAATCGTTGGTACTAAACAATCGATTGCCAATAGGGGTTCCTGCAAACTTTCTGTGTTTATATTTTTATGGAACCTTGATTGTGAAGTACCGTCGTGCGGGGTGTCATTGGGCCACTATTCCGCATGGTTAGAATACGACGGGAATGCATATCGTGTGCTAGACTACTAGAATACATAATTCTAAGATACTTTGCATCTACCGTCGGGTTCTCTGACTTATATTGAATCCGTGGGATCGATGGACCAATGTTACCCTCTAGGCCCAATGTCACCCCGAACGACGGTACTGTAGCAATTCTGAACATGAATCAGTTTGCAAAGTTTCATTTTTTATACAATATTCATTTATTGTGGTACAACTCGCTTAATTCAATGCAAATTGCTTATTTTCAGGCGCTAAGGGGGCCATTTCAAAATTTAGTTTTGCTTTTTAATAGTTGAATTCGCTAGTTATAAGTGTTTTGACGCGTTATTCGGGTTTATAAGCGGAGAAGGCCATTTTTGTTTATAACCGATGTTCCATTATATGATGATCAATTTCGCCCCAATGTGGTATTTTAAATTTTTGTGGTTATTCAGTTACGAAGTTTATTATAGATCCTCCTGGTACTGATTTAACAAGAATTCGTTTGGCAATATTTAAATTGTAACTAATCCCAGGTAACCAATAATCATTTGAATAAGCCGTATTTCTGTCTTATATCTGCGTTTGGCCTGCTCACTGCCGTTTTATAGCAGTTCGACTGCTAAACTACCCTATATTAAGAACTCAAATGCTACTTAAAATCTGTCAGCAGTTTTGTAGCATTTCAAATGCACGGTATGTTTTGGTCAACAGGCATCATAACTGCTACATTTTTGCCATGAAACTGCTAAGAGAGATGAGTGATGCTAGAACCACAACACATTTCTACTTTCTAATTTACGTGCCACGGCTGTAGAAGCCATCATCATTCGCATGTCCAGTCAATCATAGGTAACAACGAATAAAACCAATGGGAAAACATGCTTTGGCATATGAATTCCACGGTTGATTTCCTGTGATCGATTTTATTATCATCACCTGCCGAGCTCATAGCATAACGAAGCAACTTCCGGTGTAATATTCATGCCTTAAATTGATCAAAAATCCAACGCGCTTTATCTGATAATCTATAGCTTACCCTGTAGCGCGGTTCAGCACCAACGTCAACTCGAGGATCCAGCGATCGAACCCCAATTAGGCCGAAAGCAGCAAAAAAAACAGCAACAGCAGTTCAGGATGTGCTCCAAGGCTCAAAAGTCCCACAGGAGAGTGAGAAGAAAGAAGAGAAAGAAAGAAGAGAAAGAAAATGGGCAGGGGAAAATATTTGTTTTTATTTTTGACAATCTGGGGGATAGAAAGGATAAGCATTTAATCAGCCGTATATCGGGCCAAAACCTGCATTTAATTAGCACTAATGGCGCATATACGGCAAATTAGCATTTAATGACCTGCTGTAAAGGCGCATATAGTGCCGAAAAAATGCCCTTTTTAAACTGCTTATTGGTTACCTGGGATGCTATGTGCAGAAGTCGTTTTAAAGTGATAAATTTGGCCCCAGATTTCGGTTCCATCGGCAAAAATGTGGAAACCGCTTCCAACCAAACGCAAACTAGCTACATTAGGCACCGTCATAGTAGATGACCTAGTAGTCACCTAGATGAAGAAAAATATATTTTCTGAAAATTATCAATTCTACAACCAAAGCAAAAGCCTTCCCCTCTGGCTGCGGAAGATTCTCATTGGGTGCTCACTTCACCGTATTGTTCTGAAAAATAAATTAGTTTAGATTTGGAAGATATTATATTTTTTTAAATTAAAGAACACTTTGTCTTACCACAAAGCACCGCCAATCGGAATTGGCAAAAAAAAACAAAAAAAAAATTACAAAAGCTTGCTCGACGTTCAGGTTCTACCAAAAGTTCGTCTAGGCAAAACTGGATGAATTTTCTCGTTTCTGGTTTTGTTGTTTTTTTTTAATCAAGCGGAGCTATATTTTCAAAATCGGCTTCCATACACATTTAGAGGAAAGATCAAAGTATCTTCAGATTTTTTTCTGGTGAAAAATGTTTATTATTTTTCAGAAACCATTTTTTTTAATTTCATTCAAAAAAAGTTTGGGTAAAAATTAATCAATTTTGAAAATATTGCTCCGTTATTCAATGAAAACTTAAAAACCAAAAAATGAGAGAAGCTTCAAATAGCATCAAGTCTCATAATTTTGAAAAAAAAGACACGGACACGTTCTATGCTTCCAGTGAGCTTTTCGCTCTTTGAAGGAAGCACGACACTAGACAACGGACTAGCATGCAACGCCCAGTGGCACAGCCAAAAACTTTTCCTGACAGCTGCGGCGGGAATCGAACCCGCGCTCTTGAGCACGATGTGACTAAGAGCATGGTGACCCTAGGCACACGACCACAGACCCGCACCAAAAATGATTTTAAGTCTCACGTCAGGAGATTCTCTAAATTTTACATGTTTCCAGTGTCGTTTCGTAATATTTCACGAGAAGTTCGTTAAAAGTTTCATGTTTTTAAAAGAATTCTTCAAAATTTTCTAGCTTTTTTTTACAGGAAAATCTACCTGAATGCTTAATAGAATTTACTTAGGGATACCTGTAGCTCAAGTCATTCTTTAAGGAGGTTTTTTTACCAAATATTGCATAAAAACAATTCGAGTAGTAGACAGTTTAACGAATTCTTCTAAATATTGATTCTGGATTTTCAATACTGATGCCATAAGAAATTACCATCGGAAATGGGTCATGGATTTAGTTTTTTTCTGCACATTTGTCCAAGATTTTTTCAAAGTTGCCATATAGGGAATCGCGCCACTTGGGTGGTGGCTTCTATATTCGTCTGTTTTCCACTATAACACAGTCAAATTTAAACCAATTGACACAACTTTTGGAATGTGGTGAGATAGTTATAGTATCTACCCGTATACAACATTTCAAGTCAATTGGTTCTAAATTGACTGAGTTATAGTGGAAAACAGACGAATATAGAAGCCACCGCCCAAGTGGCGCGATACCCTACAGTTCTTTCTTAATGAATTTGTTTAGCTGGTTTAGCTAAGAATTTCCATCTGGAAACTCTACGAATTTATCTTTGATATGGATAATAATTCTCCTAATAAATTTTATAAATAAATTCTGAACAGGATGCCTGGGATGCAATCTGGAATTTGAATTGAATAGGGTAATTGATCCGATCATGGAGAATTTAAGCACTGGGTTCATATTTAAACCACAATTGTATCGCCCCAAGCAAACTTTTTACATGGATAGAATTGAAAATAATAAAATCCATCCTTAATCTACGGGAAAATAACGAAATATTGCCGCTTTGATGTTGTTATGAGCATTTTATTCGTTTTTATCTGAAAGAACATTGTGTTCCTAATGTTGCGGTATTTGTTCCTATTGTTGCGGTATCCCATTGAAATCAGGGATACCGCAACATTAGGAACACTACCGCAATAATAGGAACACAGCAGCAAACACATTAAGGAAAATATTTTTTTTTAAATTGGGTTTTTGGGCAAATCATAAGCAAACAAATGGTGCAATCTCATAATTTATTCATCATACATGTTTTAAAAATACCTTTTGGTAACATTTCAGTCGAAAAAGTGCTCATTTGCCATTACCGCAACATTAGGTACTACCTCAACGATGGGAACAATTACCTAATATGTAGAATGTAGCTAAAATATAAGATTTTAATCAGTATTTCTGATTAGCTAGCTGAGCTTTCCTCCAAACACTACAACTAGTCGTCTATAACAGTTTCCCCCAAAGGTTTTTGTTGGAATCCAGTAACATGGTTCGGTTATTATTTTGGAGTGCTTCATTTTGGGCGTTTTTGGTCACATTTCTGTTTTTTTTTTATCACCAGATTCCCCTAGAAAAGTGAATTTATAAAACAAGGTAATTTATATTTCGTACATTTTTGATAAGACTTACCATTTTCTTAAAGTTTTGGCTGCTACTTGGAAATGTGGGTAGTTTTTTATCGTGATTAATCTAATCTTGTAACAATTTAAATTTTACGAATTCATTGCTCCTGAAGGAATTCCTGTAGTAGTTTCTTCTTGTATGCCTCCTGAAGCTGCCGGATTTTTTTTCAGAAATTCTTTGTGAAATTCCTCCAAAAATTTATTTTGGGACTTCTCTACAAGTTCCTTCTGAAGTTTCGCACGAAATTCTTACTGGCATTTTCTTTCACTGGGCGTTTTTCTATTCTTTATTTTTCACATTTTTTTCTGGTATTTCTTCTGGAATTCCTCCAGAAGTTCGTAGGGTAGCTTAAGCTCGCTAATTGTTGAACGATCCGATTTTCATTTTTAATTTTCAGAATGGCTTCGGAGGGGTTCTTGAAGGTTACTTGGCGCTTCCAAGGGGGGTTCAGAAATTTTTAAGAATTGTTTCAAGGCGTATCAAGTTTTTCCGCTTCCGGAGAGGTTTCCGAGGGTTTTAGACATATTAAAACTTTTTTTTTTTTTAAAGACAAAGTGCGTTTAATTGACAGATTAAGAGAAAAATTTATGCAAAAATAGCACTGGTTTTGGTGGGATTGGAATCCACGATTCTGTATCGCAAATCCGGCGCTCTAATCAACTAAGCCACAGAACAAGCTATAATTCTGTGGAATCAAAATAGGGGCGGATTTAGGGGGCTTTCGAAGAAGTTTCAGGAGATTTCAAAAAGGGTTTCAAGGTGTTTTAATATGTTGCAGGGTTTCATTTTCATGTGATATCTGGGATGTATCCTCTGAAACGCCATTGAATCCCCCTGAAATCTCTAAAACATCTATTCTCAATTTAGTTGAAAATCGTCGTTTTCGACTAGCGAAGTTGAATTATTCTCCAAATCCGTGCGTCGGACCTAACTTCGGAAGTGGTGCGCTGTATAGCAAACCTAGTCCGCTATACAGCGCACTACTTCCGAAGTTAGGTCCGACGCACGGATTTGAAGAAAAATCCAACTTCGCTAGTCGAAAATTCCGAGTTTCAACTGCACGTACAATAAAACCCTCTGAAATCCCCTGGAATCCTCCTAAAAAACCCCTTACTTAAAACTCTTTGGAACACCCATGTAACCCGCTTAAACTCTCTGAGGTACCTAGACCATCTATGGAAGGCCCCTGAAACCTCCTGGAGCGCTTATTTCGTAATTTCTTAAAATTAATTTAAAGTTTTATGCATGCAGTTTTTGTGTAATCAGTTGTACAATAAAATGTTCTAATGAAAATATTTAAAATTTTGTAACTAAATCGGTACAACATTGGGACATTCATGTATGCGTATCTAAATTACCCGCCAACATTGAACGAAAATTGCATAAGTTCGATTCAAAACAAGATTTTTAGGAACTGTTCGACATTTGGCTAGTGTTCAATAATTGGAGAATCACCCTACCGGGTTCCCTGGAAGAGTTGCTTCTGGGATTTTCATGTATTCGTCTTAATTTTAGTTCTTTCTGGGATTTTTCCTGTAATTGGGTTTTAAAATTTTAAAAAATATATTGCTTTTTACGCTGGCTTGCCATAAACTGTGAATGACATTTCTTGCCGCCACTATAAATTCTATTATGGTTGAATCAAAGTAAGCTTTGTGGACAATTTTCAATGTTGACATAGCGGAACGACAAGAATTTTCACATCTTCGTAAACAAGAGACATTCATTTTCAATTTATTTATGACTTTCAATTGGTTTCTAACAATTTTGACTATTCTAGCTTGATGAAAATGCTGCCGTTAAGAAGCAAGGAGGAAATATGGAACCAGGCGTGAATTTCAGAACGGCATTACCATCCACAGTTAAAAGGCAACTAGGAGAGACTATGCCGAGCTATGTCCTGTATCTGCTATTCATTTGAGCCTGTCGTAGGCTGTTTTAACTGCATAGGTCCTACAAGGATCGAGATCAAGGGAGATTTGACTGATTCTATGCTTTGTTTCTGCCCGGAATGACTAGTTTTCCATATCCCCGCTCTCAGTACAGCGCGATCGAACGACGACCTTTCTAAACGCCAGGTGCTCAAAAACACATCCTGATCGACGAATTAAGCACGAATATGTAATACAAAATAACCCCTCTAATTTAACACCTTGCATTTTGGAAACATCTTCCCATGCACCTTCCCCTGAATCGAAAGGTTCCCTGATCCTGTAGTGTATACTCTACAACCCTTCATCAACCCCCAATCGAGTCTGTCAAAAACCAGGTTACAGTTGAAAATGGGGGCAATTATCACTGAGGTATATTTTTGCTCTTGTATGAAGTAAAACAAGTGTTTGACTGACCCAATCCCGTGCGGCAAAATAGTTCGTAGGAAACCCATATAAGTTTGGTTACACTGTTCATCGTGATTTCAGTAGTCGAGCCTACAGTATCTGCGCTACTATGCACTATTGTAAAATCGCTTTCATCAACTCCTTTTTTCACAGTTTTGCGGTCCTCGGGTGCTTAAAACCATATGAAAATCAATGAAAATCAATTACTAGTTAAAATATACAGGGGATGGCCAAAATGTTTGGGATAGGCAACTTTTTTTCTCCCACAAAAAAATTCAACATGCTGTAACTTTTCATAGAGTGCATCAAAAAATCTCAAATTTTGACTGTTTGTCAATCTATTATGTGTGCATCATTGGTACAAATTTGGGCTTGATTGATTAATTTTTCGCGAAGTTAGAACCGTTCGCGTAAAACACTATTTTTTAGACAACTCATTTTTGAGCTGTCATAACTCGGAAACCAGTGAACCAAATTGAATGAATTTTTTAACGTTTATCAACAATATATTGATACTCAGTACGACGTTATAAAATGTAATATTTTCTCACGGCGAATTAAGTTATATCGGGTTGAAATTTTTACCCATATAGAGGAAAATAAGTCAAATTAACAATACCACACAAAAATTATTAAATGTGTTTTTCCTTCAATCTAAATAGGCTCTAATATATCTGATTAGAGATAATTTGAGAACAGAAGTGGAAAATCTTTGGATATCAACACTAAAATTTATTCACATTAATGTAAAAAATACATTTTTTCGAGAAAAGTCCAAAAAGTGTCAATCCATGATAACTTTTTTCAACGTTTAAAAAGTATCTATGTTTTAATAGTTTGTGAAGCATTTACATATTGTTAGTGTACGTTCAAAATTTCATTCAATTCGGTTTACTGGTTTCCGAGATATGACAGCTCAAAAATGCGTTGTCTAAAAAAAGGTGTTTTACCCGAACGGTTCTAACTTTGCGAAATATTAATCAATCAAGCCCAAATTTGTACCAATGATGCACATATAATAGGTTGACAAACAGTCAAAATTTGAGATTTTTTGATGCGCTCTATGAAAAGTTATAGCATGCTGAACTTTTTTGTGAGAGAAAAAAAAAGTTGCCTATCCCAAACATTTTGGCCATCCCCTGTACGTTATATGCATAGAAAAGACCAACAAAATTGCGGCTTGAAAATTTTTGACAGATAAATCAACAAACCTTAATACCAACATTAATACTCTGCCTACTAAGATAAAGCTATAAAAACTGTCGGCAAGAATTGTCAAAAATGAATCACCCCCGTTGTTTTATAGCCAGCGTAAAAAACTGGATACGAAAGAGCACCTTTTTCTAAGCCACTATGATTTTTTTCAGATTTTTAGAACCTTATTTTGGTACCTAAAATCAATTTCAAAGCATTTTTTTTAAATCACCTGGGCAACTGTTTGACAGCTCCGCCCAGTACAAAATCCGACGAGGGGTGATTCGACAAATCGCTCCCATACAAACTTCAAATTGATTTTTAACCCTAAAAGGGATACCTGTGGTCCATTGGACCCCAGGCGCCATTCAGAGCTCGTCTTTGATGGAACACTCTCAGCGAGGTAACGAAACTGAGGCCATGAAGGTATCCCTTTTAGGGTTAAATAGGTTCCCGGGCTTCAAAATTCATGAAAATTTGGATTTCGGCTCAGTTTGATATGCAGATTCAGAATATCGAATTATCTCAACACTGTTAAAGAAGCCAATTGTGTTCTGGGTTTCCTCCAATATGTTCTTCTATGACTTCTCAAAAGTTTTTTTTTCTGAAATTTCATCTTATTTGTTTTCGGGTATTGCTGCTGGTGTTCCTTCGTTTTTTTTAGGAATTCCTTTTGGAGTTTCTCCAGATAGTACTACTGGGATTCCTCCTGAGAGATCCTACTCAGAATTTTCAAGGAGCCCCTTCTCAATCTCCTCTTCTTTCTTCTGGATTTTTCCCTGGAGATCTTTCAAAAATATCTTCACCAGATCCTCTTGTATTCTTCCTGGAGTTCAAGCTGGGCTTTTTTTTTAGAAATTTCTTCTAAAATTTCTTCAGTAGTTGTTTCAGGGATGTCTCTTGAAAATGCTTTATGTATTCTGAGATTCTTTCAGAACCCCTTCTGTGATTCTTCCAAAAATGTCTAATGATATTCTTTCAGTTGTTGCCTCAGAGAATTCTCGAGGATCTTCTGGATTTTTGTTTTGTTTTCAGAGATTCTTTTGGAATTCATCAAGATATTTCTTCTTGGATTCTTCCAGAAAAACCTTTTCAGATACCTCAAGGAGTTCATTCAGTACTTCCTCCTGGGCCTTGTCTAGTTGCTTCCGGTCTTTGTTCTGAAATTTATGAGATTCCTTTAAAGATTTCTTCGGGAAGGTCCTTCTGAGATGGTTCAAGTAGTTTTTACTGGGTTTCCTTCTGTAAAGCCTTTTGAGACTCCTACAGTAGTTCCGATAATGTCGATATCATCCGCAAAGCAGACCCATTGACCGAATTCCATGAAAACCTTGATTGTTGAGCCTGGCTCAACCTGGAATCCTGTTAAGCCTGGATCCGGATATTTCGATAGGTGACACGAAACCTGCACAGCCAGGAATCGAAAATGCCATGGAATCTAATTTTATTATTTGCCAATTTAAATTGTCTTAGTTACAAATGCTTATCGACAACTTTATCAGTTCTTTGTAAGTAACCAGCATTGTTGATGCTCACAGACGATAATTTTCAACAGAAAAACGTCTTGACATTTTTTCTATGATATTTCGTGTCAATTTCCATCGCTGGGCTCAACAGTTCACTTGCTTTGGCGATTTTATTCCATATTTTAGACGATGCTATTGACTGTATTCGGTTCAGAGAGTAAAAAAATCGAAGATTGAAAGTGAAGATTGACATTCTCATTTTTTCATTCGTGTTTGGCAACATTCATTGTCAGCTGAATGCCTCTCTTTTTTCATTCAATTCTTTGTCACGAATATTTTTTCGCACGTCGTAAAATGTCCAATTTCTGTTAACAGACCCACAATCCGACTTAATGGACAAATAGAGAACATAATTATTGTTCTAATAAACTATTATACACAAGTTTTGAGGTGATTGGAAGTATAATCGGGAGTTACGGTCCAGTTTTATTTCTCAGTGAAAATTGTCAGTGACAGAAATATGAATGAATAGGTGAAAAAATTCATTCACCAAAATGAATTTTATTTTGATCCCTCAGTTGAGAATTTTCGAAATTTACGTTGAATTTCATTCATTGAAAATGAAAATTTTAATCTCTGATTCGGTTACTTTAGTAGCCCCATAGGTTATACCGAGGTAGCCGTCAGTACCGTACATTTTTGATTGCGAAGAGCTTTGAGCGTAGCTCATCCATCACCACTGACATCAATTATGTCGGAGTAGTATCGTCCATCAGTCATTATTTGGTGAATTTGCTCCTTCGTCTCCAGATGTAACGATATAGGAGGGCTGAAGGAAAATGCTTCGAATGGTTATATTCTTGAAAGTTGTGAAGACGATGAGCCACATATGGTAGTGGACACTGGTTTTTCTTATCGTTGATCTCAATTCCTGCTATGCTGATCGTCCTTCTGTACGATCATTGACGCTGATAACAGTTCTTTCGATCACATTGACACGCAGCTTGATCGGTTCGATCAAAACAGAAAAAAATAGCAAGGGAAAGCTGAAAAATGTGAAATTCCCCTTTTTGCTCAAATAGAAATCTACTAAATGTCAAAAACAGGGATGGAAAATGTCAAGGAATCTCATGAAAATAAAATGTCATGACATTTTTCAATTTCCTGTGTGAGTTTCCGTCCGTGAGCATCACCAATCCATACCGATGGTTATGGGTTGATAAACATATCTTACCATTACATATCTTACTTTTTCATGACATTTTTCTGGTTATAAGACTGTTTTTTTTTTATATTTTTAATAAATAATTCTTATCATCGTAAAAGCTGTAGATGTTTTGAAGCAAATAACAAAATACCCATTAACAGCTGTGCGATGTATTTGCAGTGCTCTCCAATATCTAACTTACAGTCTTTCTTATCCTAGTTTTTTTCTAACAGCATCCATTTCATTTCTCCTCCCATTCCCCTCACCCACAGACCTGCAGAAAGAGCGCGAGGAGCGGATAAAGCAGATCAAAGAGCGCCAGAATGAGGAACGGCAGCGAAAGCTAGAGGAACTGAAGGCACAAGCACTGGCGGCGCAGAAATTCCGGGAACAGAAGGAAGAGGAACGACGCCGCCGCATGGAGGACCTGAGACGGCGGGAGAACGACCGGCGCTCACAGGTGGAGGAGCGAAGGCGCGCGATACAGGAGGCGGACAACGAACGGCGACAGTACATCCTGCAGAAGAACCAAGAGCGGGACCAGCGGATGGAGACCAAGCGGCGCAACGAGCGCAGCTCGATACAGTTCGCGTTTGGGTCGTCGACGCCGCGGATGATCGACACCACCGACAGCGGCATGTGCAGCTCGTTCTGGGCCAACCGAAGGTGGGTGGTGGTTGTTTTGAGATGGTCGCCGAGATCTGGTTTTGATCGCGATTTCTTTTTGTTTCAGGGCAACATCCATCACGAATGTGGCGTACACGGGGGTACCACTGACGCGTCGCAGTTCCGAACGGGAACTGACCGATGGCAGTTCAAAGAAACGTGCTACCTCCGCTAGTGGTCTTGATCGATCAACAGACGGTAGGTTGTTCTTACTTGGCTTTGCTTGAGCGCGAGAGTTAGAAAGAGTGAATGGGAGTGTGTTTCAAAGCAATCCAGTGACATTGTAGGTTTTATTGCGGTTGTAATGTTTGTAGAACTACCTTAAAACCTTGATAAAATCAGAAATGTCACTTAGAAGCAAATTTGTCGTTTGCCTTCGTCGTCTTTGTTGTCTTCGGCTATCGTTTGAGACTTCCCTGCTCAAGGCCTGCGTGGAACTGAGTATCCAATGGGAAGTGTTGCCAGTTTCCCCAAAGCTTTATCCAAGTGTATAAATGCGTGTTTTCCCACACGAAGCTACCACCTTTTCGAACGGTTTCATCTAGTCGTTACTAGATTGAGATTTTTCTTTAGTTTAGTTCGCTTATATGTTTGTGTTCGTCTTTTAGTTCAATTCTTAGTAACGTCACCCATTTGTTAGTTTGATTACCTTTATTTTCAGTTAGGTTTATGTTGTTAGTAGTAGCCTTTGATCTATGGAATGTTTAGGTTAGTAGGACTCAATTTCAGAAGTAGCTGTCGTAGGACGTTTAGGTAATAAATAGCATTGGTGAAGAGCAACTACTCGAGACAATCAAATTACTAACACAAACCAATTGAATCCTGCTAAGAATTCGACCAGAATCCTTCCCAGGATTCGAACAGAATCCTTCTAAGGATTCGAACAGAATTCTTCTCAGAATTCGAACAGAATCCTTCTCAGGATTCGAACAGAATCCTTCTCAGTATTCGAACAGAATCCTTCTTAGGATTCGAACAGAATCCTTCTCAGGATTCGAACAGAATCCTTCTCAGGATTCGAACAGAATCCTTCTCAGGATTCGAACAGAATCTTTCTCAGGATTCGAACAGAATCCTTCTCAGGATTCGAACAGAATCCTTCTCAGGATTCGAACAGAATCCTTCTCAGGATTCGAACAGAATCCTTCTCAGTATTCGAACAGAATCCTTCTCAGTATTCGAACAGAATCCTTCTCAGTATTCGAACAGAATCCTTCTCAGTATTCGAACAGAATCCTTCTCAGTATTCGAACAGAATCCTTCTCAGTATTCGAACAGAATCCTTCTCAGTATTCGAACAGAATCCTTCTCAGTATTCGAACAGAATCCTTCTCAGTATTCGAACAGAATCCTTCTCAGTATTCGAACAGAATCCTTCTCAGGATTCGAACAGAATCCTTCTCAGGATTCGAACAGAATCCTTCTCAGGATTCGAACAGAATCCTCAGGATTCGAACAGAATCCTTCTCAGGATTCGAACAGAATCCTTCTCAGGATTCGGTCAAAATCCTTCTCAGGATTCGAACAGAATCCTTCTCAGGATTCGAACAGAATCCTTCTCAGGATTCGAACAGAATCCTTCTCAGGATTCGAACAGAATCCTTCTCAGGATTCGAACAGAATCCTTCTCAGGATTCGAACAGAATCCTTCTCAGGATTCGAACAGAATCCTTCTCAGGATTCGAACAGAATCCTTCTCAGGATTCGAACAGAATCCTTCTCAGGATTCGAACAGAATCCTTCTCAGGATTCGAACAGAATCCTTCTCAGGATTCGAACAGAATCCTTCTCAGGATTCGAACAGAATCCTTCTCAGGATTCGAACAGAATCCTTCTCAGGATTCGAACAGAATCCTTCTCAGGATTCGAACAGAATCCTTCTCAGGATTCGAACAGAATCCTTCTCAGGATTCGAACAGAATCCTATTCAGGATTCGAACAGAATCCTATTCAGGATTCGAACAGAATCCTATTCAGGATTCGAACAAAATCTTTCTCAGGATTCGAACAGATTCCTTCTCAGGATTCGAACAGATTCCTTCTCAGGATTCGAACAGAATCCTGCTCAGGATTCCAACAGAACCCTTCTCAGGATTCCAACAGAATCCTTCTCAGGATTCCAACAGAATCCTTCTCAGGATTCCAACAGAATCCTTCTCAGGATTCCAACAGAATCCTTCTCAGGATTCCAACAGAATCCTTCTCAGGATTCCAACAGAATCCTTCTCAGGATTCCAACAGAATCCTTCTCAGGATTCCAACAGAATCCTTCTCAGGATTCCAACAGAATCCTTCTCAGGATTCCAACAGAATCCTTCTCAGGATTCCAACAGAATCCTTCTCAGGATTCCAACAGAATCCTTCTCAGGATTCCAACAGAATCCTTCTCAGGATTCCAACAGAATCCTTCTCAGGATTCCAACAGAATCCTTCTCAGGATTCCAACGGAATCCTTCTCAGGATTCCAACAGAATCCTTCTCAGGATTCCAACAGAACCCTTCTCAGGATTCCAACAGAATCCTTCTCAGGATTCCAACAGAATCCTTCTCAGGATTCCAACAGAATTCTTCTCAGGATTCCAACAGAATCCTTCTCAGGATTCCAACAGAATCCTTCTCAGGATTCCAACAGAATCCTTCTCAGGATTCCAACAGAATCCTTCTCAGGATTCCAACAGAATCTTTCTCAGGATTCGAACAGAATCCTTCTCAGGATTCCAACAGAATCCTTCTCAGGATTCCAACAGAATCCTTCTCAGGATTCCAACAGAATCCTTCTCAGGATTCCAACGGAATCCTTCTCAGGATTCCAACAGAATCCTTCTCAGGATTCCAACGGAATCCTTCTCAGGATTCCAACAGAATCCTTCTCAGGATTCCAACAGAATCCTTCTCAGGATTCCAACAGAATCCTTCTCAGGATTCCAACAGAATCCTTCTCAGGGTTCCAACAGAATCCTTCTCAGGATTCCAACAGAATCCTTCTCAGGATTCCAACAGAATCCTTCTCAGGATTCCAACAGAATCCTTCTCAGGATTCCAACAGAATCCTTCTCAGGATTCCAACAGAATCCTTCTCAGGATTCCAACAGAATCCTTCTCAGAATTCCAACAGAATCCTTCTCAGGATTCGAACAGAATCCTTCTCAGGATTCGAACAGAATCCTTCTCAGGATTCGAACAGAATCCTTCTCAGGATTCCAACAGAATCCTTCTCAGGATTCCAACAGAATCCTTCTCAGGATTCCAACAGAATCCTTCTCAGGATTCCAACAGAATCCTTCTCAGGATTCCAACAGAATCCTTCTCAGGATTCCAACAGAATCCTTCTCAGGATTCCAACAGAATCCTTCTCAGGATTCCAACAGAATCCTTCTCAGGATTCCAACAGAATCCTTCTCAGGATTCCAACAGAATCCTTCTCAGGATTCCAACAGAATCCTTCTCAGGATTCCAACAGAATCCTTCTCAGGATTCCAACAGAATCCTTCTCAGGATTCCAACAGAATCCTTCTCAGGATTCCAACAGAATCCTTCTCAGGATTCCAACAGAATCCTTCTCAGGATTCCAACAGAATCCTTCTCAGGATTCCAACAGAATCCTTCTCAGGATTCCAACAGAATCCTTCTCAGGATTCCAACAGAATCCTTCTCAGGATTCCAACAGAATCCTTCTCAGGATTCCAACAGAATCCTTCTCAGGATTCCAACAGAATCCTTCTCATGATTCCAACAGAATCCTTCTCAGGATTCCAACAGAATCCTTCTCAGGATTCCAACAGAATCCTTCTCAGGATTCCAACAGAATCCTTCTCAGGATTCCAACAGAATCCTTCTCAGGATTCCAACAGAATCCTTCTCAGGATTCCAACAGAATCCTTCTCAGGATTCCAACAGAATCCTTCTCAGGATTCCAACAGAATCCTTCTCAGGATTCCAACAGAATCCTTCTCAGGATTCCAACAGAATCCTTCTCAGGATTCCAACAGAATCCTTCTCAGGATTCCAACAGAATCCTTCTCAGGATTCCAACAGAATCCTTCTCAGGATTCCAACAGAATCCTTCTCAGGATTCCAACAGAATCCTTCTCAGGATTCCAACAGAATCCTTCTCAGGATTCCAACAGAATCCTTCTCAGGATTCCAACAGAATCCTTCTCAGGATTCCAACAGAATCCTTCTCAGGATTCCAACAGAATCCTTCTCAGGATTCCAACAGAATCCTTCTCAGGATTCCAACAGAATCCTTCTCAGGATTCCAACAGAATCCTTCTCAGGATTCCAACAGAATCCTTCTCAGGATTCCAACAGAATCCTTCTCAGGATTCCAACAGAATCCTTCTCAGGATTCCAACAGAATCCTTCTCAGGATTCCAACAGAATCCTTCTCAGGATTCCAACAGAATCCTTCTCAGGATTCCAACAGAATCCTTCTCAGGATTCCAACAGAATCCTTCTCAGGATTCCAACAGAATCCTTCTCAGGATTCCAACAGAATCCTTCTCAGGATTCCAACAGAATCCTTCTCAGGATTCCAACAGAATCCTTCTCAGGATTCCAACAGAATCCTTCTCAGGATTCCAACAGAATCCTTCTCAGGATTCCAACAGAATCCTTCTCAGGATTCCAACAGAATCCTTCTCAGGATTCCAACAGAATCCTTCTCAGGATTCCAACAGAATCCTTCTCAGGATTCCAACAGAATCCTTCTCAGGATTCCAACAGAATCCTTCTCAGCATTCCAACAGAATCCTTCTCAGGATTCCAACAGAATCCTTCTCAGGATTCCAACAGAATCCTTCTCAGGATTCCAACAGAATCCTTCTCAGGATTCCAACAGAATCCTTCTCAGGATTCCAACAGAATCCTTCTCAGGATTCCAACAGAATCCTTCTCAGGATTCCAACAGAATCCTTCTCAGGATTCCAACAGAATCCTTCTCAGGATTCCAACAGAATCCTTCTCAGGATTCCAACAGAATCCTTCTCAGGATTCCAACAGAATCCTTCTCAGGATTCCAACAGAATCCTTCTCAGGATTCCAACAGAATCCTTCTCAGGATTCCAACAGAATCCTTCTCAGGATTCCAACAGAATCCTTCTCAGGATTCCAACAGAATCCTTCTCAGGATTCCAACAGAATCCTTCTCAGGATTCCAACAGAATCCTTCTCAGGATTCCAACAGAATCCTTCTCAGGATTCCAACAGAATCCTTCTCAGGATTCCAACAGAATCCTTCTCAGGATTCCAACAGAATCCTTCTCAGGATTCCAACAGAATCCTTCTCAGGATTCCAACAGAATCCTTCTCAGGATTCCAACAGAATCCTTCTCAGGATTCCAACAGAATCCTTCTCAGGATTCCAACAGAATCCTTCTCAGGATTCCAACAGAATCCTTCTCAGGATTCCAACAGAATCCTTCTCAGGATTCCAACAGAATCCTTCTCAGGATTCCAACAGAATCCTTCTCAGGATTCCAACAGAATCCTTCTCAGGATTCCAACAGAATCCTTCTCAGGATTCCAACAGAATCCTTCTCAGGATTCCAACAGAATCCTTCTCAGGATTCCAACAGAATCCTTCTCAGGATTCCAACAGAATCCTTCTCAGGATTCCAACAGAATCCTTCTCAGGATTCCAACAGAATCCTTCTCAGGATTCCAACAGAATCCTTCTCAGGATTCCAACAGAATCCTTCTCAGGATTCCAACAGAATCCTTCTCAGGATTCCAACAGAATCCTTCTCAGGATTCCAACAGAATCCTTCTCAGGATTCCAACAGAATCCTTCTCAGGATTCCAACAGAATCCTTCTCAGGATTCCAACAGAATCCTTCTCAGGATTCCAACAGAATCCTTCTCAGGATTCCAACAGAATCCTTCTCAGGATTCCAACAGAATCCTTCTCAGGATTCCAACAGAATCCTTCTCAGGATTCCAACAGAATCCTTCTCAGGATTCCAACAGAATCCTTCTCAGGATTCCAACAGAATCCTTCTCAGGATTCCAACAGAATCCTTCTCATTATTCCAACAGAATCCTTCTCAGGATTCCAACAGAATCCTTCTCAGGATTCCAACAGAATCCTTCTCAGGATTCCAACAGATGTCTTCTTAGGATTCGAGTAGAATATTTTTCAGGATTTCAACAGATTCCTACTCCAACTAGATAAGTTTCTTTAGTTGCTCTTTTACAAATGTTATTTTTAGTCGAGAAAACGTTTCAACAATTTTCGTATAAAAGATTCCAGTAAATAATAAATAGAGTTTTGTAAAGTTTTACTACACATTTGAAAGGAGTCTCATTAGAATTAGTAAAAATAGCGATCTGTCTTACCTACCGAATGAGTTAAGTCATTTTAGATACCATTTGTTTTAATTCAAAGAAAACCCCTCGTCATTTCATCTAGGTTTAGCTCACAGTTCGCTAAAAAATAACCCTCTTTCGCATCACTCAATATAACGACCCAACAATCTAGTACATCCCTTCGTCCTTGTGGATCCCCATGGTTCGCGTTAAGTTGTTCTTCACGAAAGTGTTAATCTTTTCCATCGAAATTGAAAACCCCTCTCAAAAATTGGCTTGTTTCTGCTATTCTACATCTTTCTCTCTTTCTCTTTCCCCGAATATCCATCTCTTCGACACCCACACACACGTATAAATCTGTGCTAACCGAAACCGTGTGATTAACCGGTTCAACAAACACAACAAAAAAACACCTCCGATCTACCCGGCGACGGTACTCGGCTCTGATCCGGGGATCTCTCAAATACACACGCCCGCGCGCGTTCGCCCGCCGCTCGTATGCACCTGCACTACACTTCGTGGCGCGAATCTTGCACCAACCATCGCCGCACCAACGCACAGACATGCGACGAATGTCCAGCTCCATGTACGAGGTGTTCAACTGGGCCAGCACCAGCGAGTGCCCGAAGAAGTTGACCCTCTCGCTCGCCGGTTCCAGTATCAACATCGACGAACCCCCGTCCAAGGCGGAACGAGCTGCGGCGGCAGCGGCAGCGGCCGCCATGAGAAAGGGTACAACCGCCACTGTCGGCCACTCACTGTTTTACCGATTGAGTTTTTCTACTTTACCTTTACTACTCTGCAACACCGTCCATTTTGATGCAAATTTTGTACTGTTTTCTTGACGTTTTGTGTTCATTGTTTGCAGACTTTCACACCCACACACACATTCTTCTGATTTTACGTTTTTCTTGATTTCACTAATTCCGTTTTGTCGCCATGGCTTGAAATTTCGACAACTATCTTGTAGATTTTTCCGGTTTGCTCTTGTGTCCGACCCCTGACAGAATGTTGTGCGCGCTCGTTGTGTGTCAAGAACTGTTCTTCGATTTTGCTGGAATGTGGAATGGCATCCGTCTCTTGTTGTTGTTCTTGTAAAATTTGTCCAAGTTTTGTCATTTTGATGTTTCGTTTTCCTATCATCTTTATCTGCTGCGTTTTTTTCTTCCGCCCATAACTTGCTGAATATTATGCGCTTTTGATTTGTTCTGCTTTTGTTTTTGTTTTTGGTTGTCATGTGTGTGATTCTTCTTTGATTTTCTCATTTATTCTGCTTCTGTTATTTTTGCTTTTGCTTTTATCTCTCCCGTGCTTTAAATTTCACAACTTTCTTTACTATCCTTTACCTTTTTCCTTTATTTCCTATTCTTATATATCTTAGACTGTTAGGTTCAGTTACGTCATTATAAAAAAGTCGTTCAAACAGCGATACAAAGTGTTTGGATAAAAATGAACGAAAATGAAGTACTAGAATGACTAACTTTTATAACCCGATCAGGGGTTCAACAGGATTTTATCAGAATAATCATCTGGATTCGGTCAGCATCTTCTTTCGGATTCGGTCAGAATCCTGCTCTTGATTCGATCAGAATCCTCGTTTGGGTTCGGTCAGAATCCTCCTCTGGATTCGATCAGAATCCTGCTCTGGATTCGGTCAAAATCCTCATCTGGATTCGGGCAGAATCGTCCTCAGTATTTGGTCAGAATCCTCCTGGGTTCGGCCAGAATCATGCTCTGCATTCGGTCAGAATCCTTCAATGAATTAAGTCAGAATCCTTCTCTAGATTCGGTCAGAATCCTCTGAATTCGGTCAGAATTCTATTTTGGATTCGGTCAAAATCCTCTGGATTCGGTCAGAATCCTCTGAATTCGCTCAGAATCCTCTGAATTCGCTCAGAATCCTCTGGATTTGGTCAGAATCCTCTGGATTCGGCCAGAATTCTTCTCTGAATTCGATCAGAATCCTCCTTTGGATTCGTCCAAAATCTTTCTCTGGATTCATCCACAGTCCTGCTCTAGATTCTGTCACAATCCTCCTCTGGATTCGGTCAGAATCCTTCTCTGGATTCGGCCAGAATCTTTCTCTGGATTCCGTCAGAATCCTTCTCTGGATTCGGTCAGAATCCTTCTCTGGATTCGGTCAGAATCCTCCTCTGGATTCGGTCAGAATCCTCCTCTGGATTCGGTCAGAATCCTTCTCTGGATTCGGTCAGAATCCTCCTCTGGATTCGGTCAGAATCCTTCTCTGGATTCGGTCAGAATCCTCCTCTGGATTCGGTCAGAATTCTTCTCTGGATTCGGTCAGAATCCTCCTTTGGATTCGGTCAGAATCCTCCTCTGGATTCAGTCAGAATCCTTCTCTGGATTCGGTAAGAATCCTTCTCTGGATTCGGTAAGAATCCTTCTCTGGATTCGGTCAGAATCCTTTTCTGGATTCGGTCAGAATCCTTTTCTGGATTCGGTCAGAATCCTTTTCTGGATTCGGTCAGAATCCTTTTCTGGATTCGGTCAGAATCCTCCTCTGGATTCGGTCAGAATCCTTCTCTGGATTCGGTCAGAATCCTTCTCTGGATTCGGTCAGAATCCTTTTCTGGATTCGGTCAGAATGCTTCTCTGGATTCGGTCAGAATCCTTCTCTGGAGTCGGTCAGAATCCTTCTCTGGATTCGGTCAGAATCCTTCTCTGGATTCGGTCAGAATCCTTCTCTGGATTCGGTCAGAATCCTTCTCTGGATTCGGTCAGAATCCTCTCTGGATTCGGTCAGAATCCTTCTCTGGATTCGGTCAGAATCCTTCTCTGGATTCGGTCAGAATCCTTCTCTGGATTCGGTCAGAATCCTTCTCTGGATTCGGTCAGAATCCTTCTCTGGATTCGGTCAGAATCCTTCTCTGGATTCGGTCAGAATCCTTCTCTGGATTCGGTCAGAATCCTTCTCTGGATTCGGTCAGAATCCTTCTCTGGATTCGGTCAGAATCCTTCTCTGGATTCGGTCAGAATCCTTCTCTGGATTCGGTCAGAATCCTTCTCTGGATTCGGTCAGAATCCTTCTCTGGATTCGGTCAGAATCCTTCTCTGGATTCGGTCAGAATCCTTCTCTGGATTCGGTCAGAATCCTTCTCTGGATTCGGTCAGAATCCTTCTCTGGATTCGGTCAGAATCCTTCTCTGGATTTGGTCAGAATCCTTCTCTGGATTCAATCAGAATCCTTCTCTGGATTCGGTCAGAATCCTTCTCTGGATTCGGTCAGAATCCTTCTCTGGATTCGGTCAGATTCCTTCTCTGGATTCGGTCAGAATCCTTCTCTGGATTCGGTCAGAATCCTTCTCTGGATTCGGTCAGAATCCTTCTCTGGATTCGGTCAGAATCCTTCTCTGGATTCGGTCAGAATCCTTCTCTGGATTCGGTCAGAATCCTTCTCTGGATTCGGTCAGAATCCTTCTCTGGATTCGGTCAGAATCCTTCTCTGGATTCGGTCAGAATCCTTCTCTGGATTCGGTCAGAATCCTTCTCTGGATTCGGTCAGAATCCTTCTCTGGATTCGATCAGAATCCTCCTCTGGATTCGGTCAGAATCCTCCTCTGGATTCGGTCAGAATCCTCCTCTGGATTCGGTCAGAATCCTTGTCTGGATTCAGTCAGAATCCTTGTCTGGATTCGGTCAGAATCCTTCTCTGGATTCGGTCAGAATCCTTCTCTGGATTCTGTCAGAACCCTTCTCTGGATTCGCTAAGAATCCTCTTCTGGATTCGGTCAGAATCCTACTCTGGATTCGATCAGAATCCTTCTCTGGATTCGGTCAGAATCCTTCTCTGGATTCGGTCAGAATCCTTCTCTGGATTCGGTCAGAATCCTTCTCTGGATTCGGTCAGAATTCTTCTCTGGATTCGGTCAGAATCCTTCTCTGGATTCGGTCAGAATCCTTCTCTGGATTCGGTCAGAATCCTTCTCTGGATTCGGTCAGAATCCTTCTCTGGATTCGGTCAGAATCCTTCTCTGGATTCGGTCAGAATCCTTCTCTGGATTCGGTCAGAATCCTTCTCTGGATTCGGTCAGAATCCTTCTCTGGATTCGGTCAGAATCCTTCTCTGGATTCGGTCAGAATCCTTCTCTGGATTCGGTCAGAATCCTTCTCTGGATTCGGTCAGAATCCTTCTCTGGATTCGGTCAGAATCCTTCTCTGGATTCGGTCAGAATCCTTCTCTGGATTCGGTCAGAATCCTTCTCTGGATTCGGTCAGAATCCTCCTCTGGATTCGGTCAGAATCCTTCTCTGGATTCGGGCAGAATCCTCTGGATTCGGGCAGAATCCTCCTCTGGATTCGGTCAGAATCCTCCTCTGGATTCGGTCAGAATCCTCCTCTGGATTCGGTCAGAATCCTCCTCTGGATTCGGTCAGAATCCTCCTCTGGATTCGGTCAGAATCCTCTGGATTTGGTCAGAATGCTCTGGATTCGGTCAGAATCCTCCTCTGGATTCGGTCAAAATCCGTCTCTGGATTCGGTCAGAATCCTTCTCTGGATTCGGTCAGAATCCTTCTCTGGATTCGGTCAGAATCCTTCTCTGGATTCGGTCAGAATCCTTCTCTGGATTCGGTCAGAATCCTTCTCTGGATTCGGTCAGAATCCTTCTCTGGATTCGGTCAGAATCCTTCTCTGGATTCGGTCAGAATCCTTCTCTGGATTCGGTCAGAATCTTTCTCTGGATTCGGTCAGAATCCTCCTCTGGATTCGGTCAGAATCCTTCTCTGGATTCGGTCAGAATCTTTCTCTGGATTTGGTCAGAATCCTTCTCTGCATTTGGTCAGAATCCTTCTCTGGATTCGGTCAGAATCCTTCTCTGGATTCGGTCAGAATCCTTCTCTGGATTCGGTCAGAATCCTTCTCTGGATTCGGTCAGAATCCTTCTCTGGATTCGGTCAGAATCCTTCTCTGGATTCGGTCAGAATCCTTCTCTGGATTCGGTCAGAATCCTTCTCTGGATTCGGTCAGAATCCTTCTCTGGATTCGGTCAGAATCCATCTCTGGATTCGGTCAGAATCCTTCTCTGGATTCGGTCAGAATCCTTCTCTGGATTCGGTCAGAATCCTTCTCTGGATTCGGTCAGAATCCTTCTCTGGATTCGGTCAGAATCCTTCTCTGGATTCGGTCAGAATCCTTCTCTGGATTCGGTCAGAATCCTTCTCTGGATTCGGTCAGAATCCTTCTCTGGATTCGGTCAGAATCCTTCTCTGGATTCGGTCAGAATCCTTCTCTGGATTCGGTCAGAATCCTTCTCTGGATTCGGTCAGAATCCTTCTCTGGATTCGGTCAGAATCCTCCTCTGGATTCGGTCAGAATCCTTCTCTGGATTCGGGCAGAATCCTCTGGATTCGGGCAGAATCCTCCTCTGGATTCGGTCAGAATCCTCCTCTGGATTCGGTCAGAATCCTCCTCTGGATTCGGTCAGAATCCTCCTCTGGATTCGGTCAGAATCCTTCTCTGGATTCGGTCAGAATCCTTCTCTGGATTCGGTCAGAATCCTTCTCTGGATTCGGTCAGAATCCTTCTCTGGATTCGGTCAGAATCCTTCTCTGGATTCGGTCAGAATCCTTCTCTGGATTCGGTCAGAATCCTTCTCTGGATTCGGTCAGAATCCTTCTCTGGATTCGGTCAGAATCCTTCTCTGGATTCGGTCAGAATCCTTCTCTGGATTCGGTCAGAATCCTTCTCTGGATTCGGTCAGAATCCTTCTCTGGATTCGGTCAGAATCCTTCTCTGGATTCGGTCAGAATCCTTCTCTGGATTCGGTCAGAATCCTTCTCTGGATTCGGTCAGAATCCTTCTCTGGATTCGGTCAGAATCCTTCTCTGGATTCGGTCAGAATCCTTCTCTGGATTCGGTCAGAATCCTCCTCTGGATTCGGTCAGAATCCTTCTCTGGATTCGGGCAGAATCCTCCTCTGGATTCGGTCAGAATCCTCCTCTGGATTCGGTCAGAATCCTCTGGATTTGGTCAGAATCCTCTGGATTTGGTCAGAATCCTCCTCTGGATTCGGTCAAAATCCTCCTCTGGGTTCGGTCAGAATCCTTCTCTTGATTAGGTTAAAATCCTCCTCTGGATTCGGTCAGAATCCTTTTTTGGATTAGGTTATAATTCCCATTTATATACGGTTAGAATCATCGTTTGGTTTCGATTCGATTCCTCCTCTGAGAAGATCCAGCTTGAACTCCTATGGGATTTAGCGTGAACACCGACGGGATTCAGCGTGATCTCCGAGGGAATTCAGCGTGTATCCCGAGGGGATTTAGCGTGAACCTCAATGGGATTCAGCTTGAACCCGAGGCGTTTTAGCTTGAACCCCGAGGGGCTTCAGCTTGTACCCCGAGGGGTTTCAGCTTGAACCCCGAGGGGTGTCAGCTTGAACCCCGAGGGGTTTCAGCTTGAACCCCGAGGGGTTTCAGCTTGAACCCCGAGGGGTTTCAGCTTGAACCCCGAGGGGTTTCAGCTTGAACCCCGAGGGGTTTCAGCTTGAACCCCGAGGGGTTTCAGCTTGAACCCCGAGGGGTTTCAGCTTGAACCCCGAGGGGTTTCAGCTTGAACCCCGAGGGGTTTCAGCTTGAACCCCGAGGGGTTTCAGCTTGAACCCCGAGGGGTTTCAGCTTGAACCCCGAGGGGTTTCAGCTTGAACCCCGAGAGGTTTCAGCTTGAACCCCGAGGGGTTTCAGCTTGAACCCCGAGGGGTTTCAGCTTGAACCCCGAGGGGTTTCAGCTTGAACCCCGAGGGGTTTCAGCTTGAACCCCGAGGGGTTTCAGCTTGAACCCCGAGGGGTTTCAGCTTGAACCCCGAGGGGTTTCAGCTTGAACCCCGAGGGGTTTCAGCTTGAACCCCGAGGGGTTTCAGCTTGAACCCCGAGGGGTTTCAGCTTGAACCCCGAGGGGTTTCAGCTTGAACCCCGAGGGGTTTCAGCTTGAACCCCAAGGGGTTTCAGCTTGAACCCCAAGGGGTTTCAGCTTGAACCCCAAGGGGTTTCAGCTTGAACCCCGAGGGGTCAGTCATTCTAGTACTTCATTGACGGAATTCATTGATCCACTGAGTTATGAAACGTTTCTCCCATCGAAAATTCCAGCGCATGTTTTCCGATCCAAAGTTATTCCTCTGCAATATAGTTTCTTGCGCATCAGTGTCCTGTGCATCTGCATGGTCATCGATTCCCAATACATCAAAAGTTCTCGCAATTCACGCTCATCCTCCATTGCTGCTCTTCTCCCGTACCATCATCGTTTGTATGTTTTGTGCCCGAATCTACATAAGCCCTTTTGTTGAACAAAACACATAACCCTAACCGAACAAGTTTCGTTTTCATTCGTTGCATTTTCTCCGAATAACCACGATCAGAAAATAAACAAACTTTGAAGTTTGAGGCTTTTTGTCTGTTGCCATTTTTGTTTGAAATATTCGCCCCCCTAATCGAGTTCATATGTTGTTTGTTTTGCTTTTAAAAATTCAATCGATTTTTCTCGTTTTCTTAATTTTAAATACAGTTCAAAATTGAATTAAATACATTTTTCTTCTTTTTTCTCTTCTCTTTTTTCCCGTCGTCGACGTCGAAAAAAATCAAATCATTCAAAAAAATATGTATACCAAAACACCAATTACCACATACATACACGCGTGCCTTTTGCTGTTCTCTTCTGTCCCTTCTTGTTCCGCCGAAACCGAAACCCGAACCCGAACCGATTCGGAAACAAAAAAAAAATGAAACGATCTCACCAACCGACCGTTCAATGTATGTGTGTGCGTCCGTGTAATCGCGTGGGGCCACAGACGATTCGGGTGACATGAGCTACCAGCGTACCGTCAATCGTCGCAAAACCGATCTTATGCCCACCATTCCTAGTCCTCGCGATAGCTCTAGATCATCTCTTGGCACTCACACCCCCAGAACACCAGGTAGTATTTCTTCGTTCTTCTTATTTGTTTCATCATACACTTTTTGTTTTTTTAGTTTCAATCCCGCATTTGCAAAGTTTTTTTTTCAATTTGAAATCTAACTCATTCTCATAACCCACTCAGTGCCTTTCGTCCCTACGTAGAAATCGTTTGTCTAACCCATATCGAAAGATTATAATCATTCATTCGCATTTTTCCATACGATTCTAGTACCGCAAAGTCGTTTTCGCGACGATCACATGAAGAATGAAAACTCATTTAGTAGAAGTAGCAGATTTCGTTTTGTTTTTCTAGCAATGCCATTACTTTAGATTTGAAATGTTTTATTTTTTACTGTGTCAATGTTGTTCTTGTTGACAGTTATAGTCCGCAATGTGTCGTCAGTGTTTGTTCAATCTATTTAGTGCGCTATACGCATGAATGTTATTGTCTTTTGAATAAGTTAATTTAAGTAGATTCCTTTATTCTAGTACTATAAAAAAGCGGAATACCGTTCAAATAGTCGTGACATCGTGAAACTTTGACTTCTAATCGTAAATATTGAATCCCCTAGGAATCCGGACATAACCCCTTCGGGGTTTAAGCTGAATCTCCTCGGGGTTCAAGCTGAATCCCCTCAGGATTCAAGCTGAATCCCCTCGGGAATCAAGTTGACTTCCCTCGGGGTTCAAGCTGATTTCTCTCAGGGTTCAAACTGAATCTCCTCGGGGTTCTAGCTGAATCCCCTCGGGGTTCAAGCGGAATCCCCTCGAGGTTCAAGTTGAAACCCCTCGGGGTTCAAGCTGAATCCCCTCGGGGTTCAAGCTGAATCCCCTCGGGGTTCAAGCTGAATCCCCTCGGGGTTCAAGCTGAATCCCCTCGGGGTTCAAGCTGAATCCCCTCGGGGTTCAAGCTGAATCCCCTCGGGGTTCAAGCTGAATCCCCTCGGGGTTCAAGCTGAATCCCCTCGGGGTTCAAGCTGAATCCCCTCGGGGTTCAAGCTGAATCCCCTCGGGGTTCAAGCTGAATCCCCTCGGGGTTCAAGCTGAATCCCCTCGGGGTTCAAGCTGAATCCCCTCGGGGTTCAAGCTGAATCCCCTCGGGGTTCAAGCTGAATCCCCTCGGGGTTCAAGCTGAATCCCCTCGGGGTTCAAGCTGAATCCCCTCGGGGTTCAAGCTGAATCCCCTCGGGGTTCAAGCTGAATCCCCTCGGGGTTCAAGCTGAATCCCCTCGGGGTTCAAGCTGAATCCCCTCGGGGTTCAAGCTGAATCCCCTCGGGGTTCAAGCTGAAACCCCTCGGGAATCAAGTTGACTTTCCTCGGGGTTCAAGCTGATTTCTCTCAGGGTTCAAACTGAATCTCCTCGGGGTTCTAGCTGAATCCCCTCGGGGTTCAAGCGGAATCCCCTCGAGGTTCAAGTTGAAACCCCTCGGGGTTCAAGCTGAATCCCCTCGGGGTTCAAGCTGAATCCCCTCGGGGTTCAAGCTGAATACCCTCGGGGTTCAAGCTGAATCCCCTCGGGGTTCAAGCTGAATCCCCTCGGGGTTCAAGCTGAATCCCCTCGGGGTTCAAGCTGAATCCCCTCGGGGTTCAAGCTGAATCCCCTCGGGGTTCAAGCTGAATCCCCTCGGGGTTCAAGCTGAATCCCCTCGGGGTTCAAGCTGAATCCCCTCGGGGTTCAAGCTGAATCCCCTCGGGGTTCAAGCTGAATCCCCTCGGGGTTCAAGCTGAATCCCCTCGGGGTTCAAGCTGAATCCCCTCGGGGTTCAAGCTGAATCCCCTCGGGGTTCAAGCTGAATCCCCTCGGGGTTCAAGCTGAATCCCCTCGGGGTTCAAGCTGAATCCCCTCGGGGTTCAAGCTGAATCCCCTCGGGGTTCAAGCTGAATCCCCTCGGGGTTCAAGCTGAATCCCCTCGGGGTTCATGCTGAATCCCCTCGGAGTTCAAGCTGAATCCCCTCGGGGTTCAAGCTGAAACCCCTCGGGGTTCAAGCTGAATCCCCTCGGAATTCAAGCTGAATCCGCTCGGGGTTCAAGCTGAATCCCTTCGGGGTTCAAGCTGAATCCCCTCGGGGATTCTCTTAAGATTTACCCTTTTCGAATCTTTCATGATTTGTTTTTGCCAGAGTTTGTGATTCCATGAAGATTTGAACAGTATGCCGCAATCTAGTACTACTCCCATCTTTTTCCTCATCCGATACAAATTAGATATCCATTCCTTCAATAGAGATGCATGAACCGCTGTTACAACTATCTCACGTTTTTGATTTCTAATTTTCTTTTTGCATCGTGATTTGGTTTGACTGCAAAATACTCGCGCGCTTAACGCAAAAAAAACTCCGTCTCAACGTCTCGACACGCGATACGCCCTCCCCACACACACAACTGCACCGCATTCACCGTAGGTCGAGCCTTCTCGATGACACGCCTGGACCAGCTGGCTCAGCCTCGTCGCCGCAACGGCGAACACATCAGTGCAATCATCGAACGTGAACGCCGCCAGGCCCACGAAATCGAAAACCTGGCCAGGCTATCGCTGTCCTCGTCCCGTTCGTCCCCGACGGCCGATGGCGGCGCCAGCAGTAAGCGTATGTCCCGCAGCATGTCCCAGCTGGCCAGTTCGTCCTCGTCCAAGTACCGGCACCCGTCGCAAGAGTCTCCGCACTCGGCCAGCCGTCCCGGTCGTAAGTCTTCGTTCAACTCGTCGCTTGGCGATTCATCGTCCCTGATGGGCGCCGGACGTCTGGATACCTCCAAGAGCATGTCCCAGCTCAACACGGCCGGACGGGTTTCGCGCCTTACCAAAACCGAACGCCTACGGCAGCAGATTCGCGAGCAGCTCAACGGTTCGGCGTCTACGTCCTCTACTACCGCAGCAGGTGCGAGATCTTTGAAAACCACACACAAGTTCCGGAAGCCTTGGCAGGGCTCGGGAACCTAATTCGGGGTTGTAGGGTATTTTGTTGGTTTCTTCCTGAGTAAATAATCTTTTGGTTGAGTCAGTAACACCCCCTTTCTCTGAGTAACCGTGGACAGTGGAGTTCGCTAACACGAGGCTAGATGATAACTCGGTATCACCCATACACTCACATGTTCAAAAAATCGGTGCGTGGGAACTTTTTTCTCACCCTTTGCTGTAGAGCGAGCATATCATCCGCTTAAACAACACTGGAGTAGTCTAAGTAGAGCTCTATCTTCGAAGCGGAAAGCAAGCTGCAGCTGTGTAGCCTTCGGCACTTTTTGAGCTTCCACAGCTTTCGGAAGCTAGGAGTGGTGGTTTGCTTCTTGTAGAACACGAAATCCCAATCTGAAAAGTAGATCAGTAGGATAGAAAAACGAATAGCACTGAACAGTATTCTAGTACTTCAATTTAAAATCAGTATCTATGGTAGAGAAGATGAAGTAGTAGACTCTTTCTCTTCATATCTTTTGCTTTCTACTATTCTATGTATATCTATTTTGATTTCCTTGACTATTCCTAGGCCTAGTTTTTATGTAGCACTATGTAAATACACTAGAGAGTGTCCTTGCTGTTTTAAACAAATATTACAGTGCAGTAGTAAATGATGAATGATCATCATGCGAGAAATGTTTCTGTGCCGCTTGCTTTCTGTTTGTGTCCATGGGCGGGCTTTGTTTTTTTTTATCTCAAATTTTCAAGCCTTATGCGAAGTTCTGTGATAATAAAAAATACTGGTGTTTGGTTGATGGTGATGGTCTGTGTTAAAACATATCAAACCTTGGAGTTGGTGAGAGATGTTTGAAACTTGGCAATGGGAAATAATAAACGTCATAAAAGTTAAACATTTTACTTGAGCACCCAAAACATAAAAAAATTGTCTTCAAATCGAGACTGTTCAAGATACAGGTAATTACCTCTGCCTCGCTGGATTCGGGAAAATCCTCTCGCGAGATTCGGGAGAATCCCTTCGCGGGAAAAGGAGAGTTCCTTAGCGAGATTCGGAAGATTCGGTCAGAATCCTCCTCTAGATTCGGTCAGAATCCTCCTGTAGATTCGGTCAGAATCCTTCTCAGGATTCGGTCAGAATCATCCTCTGGATTTGGTCAGAACCCTTCTCTGGGTTCGGTCAGAATCCTCCTGTGAATTTGGTCAGAATCCTCCAGTGGATAAGGTCAGAATCCTGTGGATTCGATCAGAATCCTCCTCTGGATTCGGTCAGAATCCTCTTATGGATTTAACCAGAATCCTCCTATAGATTTGGCCAGAATCCTCTTCTGCATTCGGTCAGAATCATCCTCTAGATTCGGCAGAATCCTCCTATGGATTCAGTCAGAATCCTCTTCTAGATTCGGTCAGAATCCTCTTCCGGATTCGATCAGAACCCTTCTCTGGATTCGTTCAGAATCTTCTCTGGATTCGGTCAGAATCCTCCTCTGGGTTCGGTCAGAATCTTCCTCTGGATTCGGTCAGAATCCCCCACTGTATTCGGTCTGAATCCTCTGGATTTGGTTAGATTCCTCTTCTGGATTCGGCTAGAATCCTACTCTGGATTCGGTCAGAATCCTTCTCTGGATTCGGTTAGAATCCTCCTATAGATTCGGTCAGAGTCCTATTCTAGATTCGGTCAGAATCGTCAGAATTCGGGCAGAATCCTTCCTTGGATTCGGTCAGAATCCTCCTCTGGATTCGGTCAGAATCTTCCTCTGGATCCGGTCAGAATCTTCCTCTGGATTCGGTCAGAATCCTCCTCTGGATTCGGTCAGAATCCTCCTCTGGATTCGTCTAGAATCCTCCTCTAGATTCGGTCATGAACCTCTTCTGGATTTGGTCAGAATTCTCCTTTGGATTCGATCAGAATCCTCTAGATTCGGTCAGAATCCTCCTCTGGATTAGGTCAGAATCGTCCTCTGGATTCGGTCAGAATCCTCCTCTGGATTCGGTCAGAATCCTCCTCTGGATTCGGTCAGAATCCTCCTCTGGATTCGGTCAGAATCCTCCTCTGGATTCGGTCAGAATCCTTCTCTGGATTCGGTCAGAATCCTCCTCTGGATTCGGTCAGAATCCTCCTCTGGATTCGGTCAGAATCCTTCTCTGGATTCGGTCAAAATCCTCTAGATTCGATCAGAATGCTCTGGATTCGTTCAGAATCCTCCTCTGGATTCGGTCAGAATCCTCCTCTGGATATGGTCAGAATCCTCCTCTGGATTCGGTCAGAATCCTCCTGTGGATTCGGTCAGAATCCTCCTCTGGATTCGGTCAGAATCCTCCTCTGGATTCGGTCAGAATCCTCCTCTGGATTCGGTCAGAATCCTCCTCTGGATTCGGTCAGAATCCTCCTCTGGATTCGGTCAGAATCCTCCTCTGGATTCGGTCAGAATCCTCCTCTGGATTCGGTCAGAATCCTCCTCTGGATTCGGTTAGAATCCTCCTCTGGATTCGGTCAGAATCCTTCTCTGGATTCGGTCAGAATCCTTCTCTGGATTCGGTCAGAATCCTTCTCTGGATTCGGTCAGAATCCTTCTCTGGATTTGGTCAGAATCCTTCTCTGTATTCGGTCAGAATCCTTCTCTGGATACGGTCAGAATCCTTCTCTGTATTCGGTCAGAATCCTCCTCTGGATTCGGTCAGAATCCTCCTCTGGATTCGGTCAGAATCCTCCTCTGGATTCGGTCAGAATCCTCTTCTGGATTCGGTCAGAATCCTCCTCTGGATTCGGTCAGAATCCTCCTCTGGATTCGGTCAGAATCCTCCTTTGGATTCGGTTAGAATCCTCCTCTGGATTCGGTTAGAATCCTCCTCTGGATTCGGTCAGAATCCTCTTCTAGATTCGGTCAGAATCCTCCTCTGGATTCGGTCAGAATCCTCTGGATTCGGTCAGAATCCTCTGGATTCGGTCAAAATCTTCCTATAGAATTCGCTCAGGATCTCCTCGCGGGATTCGGGAGAATCCCTTCGCGTGATTTGGAAGAATCCCCTTGCGGGATTCGTGAGGGTATCCTCGTGTGATTCAGTGGAACCCCCCCGGCGGGATTCTGGAGAATTCTCTCGCGGGATTCAGGAGAATCCCCTTGCGGGATTCAGTGGAATCCCCTTGCGGGATTCAGTGGAATCCTCTTGCGGGATTCAGTGGAATCCCTTTGCGGGATTCAGTGGAATCCCCTTGCGGGATTCAGTGGAATCCCCTTGCGGGATTCAGTGGAATCCCCTTGCGGGATTTAGTGGAATCCTCTTGCGGGATTCAGTGGAATCCCCTTGCGGGATTCAGTGGAATCCCCTTGCGGGATTCAGTGGAATCCCCTTGCGGGATTCAGTGGAATCCCCTTGCGGGATTCAGTGGAATCCCCTTGCGGGATTCAGTGGAATCCCCTTGCAGGATTCAGTAGAATCCCCTTGCGGGATTCAGTGGAATCCCCTTGCGGGATTCAGTGGAATCCCCTTGCGGGATTCAGTGGAATCCCCTTGCGGGATTCAGTGGAATCCCCTTGCGGGATTCAGTGGAATCCCCTTGCGGGATTCAGTGGAATCCCCTTGCGGGATTCAGTGGAATCCCCTTGCGGGATTCAGTGGAATCCCCTTGCGGGATTCAGTGGAATCCCCTTGCGGGATTCAGTGGAATCCCCTTGCGGGATTCAGTGGAATTCCCTTGCGGGATTCAGTGGAATCCCCTTGCGGGATTCAGTGGAATCCCCTTGCGGGATTCAGTGGAATCCCCTTGCGGGATTCAGTGGAATCCCCTTGCGGGATTCAGTGGAATCCCCTTGCGGGATTCAGTGGAATCCCCTTGCGGGATTCAGTGGAACCCCCTTGCGGGATTCAGTGGAATCCCCTTGCGGGATTCAGTGGAATCCCCTTGCGGGATTCAGTGGAATCCCCTTGCGGGATTCAGTAGAATCCCCTTGCGGGATTCAGTGGAATCCCCTTGCGGGATTCAGTGGAATCCCCTTGCGGGATTCAGTGGAATCCCCTTGCGGGATTCAGTGGAATCCCCTTGCGGGATTCAGTGGAATCCCCTTGCGGGATTCAGTGGAATCCCCTTGCGGGATTCAGTGGAATCCCCTTGCGGGATTCAGTGGAATCCCCTTGCGGGATTCAGTGGAATCCCCTTGCGGGATTCAGTGGAATCCCCTTGCGGGATTCAGTGGAATCCCCTTGCGGGATTCAGTGGAATCCCCTTGCGGGATTCAGTGGAATCCCCTTGCGGGATTCAGTGGAATCCCCTTGCGGGATTCAGTGGAATCCCCTTGCGGGATTCAGTGGAATCCCCTTGCGGGATTCAGTGGAATCCCCTTGCGGAATTCAGTGGAATCCCCTTGTGGGATTCAGTGGAATCCCCTTGCGGGATTCAGTGGAATCCCCTTGCGGGATTCAGTGGAATCCCCTTGCGGGATTCAGTGGAATCCCCTTGCGGGATTCAGTGGAATCCCCTTGCGGGATTCAGTGGAATCCCCTTGCGGGATTCAGTGGAATCCCCTTGCGGGATTCAGTGGAATCCCCTTGCGGGATTCAGTGGAATCCCCTTGCGGGATTCAGTGGAATCCCCTTGTGGGATTCAGTGGAATCCCCTTGCGGGATTCAGTGGAATCCCCTTGCGGGATTCAGTGGAATCCCCTTGCGAGATTCAGTGGAATCCCCTTGCGGGATTCAGTGGAATCCCCTTGCGGGATTCAGTGGAATCCCCTTGCGGGATTCAGTGGAATCCCCTTGCGGGATTCAGTGGAATCCCCTTGCGGGATTCAGTGGAATCCCCTTGCGGGATTCAGTGGAATCCCCTTGCGGGATTCAGTGGAATCCCCTTGCGGGATTCAGTGGAATCCCCTTGCGGGATTCAGTGGAATCCCCTTGCGGGATTCAGTGGAATCCCCTTGCGGGATTCAGTGGAATCCCCTTGCGGGATTCAGTGGAATCCCCTTGCGGGATTCAGTGGAATCCCCTTGCGGGATTCAGTGGAATCCCCTTGCGGGATTCAGTGGAATCCCCTTGCGGGATTCAGTGGAATCCCCTTGCGGGATTCAGTGGAATCCCCTTGCGGGATTCAGTGGAATCCCCTTGCGGGATTCAGTGGAATCCCCTTGCGGGATTCAGTGGAATCCCCTTGCGGGATTCAGTGGAATCCCCTTGCGGGATTCAGTGGAATCCCCTTGCGGGATTCAGTACAATCCCCTTGCGGGATTCAGTACAATCCCCTTGCGGGATTCAGTACAATCCCCTTGCGGGATGCAGTACAATCCCCTTGCGGGATGCAGTACAATCCCCTTGCGGGATTCAGTACAATCCCCTTGCGGGATTCAGTACAATCCCCTTGCGGGATTCAGTACAATCCCCTTGCGGGATTCAGTACAATCCCCTTGCGGGATTCAGTACAATCCCCTTGCGGGATTCAGTACAATCCCCTTGCGGGATTCAGTACAATCCCCTTGCGGGATTCAGTACAATCCCCTTGCGGGATTCAGTACAATCCCCTTGCGGGATTCAGTACAATCTCCGTGCGGGATTCAGTACAATCCCCTTGCGGGATTCAGTACAATCCCCTTGCGGGATTCAATACAATCCCCTTGCGGGAAGGGTTGGAATCCCCTCACGGGAGTCGGTCGTCCAGCAGTTTGTTCAGACTTCTACGTTGTGGGATTTCTCCCGGGGGACTCGAGGATTGACGAACTACTTCTTCGCTTACTTTACGGTTTATTGGCGCACCACAGAGAGGCAGTGCTCCTGCTCTATGGTGGTTCTATTGCTTACAACCTTTGGCGGGATTCATTGAAATCCTTTGGCGGGATTCATTGAAATCCTTTGGCGGGATTCATTGAAATCATTTGGCGGGATTCATTGAAATCTCCTCGCGGGATTCGTTGGAATTCCTTCGCGGGATTCATTGGAATTCCCTCGCGGGATTCAGTCAGATTCTACCGCGGGATTAAACATATTCTACTCACGGGATTCAGTCCCTGGAACCCCCTCGCGGGAATCATCCTGTAAGTTAGTAAATTACTTGAATTTACCTTCTAAAAATTTTTACTGTGTTATTGAATTACTTCTTGGAGTTCTAGGTAACAACTCTTCCGAGGTTATAAGTTAGTGCTCCTCGTCAAATGCTCCCCATAACTGCAATATGCTTCGACGCTTAATAAAATCTAGAACTTGGCTGCTTTCGCTTTGTTTATTTGTGCATGCATGCTAGTTATTTAAGTTACCTGTACGAAATAGTGTACTCAACTTCATGAAAGTATTATGTTTCATACAATTGGTTCATTCACTTTTATCTGTACATATACGGGAATGTGCTCCACATAAGTTTATTCGATTTCATTGAAAGCTTTAATTTACTCGCCAAATAATCTTCGCTATACATTAATTTCAAGACATGTCACAACATTCCACAAATATTCCAGTAATAAACCTTCTCCCAACAAAAAAAAATCAAATCCTGCAGTTTTGACCTTCCAATGAATCCTTCTCTGCACGGCTGTACATCCCGAACATTATATCCGTTTTCAACGAACCTCCCATTATGTTATCCCCAATTTCAAACTATTTTCATCACAACGCCTCTTCATTATTACATTTTAAACAAAAATCAAACTTCGATCATCATCCGTTCTGCGTTCTTCTGTTCTTCTCCATCCGTCCGTCCGTTCCTGCGCCGTTGATCCCGTTGATTTGCGCTCCGATCTTCGCGCCCTCTCCGCTGCTGCAGGTTTGCGCTCCGGCGAGATCACCCCGAACAGTCTGAACACGTCGCGTCCGGGCAGTGCCATGTCCAGCTCAACGACCGCCTCCGGAGTGGTGTACCGACGAACGATGCCCCATTCGGCCGGCAGTAGCCACCTCCAGCGGAAGCCGCGGCCCGTCTCGATTGCCGTCACCGGCGTGTCGGCGGGCCCCAAAGAAGGTTTGTTTCACCGAAGACACACTCATACTCACACGAAAAAAAAAACACTCATTGTTCATGATTCTCTCTCATCAATTCCTCACTCACACCTACAAACGCAAAAGCATGTTCCCCTATCTTTCTCTCCTCGCCTCTCTCTCCCCATTCGAAATCACTCGCGGTCATTTGGCTATCACTTGACTGTTTCCCGAGCACCCTTCCCTTGTCCGAGGTTCCTTTGTCCATCGAATCCCTTCCGTACACGGTCCTTCGTTTGCTCCTTAGTTTGTAAGTTGTGAGTTGCAGAACTGTTACATGACAGTCAGTGACAACTGCCCACCCAATTAATGCACCTCAACATTCTACATATAAGATGTCATCTACTTAAGTAACACAATGAAAGAGTTCCTCATAATACATTCTACACCACTACGCAACTGAAATCGAAAACACCACCGTCACGTTTTGTGTATTCTCTTTTGTACAAAAAATGCGATAAGTTTCATTTGAATGACCCAGTGCAACCTGGAATGCTCGTGCCTTCCCCGCCAGCTCGTAAATACTTTCTTATATCAAAAGTATCTAAATCTTGTATTTATTTCCTATATATAAAATAACTTTTTGATGTTGTGTTTATCAATTTACGTAGACTATTTCTTTCTAAACTTTGAATTGTTTTCTTTTTGTTTTTGACATAATCTTCAGTATTTTGATTAACTGTATATTTTAGTTATCATTTTGAGTACAATATGTTGTGTTTCTTAAAGGGGAAATCAATAAAAGTATTCTTGTTTTCTTTAAGTATTTTTTTCGGTGCACAATAGTACAAAAATAACTGGTGTAAGATCAATCAATGAGGTTTTGATGCAAAAACATATTTTTTTAAGAAAACCTACTAACGCTCGCCCTAGTATTTCAGTGGGTTTGATTTCAGATTGAACGGCGAAAATGAATGGACAGCAAAAACTGTGGATGCAATTGGAATGGTTTGTGCCAATGAAGTTGGTATTGGTAAGGCTGCATTACCAATCAATGTAAGTACACAAGTAAGGTTCAATATCATAATCGAGAATGTTGAATATACTTTTTGCCATTTTCATTGCCGGAAAACCGAAAAATTACTAAAATATCAATAACCAAATAATAAATAAAATAAAATACTGTATTTGTTATATTAAAAATTAATTTATTTGGTTCAACAATACAAATTTTTGATTCAAATACAAAACGTAAGTCAACATCAACAAAAAAATATTCACGATGGCGCTAACTAGCATTAAAATATGATCACAAACTATCATTTACCACAACTTTAAGTTCGCATTTCTTTTAAAGAAACTAGCTGTTCTTTTGCCATTGTATTCGTCTTTATACGATTGTTTCATAACCCCCATTGTTTTCGTTTTTTTTTTGTCATACGTGCCCTATCCTACACCCTAGAACTAAACAACACAGTCATGTGTGCGATACACACATTTTTGTGTACGGATGGATCAGCCTTCATCTCTGTGTCAAATTAACACACTGTGTGGGCATGTTTTTTTTTACTGAACCGTGATATGTATTATAAGGGATCGATTAGTGCGAAAATGATTGTAAATTTTGCGCTCACACCTCTATCGCTGGAAAGTAAAATCTAATCACCAGATAAGTAAATGTACAGGGGATAGACAAAATGATCGGGACAGGCAAAATTTTCACTTATCAAAAAATGTTCAATTAGCTGTAACTTTTCGAAAAGTGCATCAAATATTCTTGTTATTAAGATTTTTATGCAATTCAGTATCATAATTTACATTTTATATAATTCATTTTGGTATTATAATGGCCAATTTTTCAGAACTGGCTCATTATGCAACTGAAATGAGTTGCATAATGAAAAACAGTTGTATAATGTTCATAATGCAACTCATTTGAGTTGCATTATGAACATTATGCAACTCAAATGGGTTGCATTATGAAAAAAATCATTGCATAATATTTTGTATGGAACTCGTTGCAAAACTCGATTTTTTTAGCACTCTTCGTACTTACGACTCGTGCTGAAAAAATCAACCTTTTGCAACTCGTTACATAAATAACTATTGAAAAAAAAAATTATCCAATAGCCTACTTTGAGCTGTTATATCTCCGGATTCAATGAACCGTATGCAATAAAATTTTGACCTTTTATGATTTATATAATGAGCTATGAAAAACCATTGACTTAACTAAATATGCTTAACACGGAAGAAAATTATAACGATTAGATTATTTTTCTAATAAAACATCAAATTATCCAAAACATCAACATCGTTTCAAAATTCAAGATGCAAATTATAGTTCATTTAGTTTCTCTCTAATTGACTTATATATAAATGCGTTTTGAAGAAAAGTAACAACAAAGCCACCAATAAATTGAAAAAGTAATGGGATTCATATTAAAAATAGACCAATTCACTAAAAAATCGTGAAAAAAATAAAATCGATATAACTTTTTCGCTTGTCAAAAATTTCAAGTTAAGTCAAATGTTTTCCAGAGTTCATTATATAAGTCATGAATGGTCAAAATCGCATTGCAATCGGTTTATTGAATCCGGAGATACAACAGCTCAAAGTTGGCTATCGGATAATTTTATCTTTTTCAAAAATCATAACTTTGTGAAGTGAAAATTTTGCCTGTCCCGATCATTTTGTCTATCCCCTGTATCAGGGATGGAGAATGTCATGAAAATATCGTTTGGTGATTTGCTGCTGAAAAATGTTCATCGGCGACATCATTAACTTTCCATAACTAGTCAACACTTAAGATCCATAAAGCTCACGAACGAAAATTTGAACCGAAAATGGTGGAAAACGAAAAATGTCATGACATTTTTCCCATGGAATTCCGTGACATTTTCCGTCTCCACTTTTGACACAGTGGTGAGGTTGATCCAGTCGTTCACAAAAATGTGCAAATTCTGCTACCGTAAACTGGGGTGTAGTTGATCAGTGGGGTGAACCTGATCATTCAATTACCCGCGGATATAGACTTTCAAAGAAGCAACAACTCTATTTTAGCCATTCGAAATCCAATGACGTAACATTAAAATGGAATGGTTACTTCCTTGAAAGTCGATATCCGTGGGTAATTGAGTGATCAGGTTCACCCCACTGAGCAACTACACCCCAGTTTACGGTACCGTGTAACATACGAACAGCGTGTAACAACTTTGTTATAGATTTGAAGGGAAATAAGGCTTATGCACAAGTTTTATGAGATTTACTCAGAAACAACTGCAATAGAACCATAAAATTTATTTTGTTACTTGGGTAGTAGCCTACATTTGGTTGTCTGTAATGGTTTGTAATGGCGTCTTTGGTGGTGCATGTGTGTCGATTTTTACGCCCGACACTGTGTTTCGCAACTTATTTTTTATAGAATGAGAAAATCTGCTGATCAGGAGATACTCAAGAGGTGGTTCCTTGGGTTATGTGGGGATCAACCCACTAAAAACTCATTCTCTATCTTCCTTACCTTCGCGGTACTCCCATTAGGGATAACTTGGAGAAGGTGAGGACCGTACGTAAGTACTCTCTATTGGTAAGCGTTCCACCAAGTATCGCCTAAAGTTTTTTTTTTACTTTATCATTCATTTGAGGCTCATGCGCCAACAGACATAACGGAGCCGAATTCAGTTAAAACTTATTACAATTTTATGTTTTTGACTTACAAACTATGTTAGTTTTGGGAACCGTGAAACGCACGGTTTGGTCGAGGTTAGGGAGAACAAAAATATTTAAGGACTAAGAAAGATATAGTGATGTGGCTTTTCTTTGACACATGACAGCATGGAGTGGCGTATTATTGCTGGTCAAACGTAGAGTGGACTAACAACCTGTAGCGATATGAACAGACGATTTTCGAAGGAACACGAAGTGGACAAGTGGGGATATCAAACGATGGCTTCAGCTTGTTTCAAGAAGTCATACATATGCTCCCTGTACTCATGATTAAGTTTACCCAACACATCTCTAATGTCTTCCTTTTCTGGTTTCCCTCGGGCCCTGAGGGATGCACACAGATCGGATCTGGCAATACCGCATTCGGGGCATTCCCACACAACAAAGTTGATATCTTGATTGCCTGCACTACAGCTACAGCGATTGTTATCTGTGAGCCCTATTCGATAGAAATTCGAGCCCAAAGAATAATGATTGGACATAAGTCGACACATTATCTTGATAAAATCTCGACCCATGTCCAATCCCTTGAACCACGCCGTCTTCGATACCTGTGGGAGAATTGAATGTAACCACCCACCCAATTCCCCTGCATCCCATATTTGTTGCCAACTGACCAAGGCATGTTGACGAGCAATCGAAAAAAAAATCATTAAAGGCGATATGACGGTCATAAATATTGCCTTCCATAGCGCCCACCTTGGCGAGTGAGTCCGCTTTCTCATTGACCGGGATCGAGCAATGTGAAGAAACCCAATCCAAGGTGATATTATATGCTTGATACCTTGAAGCACTCAGAGTTGATCGAGTTTCGCTCAGGAAATACGAGGAGTGCTTCACCGGCCTCATTGAGCGAATAACCTCTATTGAGCTGAGAGTATCCGTAAATATGTAATATTGATCAGAGGGAATTCGCTCTAATGCGTAGTGTATAGGGTGCGGGCACCGGTTTTGGCTTGTCTAAGAGAAATCATGTTTATATAAATAATCAATAATCCTATGGAAACAACCAATGCGTTAAATGAAAGGTTTAAAAAAAGAAAAAAGACGCGGACACCGTCTTCAGCCAGAGGCTGTACAGACTGAATGAAACTAAACATTAGACAAGGGACACACGGAGCATGCACCAGTGGATACGGAGAAGAAACTATTCTCACGAAAAGTTTCATCGCCCGGAGCGGGAATCGAACCCTCACCCCATAGCATCAGGTATCAGAAGGCCGGCTCCAGAGGCACGTTATCCTCCATTTGGGACATTTGTGCCATCGCCAAAATAACAGCCTATTTCATCATCTACCTGAGGGAAAAGGAAGGAAAAAGGATTTGGATGGGGATACGGACAGGTAGGGAAATAGGAAAAATACCCTGGAAGAGGGTACTAACGCACAAGCGTACCACAATGGGTTCAAACAGCGCCCTGAAAAGGGCACTGTAATAACGCATAAAGCGAAAGAGAGCCTATAGCTCTTTACCACAGCGGGTTAAGAACAACAGAATATCCTGAAGATTCAGGTTTCTGAAGTCCGTTTCACTTTAAAAAAAAAAAAAAGAAAAAGTGTTTACCGAATACTCGGAAACGCAGTTGCGCGAAAACTGGACAGTTACATATCAAATGATACGAAGTTCCATAATCGGAATCACAGCTATCACAGGCAAATGAATCAGCTTGCTGAATATTCGCCATGTGATAGCTGAGTCGGCAGTGGCCAGCCAATGCTTTGACCAGCATGCTGCAGTTCTGCTTAGACAGATTAGTTAGATACTTCGCCACCCGTTGAGATGGCTCAGCACTATACAATTTGATTTGACGACATGACTCCAAACTATTCCAATATTGTCTGTGTTGAGTGACAGCCCAGGTGTGAATCTGAAGCTTAATCCAACACTTCGATATCGGAATAGCTGGCTCAGGGCCAATGAAGTCATGTGATGCTCCAGAGCGAGCTAACTCATCAGCCAATTCATTTCCAGCGATGGAAGAATGACCAGGTACCCATAGAAGGTGAACAGCGTTTGCTGAATTCAGCTCCTCGATTTGCGTTCGACAAGCGATAACTATCTTCGACCTGGAGTTGGCCGAAGCAAGTGCTTTAATAGCAGCCTGGCTATCTGAACAGAAGTATATTACTTTGCCCATTACGTGCTGCTGAAGTGCTGATTGCACTCCGCACATAAGAGCAAAGATTTCGGCCTGAAAAACGGTGCAGTGTCTACCAAGTGAGTAAGACTGATACAGCCTTAGCTCACGAGAATAAACACCAGCACCTGCTCGACCTTCGAGAAGGGAGCCATCAGTGTAACATACGATGCCGTTTGAAATACTTCTTTCCAGATAACCAGATGTCCACTCTTCCCGGGAAGGGAATTTCGTGGAAAATGTCCTATATGGAAAATTACAAGCAATTGTAAGATCACTTGGAGCAAGGACAATTTTGTCCCAATTCACCAAAAGTGAAAACAACGAGGTGTGTGTTTGTGCGGTTCACAGGAGTTTCCTCTAGTAGACCGAGTACCCGTAACCGGTAAGTGCAAGAAAGTGCTTCTTGTTTGAGATGAATGTGTAGTGGGGCAACGTCAAAGAGAACTTCTAGCGCTGCCGTAGGAGTTGAAGAGAACGCTCCAGACATCGCCATTAAGCACATCCTTCGGAGATGGCCTAATTGTGATTGGACCGTCCTCACTTCACCCTTTCGCCACCACACAAGACATCCATAGGCCAATATTGGCCGAACAACAGTTGTGTAAATCCATTTGATATCGAACGCCATTACGGTTTTGCCTTTCCTTAAAAAGAACAATAGATGTTTTACTCGGATTAACCGAAAGGCCATATTGGCGACACCAACCCTCAACTACCTGAAAAGCGCTTTGCATCAGGTCGAAAAGGGTGGTGATACACATACCAACTAACAATGCTAGGTAGTCGTCGGCAAAGCCATAAGTAGGAAAACCGCTATTATTGAGTTGCCTCAATAGCGTATCTGCTACGAGATTCCACAAAGGTGGTGACAAGACTCTCCCTTGGGGGCATCCACAAACACTCAATTTCCTAATCCCTGCTAGATGCAATGTCGAGAAGAGATATCGGTTTTTGAGCATTTGATAAATCCAATTGGAAATCATTGGAGATATACCATTACTCCGTGCGGCTTCCAATATGGCATCGAAAGGCACATTGTCAAAGGCACCCTCGAATCTAATAAAACACCCAAACAAGATTGCTTTTGAGCGAATGCTTTCTCGATATCGTAAACAACCTTGTGTAAAACATTCACAGTGGACTTACCAGATTGGTACGCATGTTGGTTCACATGAAGAGGCACGTTGGCCAGATGAACATCACGGATGTGATGATCCACAATGCGTTCTAAGCATTTCAGAAGAAAATATATCAAATTGATAGGTCTGAAACTCTTTGCTTCTTCATACGACGCACGACCCACTTTCGGAATAAACTTCACAGTAATATCCCGCCAGGATTTGGGAATATACCCTGTAGCAAAACTCCAACCAAGTATTTTTTTCAAAACATGTTTGAAATAATCAAATCTCTTCTGAAGCAAAATAGGATAAATCCCATGTGCCTCAGGAGATTTGAAAGGAGCAAAGCTATTAAGCGCCCATTCAATCGATTCTATAGTTACAATACTCCGAGCTGAAGCCAGGGAATCGTAACTACAAGAAAAGACATCAGGTTCATCAGAAGATGTAATATCCACACAACCAGGGAAGTGTGGGCTGAATAAGCATTCCAAAACTTCCTCATCAGTGGAAGTCAGATCATCATTTGGCAAACGAAGTTTGTAAACTCGGAAATCCTTAGATTTCACAAGGATTTTATTTAACCGACTGACTTCACTCAAACTGAAAACATTTGTACAAAGATTTTTCCAGCCGGATCGTTCAGCAGACCGAAGAGCTTTCTGGTACGCCTTGCGAGCTGACCTGAAAGCCTCCGAACCAGCCGAACTTCGTCTGTTTCCTGAGTTTCGCCAGATCAGAGTTCCACCAAGGGGTTCCTCTTGTGGTATTCACAGACCGTAGAGGGCATGCTTCTTCAAAAGCTTCCATGATGAAGATCGTTGTAGTATCAACGGCATCATCTAAATCACTTGGAGTGTCAATGGATGGTGAGTATCCATGAAATTTGGCCGTAACCAAATCAGTAAAAAGATCCCAGTTTGTTGACCGGGGATTCCTGAAACGCAATGTTTGCGAAGTAACATTTAAATGTTCGAAAAAGATGTAGCGATGGTCAGATAAAGATTCTTTATCTGACACATGCCAATTGGTCAGCTCGTGACTAACTCTACTAGAGCAAAGCGTTATGTCTAACACTTCCTTTCTAGCAGATTCCATGAAGGTTGGGCGGTTGCCTATGTTTAGTAATGCAAGTTCTGTACTATAAGTACTCCATCAAACTGGAGCCTCTCAAGTTAATGTCTGAGCTGCCCCAGATGATATGGTGAGCATTAGCATCACTGCCAACAATTAGCGGAAGGCCTTTTGAAGTACAGTATGCGATGACTTGTTTGAAAGCATCCGTAGGGGATGGTTCATCATGAGGTAAATAAACCGAACAATAGACGTATTTCCTGTTGAGGTTTCCAACAGATACATCAATTGTGATAGCACATACATCTCTGGTGGTTAGTTCAGAGATGAGTGTAGCAACTATTGCGTTGTTGACAAGCACACAGGCTCGAGGCATGACACGTGAGTTTGCCATTTCATGATTACTGGAAGTAGCAAACACCGGGTTCACAAGGTTTCCTAGATAGAAATTCCCCTTACGGAAGTAAGGTTCTTGGACCAAGGCCATTTGGGCTGAACCATATTGCATAAGTCTGCAAAGATTGATTGTTGCTGTTCTTTTATGCTGAAGATTGATCTGAGCTATCCTAACCGTAGCCACTACCCAAATTAGGCAAGATTAAACTCTTCGCAACAACAGCACAACAAAACCAGATCGGTATCGATTGGAAAGCGCCAAAGGTGAGGATACACAGAATACACTGTGTAAATCGCATAATGCGAAACCATATAGGTGAAAATTTAAGCTAATTAACAACAATTAACAACTAATTAACAACAGCCTCAAGTGAGACTAAAGAAGGGCAGCCGATTGTCTCGGAGAAACATAAGGTCCACTGCACCATTGCTCCGGTTAGCGCAGTAAGGGCAACATACTGTGGAGGGCGCCCTAATTCTCCACAGGCTCCGTTTGTGGTTAGGTTTTTATTATAACCATTCATTCCTTGGCACGGCAAGCATAAAGCCGCATAACACCATGAATTAGGGGTCACCTTTTTAGTGGACTCTTACCACTGGATCAGGCGGTTCGTAGTGTTATTCTTAGCCAATTGGGACAACCGCTACCGACACTACACAGCTATCTAGGCTGATCGGGAAAAGAAGTTAACATTGATGGTTAATTTCCAAATGAGCCCGAACAGCCCGTAAATTGGGTTCTCTGAGGGTATTCAGATTACTACGTCATCCGAATCTCCACTGGAAAGTGAATCAATATCCAAAATTTCATCATTTTTATTTCTAAAATGCATTCACATTTTTTTTTTCTTATTTAACAATACCAAAAATATTTCATATTATTGCGACATTTGCACCCATTTAGACTCGGCCCGAATTAATTATTATCACAGTCGAATTTCGCACACGACTTCGCAGCGGCTAACGCCTAACGTACACATTCGCTTGCGTTCATGACAGGGTAGTCGGATGTGCAACAGTTGAGACTAGACTTGTTAGAATCCCAACATGGCCGCCACAATGGCCGACTTTGGCACTTACTCACGATTTCGAGGGCACAAATCTCTCCGTACACAAAACCAGCGCACCTGATTTTCTTATTTAGACTTATTACAAGTGGGCAAGAACAGAATAATAAAATACTTTGTTGTGTGAAGCTTGCTTCTTGAGATTTGTGCGTTTGAAGTTTTGATGCACTGTTAAAGCGGAATGTTAAGAAGTTTGTCCTTAAACGAAATAAGTTTGACTAAATGTTGCTGGGAAATGATAATTCAGTGGATTTTCAAATTAGCACAGAAACCCAATACATACACACAGTTATCATGGACAATGAAGTTCTTTATCCATATCTCCATTCTTGGTTTAAACGAATGGACCAAGAGTGCATATTTACACATTTCTCAATATATTTATTGATTCTAACTTTGTTTTTGATCTTGTACCCGAGCAAGGTCTAACAAGAAAATCATAGCAAATCCAAAACTAGATTTGTATTCAGAAGCAAATTGATTCGCAATTTCATTTCAAATTTTGATTTCGTTTTGCTGTCATTTCAAACTATTTGAAAAATTAGGTTTTGAAGTTATTGCAAAACTTTCCAGGCAACCTTGTATAATAACTCTAAGAATATACCATTAGTTCAGTTATGTTATGGCATTTAGGAGTTCATATCAATCGAAAAATCGCTAAATTAAACGATTTTTTTTATTTTTCCATACTGATAGCAAAAACAGTTATCAATTTGCAATCACTGATAGCAGGAGTTGTTATCAACATGCTGTTACTGGAATATTTTTTTGCTCCCTTTTCGATGTTTTAACCGTTAAACGACCTGAACGACTACAACTTGAGTTATCCTAATTTGCAATACCACAACATCAAAATTTGTTTTCAATTTGCTGTCAAACTTTGCTCGGGTTTACAATGAAACAATACTCCGTTAAAATTTATGACAATTTTAAATAGGGATTCTGCCTAAAGGGATCATACAACCACAGCTATAAAGGCGTGATTCTTCAGTATGACCGTGCTCAGAGTAACTAAAATTATAGGCACTATGCTGACCTACTTAAGAAAGTGTGATATCCTATCTCAGAAACAACTTATAATCGAAGTTATTATCCTTTCACGAGCTATCAATATTCTTTTGGCACGGCTTGGAATCGGGATCTCTAGAGTATGCCATTGGCGTTTGTTGTTTTTTGACAAGTATCCATTAAAGCTCCACCGAATACCTGGCGATGTTTAGTTTGATAATTTTGCAACTGATGATCAATATTCTTCAAGTATTCTCAATACGATTGCTGTCTAAGCTAACTGGCAATTAAGCTAGGAAAAGACTTCCATGGCTTTGGAACCAATAATGAATTTATATGAAGTGTTGCCTTGCTGGAAATACCATTTATCACCATTATAACTAAAGTTCTTATCGAAGTTTTTATCCTAGACAATAGATATAACTCTGATATATTGTTTATCATTCAGCATACTCCCATATGAATTCAGGGGATCAGTAAAGAAAATTTATCCCTACACACTGTTACTACCCCACCTCCTTGCATCCTTATTTAGATTATGAATGACAATTTGCTTTATCATTTTAAAATATCATTCTGGACTTTAAAACGAATATAAATGACAGCCCAGTTGAGATATCCACACACCATAACAGTCAGTTTAATTTTGATGGGAAAAAGGAAAGTAACTTACCTTTAATAGTGACAAAGTGCAGCTCTGGTTCTTGGGGCCTTGGAGGGTACCAGGAGCGTTTCAAAAGGATTCAAGGGGCTTCAAATAGGTTCAGATTGTTTCAAAAAGGTTTCAGGGTCGTTTCATGAAGGTTTCAGAGCGGATTTCGAGGGGCTTTCATGAAACTCCGTTTTAACCCTCTTTAGAGAAGTTCTAGGAAATTTTCAAAGAGAATTTAGGGTTTCTTCAGGATGTTTTAGAGTGTTTAAATAAAGGGGTTTTAGGCGGTCTTTTCACAGGCTTTCAAAGAATTTCTGGGGTTTTCAAAGGGTGTCAAGAGATTTAAGGTATCTTCTTCTGAGGGCGTTTCAAGGGGTTTCCGAGGGGTTCGAAGGATTCCAGGGTGATTTTTGAGGAGTTTTAATGACTTCCCTCTTGAAGCATCTTAAATCACCCTCAAAGTCTCATGCAACTTCATGAAACTTCTTAGAACACTCCTGGAAGCCACTAAAAGCCTAATGACTCTCCATGAAACCCAATTTAGTTTTCTGAAAGTCTTCTGAAGCCCCTACTCTCCATACTCAACCCTCTGGAAACCATGGAATCCTTTCTTGAAACTTCTGGAGCTGCTTTAACCCACTGAAACTCATCTTAAAACCCCAGAGCCAACCAAAACCTACCACCTGGAATGTCCTTAAATCTCCCTGACCTATGTTATTTATAAACATCAAATAATATTGCCAAATTCTTAAAAATTTCTCTTCTCGAAATCCGCTAATATAATTTCGTAATAAGAATCCTTCAATAATTCTCTAAAAATTTCTATCAAAACTCCCAAAATTCCTTCAGAATGTCTTAATTTTAAGCGAATATCCAGGTATTCTAAGCAGCATTTCGCATTTCTTTACATTATCTATTCGTACACATATATTTTTTAAATTTAGCACTTATATGTCTACGCTGATTTCATCAATGAAAGCTTGTTTTCAGCTATATTCCAGCCAGACTTCGCTCCAATTGCATCCTGAAAAATCCAGCCATCAGTCTGATTTCAAAACCGACCAGAACTAGGGGTTTCTTGAAGTGTTACGATCAACTAATAATATTTTTTCATGTTTTTTTTTTCAAATCCCTTTCCCCCCGACCCCGCAAAACAGAGAAACCCCCACTTCCGAAAACTCCCGCAGCGAACAACACCAGCTCCACCAGTTTGGAGCGCAAGCGTTCCCAGAGTGGGGCCAGCACTCCGGCCAGACCCCCGACGGCACCGGATGGCTCGTCAGCAGCCAAGCGACACCACACTCCGGTGGTGGACAAGCAGCGGCTCGGCGGCAGCGGTACCGGCAGTGCCCGCGGTACCCCGAAGGCATCGTCCACCCCGCTGCAGTCACCTGGGCCGGAAAAGGCCAACCGCACGATGCAGGATTCGCTGCCGAAACAACAGCCGCAGAAGAAACAACCCGCCGATGATCACTCGCAACAACAGCAGCCGCAGCTTCTGGTGAAGGAAGGATCTTCGGTTAGTGCGAAGAGCAGCACCGAAGAGAAGGTTGAAGTTGTGCTGCAGCAGCAGCAGCAACAGCAGGAGAGTCAAGAAGAAGTGGTAGTGCAATCGAGCGATGTTACCACCGTCGTTGAAACTGTTGAGCAGCAACAACAGGTGGTTGTTGTATGCGAGACAAAGGTGGTGGAAGAAGTGCATGCAGAAGAGGAGAAGATCGAACAGCCACCACAAGCCATGGAAGTTAGCAGTCACGAGGAGAAGAGAGATGAAATGAAGGATAGCACCGTCGCGGGTAACAAGCTGGAACCTAATCAGGCCATTGACGGTTCCAATGGGGACTTGATGACTGCTTCCATGATCGCCAAGCGCATCAACACGGAAGAGGAAGCCAAGGCAGCCCTAGCGGAGCGCCGTCGTTTGGCTCGAGAAGAGGCCGAACGTCAAGCCGAGCTCGAACGGCAGCGAATCGCTGCCGAAGAGGAAGCCGAACACCAGCGGCAGCTCGAGGAGGAAGAACGCCTCCGCAAGCTGGAAGAGGAAACGATCCGTTTGGCCGAGGAACAGCGCCGGCTGGAGGAGGAACGCCTTCAGCAAGCCATCCAGGAGGCTCAGAAGCGCGAGGAAGAAGAGCGTCAACGGCGCGAGGAGGAAGCCCGCCAGAAGGTCGAACGCGAGGAAGCCGAGAAGAAGGCCCGTGAAGAAGCCGAACGGCAGCGCATCGAAATGGCCGAACGACTTAAGAAGGAGGAGAAGGAACGTGAAGAGCGACGCAAACGGGTCGAGGCCATCATGTCCCGAACGCGGGCCAAGGGAAGCGCCAACAATACGCCGACGAAGGTGAGTTGTGGAGGTTGGGAGAAGGGGTTAGACATCATGCCATGTGTAAATATATAAAATCCCTAAGTTGTCTGTTCGTCCGTTACGCTTTGAAATATTTCAGAACCTTTTAAATGCGCATTATACGTTCGGTTCTAGAACATAACAAATGTGCAGTTAGTAGCTGGACCCTGATAATAAAGGTTTTGCGCTGAAATGTATGCGAACTTTTTCTCTTCCATCGCACTACATCCCAAGTGAATTACTCCTGTTTCTCAATATCTGATGGAGTACTAGACTTGTAGTGATGAGCTGGATTTGCGTATAGTGAATGGGGCACGTTCGGTGTAGTACTAGATTTGTAGTAATGAGCTGAATTTTAGTATGGTGAAAAGGTCAATTCTCCGTTTCTGCAATGAAATAATGCAAAAAGCGTGGTCTAATTTGTTGTTGTTTGAGCAAACCTTTGGATAACTATGTTGTTTATGTTGCAAGAAATGGAGAAAACAACAACACTGTTGCCCAAAGTTTTGCTCGAACAGCATCAAATTAGGCAAGGAATCATAATACTCACGCTTTTTTGCACCATTTCATTGCCGAAACGGAGAATTGATCTTCTCACCATACTAAAACTCAGCTCATTACTACAAAGCTAGTACTTCACCGATCTGTCCTATTGATACATTTTCCGTTTCTGTAATGAGATAGTGCCAACCCACGTTTGTTGTGGTTCCAAATCATAATACCCGCGCGTTTTGTCTCATTTCATTGCAAAAAAAAAGAAAATGTCACATCTCACCATTCACAAATTCAGCTCATTTCTAAAAATCTAGTACTTCACCGATCGTATTCCATTACCTGAAAAAAAATATTGTGGATTTAGCAAATATATAGCATGATTTAACATATCGCGCTTTTTTATCTAGTATTTATCCATTTATTTAACCGGCTCAGTCATTCAGCGCTCTTTGCGGAGCCGTCATTTAATACTGTGAATATTCTGGTATTAATGATTTCTGTCATCGTGTTCAACGATGATTCAAACTGTTATCCCTGATGTTAACAATATTTTTCCCTTCTCTCTCAGCAATCCGAGGACAACAAAGAAAACGCCATGAGCAAGAGTGTAATCGTGACGTCTAGTACTGCATCGACCACGGTGGACCAAACGATGTCGATGACCGAATCGATGCTCGGTTCGATCGAACAGCAGCAACAGCAACAATCGGAAACTGTTGAAGCAATCCCTCAAATCCCTCCAGTGAACGAAGAGAATACTGATTCGCTCGTACAAGGCGTCCAGTCACTGTCCCTGACGGAGGGAGACCAGCAAAATCAGGAAAACAACAACAGCAACAGCAGCAGCAACAGCAGTAGCAACGACAACAGTCTAGTTAGCAACAACAACAACAACGCCAACGCTGCCGCCGAGTACGAGCGGTCGGTGACGGAGAAGGAAAACCTTCTGCTAGGTAGCTTTAACAATAATCTGAACAGTAGTAACGCCACCAGCAACGGAGGCAGTGATAACGGCAGCAGCCAGCAACCCTTGTCCCTAGAAGAGACGACCAGTGCAGCGCCCACCACCAACGGTACCAAGTCCGGCGCGACGACAATCGCCGAAACGACTGAGCTGATCATCGAGGATGCGATCATGAGCAGCGGTCAAACCAACGGTCACAAGAACGGCAGTATTGATAATGTGTTGTAAGTAGACTGATTTGTTTTGATTAGATTTGCCTATATACTAATCCCATCGAATGGCTTGAATTCCTAGTACAGCAATAGGTGTGAAGTACTAGAACGCACTGTCTGAGCCTTCGTGAATTTCGTCGATTCCTTGCATTGTCCGCTTTTGTTTGATCAATGTACATGTGATCATCTGATGTACTAGAGCATTTCAAATGTAAATCTAGTACTACCCCGCTTAATACTACTCTCCAGTCACTCATTTGCATTGACGTTCTAAAGAAACATTATAAATGCTTCCGAAAGATAAAAAGCATAAATTTTAATGCAGCATATGCTTATAGACTACAATAGATCATTACAAATGCAAAGATGTACAAAGATGTACAAGAGTTTAATAAAGCACTTTTTATCTTCTGAAAGCTTTTATTCAGCTACCTTTGGTAGTTGGAACAACAGCTCTAAATTGGCAGTAATGATGCAGTGAACATAAGTTTATAGAATACCGTTGACCTTTTTAAAGCATCATGGCTGTATTTAATGCTAACAGGCAATAAGCTGCATAAAGTTCAATGCTGAAGTAATGTCATAGTTCTATGCTTATTGGTTGCTTGAGCAGTGTGTAACTACGTCCCAATATGCTACGTTCCTGTGCATCTCTAGTGCCATTCTGCCATTTCTAATGTTTCCAAATGTGCTCCGATTCTTCTTCTAGATTACGTGTCGCGGATATTTAGAATGCTAAAAAGGGTTGTACGCAGAAAAGAGAGAAAGTGTGTTGACAGAGAGCGAACGTGATAGTGAAACTTGAAAGACAGTACAAACATAGTAATCCGAATCGAATTGACAATATGTCTAGGTACCTACCAATCCATAGACGCCTATTTAGTGAGTGATTATGTTTCCTAATCTTATTCATCTTAAGCGAAGAAGTATTTCTGTCGTGTAACATCCGTGTAACCATAAATAATGCGCTCGAAAACATCAACAGCAAATTGCTAATCAGTTCGTACTCCCACTCACGTTCACACCATGTTTAATGTAGTCAAGTTGTTTTAATTATTTTAGGAGTTCACACAATGCAGTACTAGATTAACAAAACAGCAGTAGCATTTTGATCGAATCTAGTACTGCGTTTTGTCTTTGTTGCTGAGCACGCTGTCAGTCAATAATAGAATAGCTTACACGTTTTTACGTTTACCTTCATGTGACATGAGCCTCTGCACGAATCTGGCGTACTGCTCACTCCCACAGAAAACTTGAAAACAGTTCGCACAGTAAAAGTCAAATGTGACTTTTACTGTGCGCGCTGTTTTCAAATTTTCTGTAGGAGTGAGCAGGACAGGGCAAATTCGTGCAGAGGCTCATACTAGAACAGCCTGCTCATATTAGCTCATCCCCTTTCCCTGCGTGTCGTCGATCGAAGCCATCCAGCAGCCTGTCGAATGTTATGCGAGCCGCCGAAAACCGAACCCAAAGCCTCATTAACACACGTTTCCAACGTTTGCTCTGTCTCTTCCACCAATCCGATTCTAGTACACAAAATACACCGGCTGTTGACGATGCCGCCTCCGCGAAATTCCTAGCGCACTTCGACACTAACAATAGTCAACCCCTAGACTTTGCGCTCTCGTCAGCAGCCGACGGCGTCGAAAGCAGCGATAACCACAATCAGCTGGATTCGACCACCTCGACTAGTACGACCACGACGACAACGACCGGCACGACAGTGGTCGGTCAGTTGCTCGACTTCAGTAGCTTTCAATCGTTGCCCGACGAGGCAGTAGTAGCGCAGCCGCAAACAGTCGTCCCTCACGACGACGACGATCCCTTCAACCTTATTAACATCGACAACAACAACAGCAGCAGCAACAGCCATGCTGACCACCTGCTGATCGACAGCAGTAGTAACGGTACCTCAACTCCCTTTTCCAACCCCCTGTTCGCCAGCAGCGACGCAAATCTGATTAGTAATAGCAATTTCCTAAACAATAATTCCACGAGGCTAGTCGCAACATCCGACAGTCAAGACAACCGAGGTAAATCGAGTTCCATTTTGTAGATTATGATTTTTTTTATTGTTTATCTTTATTTGGAGTACTAGAAACGACCGACTCTCGGTCGTTAGCACTCACTTTCTGTGTGTGTTTTCCATGTTAGTTTTTAATTTGCCTTAGGTTCTTTGTTTTCCAATCGCTTCAACCCACAAGATGTAGTTTATATTGCACTATCTATGATTTTTTACGTAGTACTAGAATTTTATGCGTTCGGCTCCGTCATGCTCCAAGGCACCTGAGCCTTTCACTAAAAAACAAGTCAAGTAGTTTTATGTGTGATTAGCTGTAGTTCAAAAATTAAAAACATTCTACATTCTAGTACTACAAAAGCGTATCACCCCACTATTCTGTCTGTTGTTATCCCGCCGCCAGCTTATGTCTTTTCTCTTTTCCGACGATTCCTCCGACAACTTGGACGACATCTACTACCGCAACCTGTCATGCTACACTACTGTTTCGCTTCCAACTGTAACAAACCACGCCGTTTAAACACCGATCACCTACGACCACCCACCGACCACAACGCTTTCCTTCCTACCCTGGACTCCTGAACACGCTTATTTTCTCCACTATATGTATGTGTGTCCTATTCTATTTATCACATTGCAACAATCGGTCGCACACTACACGAACAAAAACAAAAACACACATACACCGAAACACAAACGAACGAACGTAGATCTCAGCTACAAACAATCGGCACTGGTACTGTACGTCATCGCATTTATTTATGGTTGCCTGCTGGCCGCCATCCGATCCGAGTGACTTAGACACGTTAGTAGTAAGTGGCGCGCGCGTATTGGGTGTGTCATTTGTTGTTGGGGAGTTGGAGCCTGGTTAGCACCACGCGATTGAATATAATGTTCGATTGGAGTGATTGATGTGTTCGTGAGTTTGTTGAAAATGCGATTTTTTGGGAGTGCTGCACGCTGGTTAAGGAAAGATCATAACGTTTTTTTTTGTTTGAGGTATGCCGAAGTTTTAGCTTTCGATGCAGTAATTCCTCTATGTATGATACACTTTCTACGTGATCTTCTTCTACATTGATGCTGTATATTGTTGGATCAAAGCCAATTAAAAATATGACATTGTTACAAAAATAAAAGAAATTAATTATTACAAAGGATTAACATAGCACAACCATAGAACCTTACAAATGCACAAATAATGCCCTGTTATTCAGATGGATAACATCTTCCGATCACAGGATGACGAGGTTTCATGCATTGGTTTGGGTCCATCAGTCATCCTGGAATTGTATTTTATTTGGCGGTATGCCTTTTAGTTCACAGCATTTGTTGCTGTGTTCATAGCTTGGTTTTGTCTAGGAAAACTAATCCTAATCGGGTATCCCGTTTCGGGGTTTGATACTAGAGATCAACAACTTGAAGTCCGTGGCAGGGAAAGGTTTACGTCTCTAGTACTTAATCGCGGCCCGAAATGGCAATCGAAATAGGATTGCTCCCCAGGTAACCAATAAGCATTTAAATAAGCAGTATTTCAGTTTCAAAACTGCATTCCACCTGCTTACTGCTATATAATAGCAGTTCGACTGCTAAGCTGCCCTAAATAAGCAATCGAACTGCTGCTTAACATCTGACAGCTGTTGCGTAGCATTTGAAATGCTCGATATATTTTGGATAATAAGCATGTGAACTGCTACTTTAATGCCACAGAACTGCTAGGAGAGACGAATGATGCTAAAAGTACAACACATCAACACGACAAAAACGTTCTAATGTGGCATGGCTGAAGGGCCGGCATCATTTGGGTATCCTTTTAGTCATAGGTAGCAAACGAAAGTGAAAAATGAAAGTAAAGAGGCCTTTTGCAAATAAATCTCCCCTGATGCGTTTCCCAGGATGTATGTTAATTATCAGCACATGCTCGAGCACGGGGTTAAACGAAACAACTGCTGGTGTTGAGCTTCATATAGATCAAAAAATCAACGCACATTATCTGACCATCTATAGCTTATACTGTAGCGCGGTTCTGTTACATCATCAACCCGAAGATCGAGGGATCGAATCGCGGTTTCGGAGAAATTAGCAAAAAAAAAACTAACAACCTTCCATAACGTGCCCCAAGTATCAAAAGTTGCACAAGAAAGCGAGAGAAAAAAAATGAGAAGAGAAAGGGAGGAAAATAGGTATGAAGCGGGGAAAATGAGCAGGGAAAATTTTTTGTTTTTATTTTTGACAATCTGAGGGACAGGAAGGTTAAGCATTTAATCAGCCGTATATCGGGCCAAAACCTGCATTTAAGTAGCACTAATGGCGCATATACGGCAGATTGGCACTAAATAACCTGCTGTAAAGGCGCATATAATGCTAAATAAATGCCACTTTAACTGCTTATTGGTTACCTGGGTCTTCATTGGCCTCTATCCTGCCAGAACCCTATAAATGTTAATTAATACTAGGGTAATATTTACAAGTTAAAATTCAACATGTAGCACAAAGTACGCACGAATATTAAACTTTGAACACATTAAACAATTATTCTGTCTTATAATTGTAACAAATATTTATACCCGTAACAACATATCTGGTGAAGTACTAGATGTGTCATATTGAACTGGATGTTTGGGTGGTGAGTCGGCAAGTTCTCCGGTTCTGCAATGAAAAAGTGCAAACTATTATTATTATGCTTCCCTGTCTAAAATTCTGCTGTTAAAGCAGAACTTTGTGACACTGTGTTGTTGGAGAGACAATAAAAAGAAAATACTTATAACAACATTGTCACCCAAAATTTTGTTCTAACAGCAGAAAAGTATAGTTCCCACGCTGTTTAGGCCATTTTATTGTAGAAACGTGGAATTTATCAATCGGACATAATCGGTGAAGTACTAGAATTGAAGTAATGAGCTGAATTTTTGTATGGTGAGAAGGTCAATTCTCCGTTTCTGCAAAGAAATGGTGCAAAAAGCGTGGGTATTATGTTTACTTGCCTAGTTTGATGCTGTTTGAGCAAAACTTTGGGCAAAAGTGTTGTTGTTTTCTCCATTTCTTGCAACATAAACAACATAGTTATCCAAAGTTTTTCTCAAACAGCATCAAATTAGGCAAGGAATCATAATACCCACGCTTTCTGCACGATTTTATTGCAGAAACGAAGAATAGGACAAATCGGTGAGGTACTAGAATTGTAGTAATGAGCTGAATTTTAGTATGGTGAGAAGGTCAATTCTCCGTTTCTGCAGCGAAAAGGTGCAAAATGCGTGGGTATTATGATTCCTTGCCTAATTTGATACTGTTTGAGCAAAACTTTGGGCATCAGTGTTGTTGTTTCCTCCATTTCTTGCCACATAAACAACATAGTTATCCAAAGTTTTGCTCAAACAGCATCAAATTAGGCAAGGAATCATAATACCCACGCTTTTCGCACCATTTCGCTGCAGAAACGGAGAATTGACCTTCTCACCATACTAAAATTCAGCTCATTACTACAAATCTAGTACTACACCGAACGTGCCCCATTGATCTTCTCACCATACTAAAATTCAGCTCATTACTACAAATCTAGTACTACACCGAACGTGCTCCATTTTTGTATGGCGAGAAGGTCAACTCTCCGTTTCTGAAATGTAATAGTGGAAAAAGCTTGGGTATTATGATTCCTTGCCTATTTTGATACTGTTTGAGCAAAACTTTGAGTAACCGTGTTGTTGTTTCCTCCATTTCTTGCCTCTTCAACAACACAATTATCCAAAGTTTTGCTCAAACTGCATTAAATAGGACAGCTCGGTGAAGTACTAGATTTGTAGTAATGAGCTGAATTTAAGTATGGTGAGAAGGTCAATTCTCCGTTTCTGCAATGAAATGGTGCAAAAAGCGTGAGTATTATGATTCCTTGCCTAATTTGATGCTGTTTGAGCAAAACTTTGGACAACAGTGTTTTTGTTTTCTCCATTTCTTGCAACATAAACAACATAGTTATCCAAAGTTTTGCTTAAACAGCATCAAATTAGGCAAGGAATCATAACCCACGCTTTTTGCACCATTTCATTACAGAAACGGAGAATTGACCTTCTCACCATACTTAAATTCAGCTCATTACTACAAATCTAGTACTACACTGAACGTGCCCCATTTGGCAATAAATTATAATACAAACGCCTTTTGCACTATTTCATTGCAGAAACCGAGAATTTATCATCTCACCATACAAAAATCAGCTCATTACCATCAATCTAGTACTCCATCGAATGTGCTCCTTCGTGACTATGTTATGTTTACTGTCGTCGATTGGTCAATTCATTTTTGGTTGAATGGTAGGCTTGAATTTTTCACTTTTATAAATCTGGTTCAACATGTCAAAAGTGTCTAAAACTAGTCCATTCTTGAATTTCAGGAGAATATAGAAAATATTGTATAGTATTGATTTTGAATCTCACCATCGATACTGATCGAAGCTTTCACGATCGAAAAAAATAACATGAAATCAACATGAACTATTTTTTTTTTTAATTATGCATCCGTATGATATAATAGGGCACGTTCGGTGTATTACTAGATTTGTAGTAATGAGCTGAATTTTTGTATGGTGAGAATGTCAATTCTCCGTTTCTGCAAAGAAATGATGCAAAAAGCGTGGGTATTATGATTCCTTGTATAATTTGATGCTGTTTGAGCAAAACTTTAGATAACTATATTGTTTATGTAGCTCGTGCCTTTAACGCCAAAGACCGGGGATCAAATTTCACTCCCAAAAAAAAAATACAAATTTTGAGTTCTTCTTTCATTTATTTTTTTCCTTGGACGTGGACGGATGTTGAATTTCAAGATAGAAAACCGTCAAGGTTTTTTCACACTAACGCCAACTAGCGTAAAATCCTTAACCCAAAGAACCATGCTCAACGGTGGAGCGGACCTGGTGTGATGGTTAGAACACTTGACCATAACGCCGAGGACCTGGAATCGAATCCCACTCCCGACAAAACTCGCAAAATGTGAGTTCTTCCTTCGGAAGGGAAGTAAAGCGTGGATCCCGAGATGAACTAGCCTAGGGCTAAAAATCTCGTTAATACAGACAAAAAAAAAAAACATGCTCAACTAGCTTTTCACCTGGTGATCAATTTTCTATATTTCGAAATACAGGAGTTTGCCTTTTTTGATACTATTCGCCATCTACTGAACAAATTTCAAACTAATAATGTCTCCATGGCCAGCCAGCTGCTGAACGATTTTGTTTTTGCAAATCGTGTCAATCGATTTTGACACAAACGCCATTAAGCGGACGAATTTCCAACCAAAATTACCACGGTCAGCTTGCTCTTCACCTACTAATCAATTTTGCTGAAGAAGTCAATCTTCTTCCTATTAACGATCTCGAGATAGAGAAGTTTAAAAGTTTTTGACATTGGGCGGCATCGCAAGTAACATTTTAAAGACTCATTGGTATTGTAGAGGTTTTGAGAACCGTCATAAAACCTTGTCGCTTTTATTTTGGTTTTAATATGGCTCTAAGGACCTTTTCTAGTCTGTTTGGCTAAAAAATGTTATATCAGACATCTGGTGGATACATTTCAAGTCATGTTATTTACTGTTGAACTATGTAGCCGAAGGCATCCTTGTAGCTGTTACGAATTTAAAGATTCGCACATTTTACGGTTTTTAATTCTAGCACCATCTAACGGGCGAATTCCGAAGCTAGATTTTACACTATCAGCTAGATCTGAGCCTGTTCTGAGTAACATTTGTATGGCCATTTAGTCTTTAAAAACCGTCATAAATTCTTATACCTTTTATTCCAGTTTTATGATGGTTCTAAGAACTTCTTCTAGTCTGACTTAAAATGTTCCTTGGAAAGTGTTTATATGACGAAGCAACTCTTAACATTTTCAAGAGCACAAATTTGAAGAATCGATTGACCGTTTGCGCTGAAAAGTTGATCGATTGATCGCCATCAGCGGAATCGATGAACTTTTGAGTACAAACCGTCAGATTAGGGGTTTTGCATATTCGGGATGTGGCTTCGTCATATCTTCACCCTAAACTTATTGACCAATTTCTCTGCTGGTGTCGTTGTCAGCGGTCACCAGTGAGCCAAAGTTCACGAATTCTTAAACCGCCTCGATTTCATCATCGTCGATATAAATTCGGGGTGGCGGGCGCGGTGATTCCTCCCAACGTTGACCCATCCGTAATGTTGGTGGCACGATTGGTGTTGTTGTTCGAAGACATTTTCCGGCAATACAGTCAACTAAACCTTGCGTTGATTCTTTTAAATCTTCGCCAACGTTTCGGCCCTTGTTGGGACCTTCTTCAGGGCTCGATCTAAATCAACAAATCAAAAATGTTTTCTTTAAACATAAAACGTCGAGTGCGAAAGGGTCAATTTTGTTCCACTTTGGTATCGGTTCATTAGGCATTAGTTTAGGCGTATTTTTCTAGCCAAGACTCCTTGCGTGGGATTGTATTTTTCGGGTAAAACGTTCACTTTTTTCTCGCTACGCTGGAATTCCGGTATGGCGCTCGATGTTAACTTCGTTGGCGAAGATTTAAAAGAATCAACGCAAGGTTTAGTTGACTGTATTGCCGGAAAATGTCTTCGAGTTGACCCATCCTTCTGTAAATTTTCGTCTCAGGAATCTAAAATGGTGTGATTTGAAGAGATCGGTTTAGTTTTTTTTTTTTGGTTTTTAGTTCTATTACACATATTCATTGCTTGCATTGATTTAGTTCACTCTCGCAATTCCGCTGAAGCACCTAACGCTGCTTCTGCAACACCATCGGTAGCCTCTTAGTCTGAGTCTATTTTGTATTGCTTACGAGACCCACGGAAATGATTCCGGAACACTACCGGTATATCGAAATGTAGTCTGAGTTTATGAAAACTGTTAATCTGTTTCTTATTATCCATGCATCAGGTTACTGACAAAAAAGCGATTTGATGTACCGCAAGCATGGGTTTGATTCAATTTTATGTATGTCCACTTCCAGTGGGACACCCTTACCCGGTTCCGGAAAATTTGCATGGTTCATTTTTACATTTGACCAATTCCGGCGGGACACCTGAAAGCGGTTGTGGAACACTACCCGTGGTAATCTGAGCTGATTTTCTTGAAAACCGTTCGTCAGCTTGTTGAAAAAAACCGCGATTTGATGAAGCGCATGCATGGAGTTCAGTTCCCTTCTACATTTGACCATATCCGGAGGGACACCGGAAACCGACTTCGGGACACTACTAGTTTTCCCTAGCATGATCTGAGATATTTTTTCTTGGTAACCGTTCATCAGGATACCTTAAACGCCATTTGATGTGTCGCGAATATTTTTTTGGTTTTTTTGGCCGAATGGAAAGGCCACTTTCAGCGAGACACCTTGAACCGATTCCGGAACACTATCAGTAGTTTCTAATGTGGGCTTAGCTTATTTTCTTGCTGATCGTATAAGTCATCGAAAAGGCCACGATTTGATGTGTCACATGTATGAATTAGGCCACTTCCGGCGGGACATCAAGAACCGGTTCCGGGATGCTACCGGTTCAGATATGATCTGAGACTATTTTCCTGCTTACCGTTCCTCAAGTTATAGAAAAAGCGGCGATTTGATGTATCGTATGCATGGGATTGGTTCAATTTTATATTTGGCCATTTCCGGCGGGATACCCGGAACCGGTTCCGGAACACTACCGGATCAGATATGGTCTGAGACTATTTTCCTGTTTACCATTCATCAGGTTACATAAAAAGCGGTAATTTAATGTGTCGCATGCATGGGTTTGTTTCACTTCTATATTTGGCTACTTCCAGCGGGACACCCGGAACTGGTTCCAGTATGCTACCGGTTTTGATATGGTCTGAGACTATTTTCCTGTCTACCGTTCATCAGGTTATACAAAAAGCTGCGATTTGATGTGTCGCATGCATGGGTTTAGTTTAGTGCACTTTTATATTTGGCCACTTCCGGCGGGACACCCGGAACCGGTTCCGGAACACTACCGGTTCAGATATAGTTTGCTACTATTTTTCTGCTTACCGTTCATCAGGATATCGAAAATGCCGTAGTTTGATGGGTCGCATGCATGGGTTTGTTGCAATTTCATATCTGGCCCCTTCCTGGGTACCACCGGTCTGGAATAGAAATCCTCTATAAAGTGATGAGCGGAAGTTACATATGTCGATTCGGCAACGCTGTTTGTTTTGTTTACAACAGCTGCCAATACTTGCCACAAAGCTAGATGTTCAAACTTTGTGCATGATTTTGTTATGGTGCAAGTTGTTTTGTTTACGTTTGCTAATTATGGGAGAACTTTTTTTCCAAAATTTTAAAAAATATCAACGCAATCGAAGAAATCTGAAATGCATTGCAAAGAGTTGCTCTAATCATATCGTCAGAAGCGAATCAAACGGCAGCAATGGTAGTTTTTCGAGAAGAACAGCTACAAAAATTTCTTCATGAGCATGAGTTCTTGAACATAGAAAGAATTAAATATTATCTTTTTTACTACTTTTTCATATGCCATCAATTTTTCGATATTGAAAATAAATAATTATAATTTGTTTAGTACTGATTACAATACCGTGCAAACGATGCATTCCTACAAACGATAAACATGTTCGTTTGGCTCGCATTTTGACAGTTCTCTCTGCACGATTGGCTCACAATGGCCGCTTCCGCAGATCTCTATAATGTAGGATTACTAGTCCGGAACACCTAAATGGCCATAACTCCGGAACGGCTGGACCGATTCAAAGCATTTTTAATAGGAAACAATGGGACAATATTCCACGTCAATTGAAACCAAAAGCGTTGAAATCGGATGATATTTACTATCCAAAAGTGAGGTGACATTTTTGTACACATACACATGCACACGCACACATACATACATACACACAGACATCATCTCAACTTGTCGAGCTGAGTCGATTGGTATACAAGACTTGGCCCTCCGGGGGTTCTATCAAGAAGATTTAATTTTTGGAGTGAACATATAGCTTTTTGGTACACCTTGGTTTACGAGAAAGGCAAAAAAGTTTTGATTTTAATTAGGTTTTACGTTTCTCAAAACTGTTGATACTTGTTTGTATCCCAGATTTCTCCAATGCGATCACGTGAGTGTCCAAAAGTTAGTAATTTAAAAAGGTGTACACTACTCATAAAAAATGAAAGAGGACAAGAGAAAATCATCTTCTTCTAGTTCACCTTGAGACCCACTCAGTATTGGTCTTCAATATTTTGATAATGAAAAGTATGTTCAAAGTGTCCTGAAAAACTCAGCACTTTAGTTCATCTCGGGACCCACGCTTTACTTCCCTTCCGAAAGAAGAACTCACATTTTGCGAGTTTGTCGGGAGTGGGATTCGATCCCAGGTCCTCGGCGTGATAGTCACGTGCTTTAACCATCACACCAGATCCGCTCCACCCTTAATCATATTTATTTACATGGCATGAAAGCTAATTTGTCATTGAAACCAAACTGGTCATGGAATAAACTCGATCATTATTAGACAGTGCTTTCCTCTCGGTAGTTTTCCATAGATTTATTTTAGGATCCTTCTTGGATCTCATAATTGCTCCCAGGAATGCTCCATAGATTTGTTCCAGGATGTGAATATTGCGTAACACACCGGAATAATATATTTCCAGGCATCTTAGCAAATTACAGTAGAATCACTTGGCAGGATACGGGATCTCGCGATGCAGGAGACTTGCTCCGCCAAAGCTCCACTCCTCAATGAGGTAGCATCACGCTGCCCACCTTTTTATGATGCTTGCTGTCACCGACGCTTGTTAGGGGATGGAAACCCAAGGGGAATGCCACTAACCATTGTTTACACTCCACACAAGATTTCTTCTGGAACTCTTCCCGGTATTTTACTGGAATTTCTTAAAGTATTTTTCTAAGGATTCTTCGTACTAGGAAGAATCTTCCACTAGGATTCTTTTAAAGTTATTCCCCAGTATTTTTTCCTCCATACTGTTGGGATTCTTTTAGGGATTTCTTTCAAAGGTCGCGAAATTCCTTCAGTGATCCTTCAGGGTTCATGCAAAGATTCCTTCTGGGATTTTTTCAGGGATTCCTCCAGGGATTTCTACGGGCATATTTTTTTCCAGGATAAATAATTACGCCTGGAATACTGATAGGGATTTCATCCAGGATTCCTTCCTTCAGAGATTCTCTCCGGATTTTTTTCAGTGATTTCGCCTGTGATTGTTTCAAGGATTCCTCTCGAGATTGTTTTGAGAATTCACTCCGAGATTCTTTCAGGAATTCCTTTTGAACCCAGGAATTTCTTCAGGGATTCATTCCAAAATCCCTTCATTGTCTTTTCTCGAGATCTCTCCCAAAAATCTAAATATTGGAGAAGAGGAGAGTATTTGATCGTTTAACGAACATGTATTTGGTATAGGAATATATGTTACAAGGGGCATGGAATATCTCACGTTTTTCAAAGGAATCGTAATTGCCCAAAATTTCATTTCATTCGGAGCTATGACAGTGCAAAAATGGTCATTAGATAATTTTGTCTTTTACTGGAAACTTCATGTAGAATTAACCTATCTTGTCCAAATATACAACCAGTTGATCAACCTACAGTAAACATTTGAGAACTATTGACACAGTTTACGAAAAGTTACACCATGTTGACCATTTTTTGAAAAGTGAAAATTTTGAATGTCCCGATCATTTGGTCTATTTCCTGTATAAATTTGTTTTGACAAGAAAATTTGGAAAAAAAACGCAAAGCTCCTGGAACAGAATTTTCAGAAGTTCAACTGGCACATCTATTTGATGATCTAGTACTGCATTTTCTGAATTAACATTGTAATTACGTCGAAAAGTCACTTATTGCTATACAGACTTCTCCTGTTAAATCGTATATTTAATAAGTTCTTACGTTATGCAGTAGTTCATGCGATAACACAGTATAACATTGTTTCGTGAACCCTAATATTTATTTATGTGACGAGTTGCAAAAAGTTGATTTTTAGCACGAGTCGTACTCTTCGTATTTATAGAAGAGTGATAAAAAATGAGTTTTGCAACGAATTATATACACGATTTTACGCAATGATGTTTTCATTATGCAACTCATTTCTGTTGCATAATGAACAGAAAAATTTGCTATTATGGTACCGAAATAGGTTACAGAAAAAAATTAAATTATGATACTTCAGATTTACGAGTTGGAAATTACTGTATCTAGAATAAGTTATTTTTTTTTGGTCTGTATTCAGGGATGAGAAATGTACTGGAAAAAACGGTTACCGGCTGTACATTTGACATTTTTCCACACGAACATCACAGACCCAGCCAAACTCAAACTGTTCGAAAAATAAATGTCATAACATTTTTTTTTGCCTGCAGCCTTCTTCCTTGAAACGGTTTCCAAGCACGAGAGCGCCAGTACTCGAGTACGACGACGACAAAAATTTCTGTCACAAAGCTAGGAAAGTGCTCTAGCTATTTGTGCAAATCGATTTAAATTATTTATTAAAACAAGTGAGTTATTAGCAGTTGAAAATGTTTGACACTTTTCCCAATCACCCGTCTCAGCATACTGCTCATAAATATTTTCGTGGAGAAGCGAAAACCATCAAGCGTCTGCTTGATTGCCGTCGGCGCGGCGTCTGATGGTATTGGTGCTGCCGTTGTTTTGTTTTTATTTTACTGCCAGTATCGATGAACGGAAAAGAGAAAAAAGTATTTTTTGCCATCCCTGTCTGTATTAACGAGATTTTTAACCATGATGAACTAGCCATCTCGGGACCCAAGCTTTACTTCCCTTCCGAAGGAAGAACTCACATTATGTGAGTATGTCGGGAGTGGGAGTCGATCCCAGGTCCTCGGCGTTATAGTCTTGTGTTCTAACCACCACACCATGTCCGCTCCGCACCCAAGTAACACAACTTGTTACAATGATGTATATAATACATGTTTCATACAAACATCAATGTTTTGTTCAGAATATGGAAAACTTGTTTTCGTACGCTTATATCACCGAAAAAGCGCAAAAAATGGCGGCTTATTTATAAAACATCTTCGATGTTACTAAAGATGTTTTTCAATACATTCTTATAACACAAAATTAAGTGTCGGATATGTTCTCAGCAACATCGTAACAACTTAGTTTTTGCTAGCAGGAAATTATTATACGTCAATCGCATACGGTGCAAATAAATGTAACACTTATTATGTAATATTTGGTAATGGCTCAATATAATATCCGAGCCTTACGTTTCATTTGTAATTGATCATCTTGATGTTTGTTCACTATTACCTAATTTCAAGTGCAATTTAATATTTATGGTGAAATAAATGCATTCACTCGTCATGGATTCATTCGCTTCCTATCGGCTTGAAAACAAGAAGGAAAGTTTATGTTATCTCTCTGGTTTTTGTGTGATTTTCGGACCCATTTTCAGACATGCAACATGGTGGGTTCTTGACACAGTACCGTCAGGAAGTTTTAGAATGCTGTTTTTAATTATATTGCATTAATAATGTTATTTTGACTGTAAAATTTGTGTACGTTATCGATAAGGCAATTATATTATTTTAAAGAATGTTTAAACTGGCAGATACATAATTATTAGGGAAAAACTTGCATATGAACAAACAACTATATATAATAATGTTAGTTTAGTACTTTTTAGCAGGCACTGTAATTTATCTGGCCTGGAAGAATTCAAAATATTGAAAATACGTTTAAATTATATTTATTTTGTGGAGCGGACCTGGTGTGATGGTTAAAGGGTGATACGGTCAAAATTTGGTCACACAATTTTTTCATAATTTTAGACTGCGTACACCAAAACAGCTGAATTTTGGACCAGTAATGCTACATTATATGTAGCTTATACCATAACATTTTCATCAAAATCAATTGAGTATTGGTTGATATATAGACAAAATCATCGACCTACCTTTTTAAAATTTTGTACAAAGGCGCTCCATAGTAAATTTTCGGAAATTTAAGGTCAATAAAGCACAATTTTGATTATAGAACTACCAATACTGCTCCGATTTTTATCAAAATTTTACAGTATAGTACTATTATGAAAATACGTTCTTAGTAAAATTTTGAGCCATTTTGTATGAATACTTTCAAAGTTGTAGCAGTTTGAATATGAAAAAAACTGACCGGGTGCCACTTAAGCAAATATAACTTTGTAACGGCTGGATCAAATTGAATGAAATTTTTACACACCATTTTGATATGCATACTACACATACAGAAAAATTTTCATTGAAATCGGTTAAGTATCTCTGGCTCTATAAATAAAACAGTAAAAATGTATGAATCCTCTTTGCACAAAATTTTAAAATTGCGGATCTCAGGGTTCAACAATATCTCCGCAAATACTAGACCGATTTTGATGACAATTTTATGGTACAAGCTACATATAATGTACCATTACTGATCCAAAAATCAGCTGTTTTGGTGTACGCAATCTAAAGTTATGAAAAAAATTGTGTGACCAAAATTTGACTTGACTCGACAAAATTTGACAAAATTTGACCACCTAAACAAATATAACTTTGTAACGGCTGAATCAAATTGAATGAAATTTTTACATAACATTTTGATATGTATACTTTACACACAGAAAAATTTTCATTGGAATTGGTTCAGTATTTCTGGCTCTATAAAAAAAAGAGTAAAAATGTGTTCGTATTTTTCAATCCACTTTGTACAAAATTTTAAAATTGCAGTTTTCAGGATTCACAATATCTCCGCAAATACTAAACCGATTTTGATGAAAATTTTATGGTATAAGCTACATATAATGTACCAATACTGGTCCAAAAATCAGCTGTTTTGGTGTACGCAGTCTCAAGTTATGAAACAAATTGTGTTACCAAATTTTGACCGTATCACCCTTTAGAACACTTGACTACCACGCCGAGGACCTGGGATCGAATCCCACTCCCGACAAACTCACAAAATGTGGGTTCTTCCTTCGGAAGGGAAGTAAGGCGTGGGTCCCGAGATGAACTAGGCTAGGGCTAAAAATCTCGTTAATACAGATAAAAAAAAAATTCATTCTACATCGCAATAACATGTATGTCGAATGCTGCTTGAATCGTTTGAAATACATCGAAAAGACATCATATCAACGTTATTGCAACATCCATTTCCAAATAGCATACAACGATGTGATATTTGTTTCTGGATACCGGTTTTGAAGATCAGTGTAACAATAACAATGTAGGGTGGGGCGGGGCAAGATGGGTCGCGGGGCAAGATGGGTCAGTGCTATTTTCGGGCGCATTACTCATGTTTTGATTATGGTTATAATTTTGTTAGATGACCAGCATGAATATACAAAAGTTAGGGGCATTCATTGAAAAATTATTCACTCTCATTGGAAATAAAAAATAAAATGGTTTTTAGCCATTTTTCTTATGCGATACATTCCATATAATCTCCATATAAATGGCCGCGGGGCAAGATGGGTCACCTTCAATTTTGAGCGTATTTTTGGAGCACTCAAAAGTTATTTATTTTTTATTACAAGACTATCTTATAAATGACTTCATTCAAGCGGAATGAATGCTCAAAATTATAACATAAAATCATGATAATTTTTTAGTTAAAACGTCGATTTTCAAGTCGCCTTAGGACCACTCAAATCGTAAAGTTTTTTATATTACAAATAAATGTATAAAATGTTTACTAGTAGCTCTTGTTTACTCAGTATGGATATGGAGCATATATGAATGCGGAACAAATCTTATATTTTGACGTTTTTCGTTGAAAAAATGTGAATTACTTAAAAGGTGACCCATCTTGCCCCGCACTTTTTTCACTGCCCAAAATTGGTCACTTTTTAAAACAGCTTGTTTAACATCATGTTTAGTATTTTATGAACTTTTTATCGACTTTTAGCATAGCTAACTAGTGTAATTAAAGAGTAGCGGACGAATATAAACCAATACGATTTGTATTTACAAAGTTATGGTGATCCATCCTTAGGTGACCCATCTTGCCCCGCCCCACCCTATGATTGCAGTTCTTGAAGCGAATCCTAATAAATTGATTTAAAGCTATTTGTGGGATTAAAAATAGTGTTTCTAAGTGATATTTGGTCGCCTCGTAAGTACCAAAAGTGATTATTAAGTAACAGGAGGCCTGACAGTCAAGTGAAGTTCAAATGTGGCTACTTTCTCCCGAGCCATTCAAGCCTAAAGTGAATTCCACAGTCGCTAAGCTTTTCAGAACATATTAATGTATCTATGTGATTGCCTGTTTAGCAAACGACAAAGAAATATCAAGTCCGGACAATTGCAAAGCCTAAAAAATGAGGGCTGAATACTATCATAGTTGGATTTCCTTGTAGTTTTGCGTGCAAGTGATGTTTCATGAATAATGTTCAAGTGGGGGAGGAGAGATAGCGATCTGATAAACGTATACATTAACGTACTAAATACATAAAAATAACGTTTTCGTAACATATTAGAGCCCAAAGGTTATAACTATGCGCTACTGATGTTTCACATATCATCAATAATTGAAAGAAGATAATGATTCAAAATCTAGTGTAACCAACGTTAAATTTACGTTACTGTAACTTGTGGTGAGGTTGATACTAGGGTTGATACGATTTTTCAATACCTTGTTATTTCCAAACATAGTTAAAACATGATTTCAACATTAGAGGTATACAGAAACGATTATAGCACTGTAGTACAACATCTTTTTCAAATGTCATTTTCAAAGATGTTTTCTGTGTTACTTGGGCAGTTAGAATAAGTAAATTTGCTACATTTTCGTTATAAAAGAAGGGCTAAAGTCCATGTCGATGAAATGTATAATCTATAACGAGATGTAAGTCTTCGGGTGCAAATGAATAAATCCTCACCGCTACTATCTATCGCCATTGGTTTGTGTTCTGCTGTAAATACACTATTTCTCTTTTCATTGGTTTCACTTCACGTTTGTCACGAGTAATTATTGGAAACAAAACTTTAATGGTGTTGTTATTTTTTGTCGACATTTTGTTTTGTTTTTCTTATTTTTTGTTAAAATCATAAAACTAATACCGTTTTCCTTCTTTTCCTTCCCTTTTTCCAGACTTGTCGCTCTTGTGAACGAGTAAATTGCTCTAGGTTTAAAGTGTGTGAGTGTGCAAATGTGCCGTTGTAATTCATCGCGCGCGCATCGTTAGATTCATCATCGACGATCGTCACCATACGTCGGTCGATTCTGCTTTGGATCGATATCGAAAGAAAACGCACGTTACAGCGTGCAATCGAGCTAAAAGGCCGTTCTGAGATTCTGGATGATCACGATGGGGAAACACCGCGACGCGGCGGGAAGAACGCCGGCAACATTTAGCTACTACTACTACATAGGAATGCGTATGATGATGGGGGTGTGTCTGTGACTGTGTGTGAGTGAGTCTGTCAAAAGTCAGATCAAGAAAAGATCAGAATCAGAGAATGCATGCATGCGTGTATAAATGGAAGCTTTTTTTTTTCTCTAGGTTAGGCTGTGCAGGCTGTTCGCCTGCAAACTGCAAACTGCATATCTAGTGTGTGTGTGGAGTACTAGAAGAAATCAGAAAGTATCCAGATTATTTGGCGGCGAGACGCTTTGCTTCGGCGGCAAGCTAGGAAAATGTTTCGTTTCTCGATCGGCATAGGTCGGTCGGGAAGGAGGTACTAGAATTAATGCTGTGCGACACGCGACGACGGCAGGTGGGTGGTGCGCTCTGGGATAGGAGGGCGGTTGTAGCTAGTTAGATTTTTTTTAATTGGATGAGCTCGAATGAAGACAGAGTAGGGTAGAAAGGTGTGATCTGAAGAAGGAATGGGGAGCAGCGGATTTGGAAGGAACCGACGGAGAACGATCCGAGGGGAACGATTGTCGTGCGGGGGGTGTTTGCGGTTTCAAACCATTTTTGGTGAAATTATTGTGTAGTACTAGATGGGATTAGTGTTGTGGATGAGATATATAGGAACTTTATTTTGAAGACTTTTTCAATGTGTGTACAGAGGACTTATTTACAAAGGATATTCTATATTGTAGTTTACTCATACTTTTTTCCCTCAAAGAAAGAGAATAAATACTTAAAAGAGCCTACACGTTCTAGGGTTGCACATTCTTATGTAGTTGCAAGCAGTACTAGAATTCAAGGTCTATAGAACTTCAGATGAGTCGGTTACATACCTCACCTTTCGAATGTAATCTAGTACAACATCGTTTCCAACTCTCTTGATGGATCGTCTGAGAAGTTTACTGCAGGATTTAAACAGCTACGGCGGTTCTTAAATACGGAAAATCGAACAATTAGTTACCCCTGAAGATGACACCCCAGTGTCGAAACGTCGGGCAAACAATAAACCTGTTTTTTTTTCGTATTAAAGACTGCGTAGCCGTCTAAATCCATCGTTTCCAACCTTTTCGATAGACACCAATCCTAGGACTGTTGATGTATCCTTTTAAAAGTGAAAAATACGTTTTTGAAGCAGAAATTTTCAACAAAAAATGTCATAAAAAGTGAGTTTAGAAGATATGAAGATCTAGTACTGCAATTGTATTGCTTTTGCAAGTAAAATACCTCAATTCAAATCGGTAGGTCAAACGGAAGAAATATTGAATCCTGATTAATGGGGTTTAGTAGTAAAATTTTTACATGCAGTACTAGAATAATAATTAAATATAAAAAATATTAGGCTTCGGTGTATCGTTCATGCTAGTAGCTCTTGATAGCTGGTTCAAATCAAATATCATTGGAAGCATTTTATGGGATGTGACTTTAAGCATCGGATTGTTTAAAGAAAACGTCCGGTCTAGTACTGCGTTTGTTTTCCAAATACACTACTTCGTTAGTTTTTGATGATCATAGGCCTCTTCTGCCAGTTGTCAAAACTCTGTATACCGCATGGATGTGATCCTTCAATGTAATCGTTCACATTCTAGTTACATTTTTTAGTACTCCATGTATGTTTGATCACATCTAGTACCTACCTGCATAGTGAAAATATGCTAAGCTTTGCAATGATTAATTGGCGATTTCTGTAAGTCAGTTTACTGAAATGTGCTTGCTTATGACAGCATTTTCAAAAGTTAAATCATTAAAAGTATTTAAATGTAGTACTGCATCTTCATCGTGAACTTTAACTTCAACTGTTTTAGTACTTCTAAGAAACAAGTGTCCACATATTCAGATCTTAGTTGATGATTTAAAACCGGAAACCTATCATCCTTATGTCCCGATAGCAGATTTTAGATTTAAGTAATGGTACTCAATTTAAAAAGAAATCTTTTGAATTGAATCGCTGGTAGAACAGCGCGATGCTTTGTATGAAAAAAGTGAACTCTAGAACTGCTAGATGCTTTTCCTGTGGTAAATACCCAAGATCCTACATCTAGTACTGCGTTTATCTAAGGATGTACCGTGGTCACCACAACATTTGTTTTTTATAACCGTGAGCCTGTGGAAAGAACTTTGAAGTGAGAGTGTATACAGTATTGCAAGGCTTCAGCATGTATTGGTATATTTTGACGTCTGATACGTCAAATCTAGTGTTTCATGTCAAACACTTCTAATATCTTTACCTTTTGTCAAATATTATCGTCTGGTGGGTTAACTCCAGGTTTCAGTACAAAATTATCCAAGAGTTTCATTAACTACGATCATATACGATCTAGTACTGCATTCATCTGATAAGCTTTTTAATTGAAATCGCTAGCGAACTCATCAGAACTATTGAAGAAGGTTCTTCAAACTAAACAGTGGGCTCCAGAAGTACTAGCGATCCTCAGCGCTTTTGAGAATGTCTTCTGTTTGGTTACATCTACAAGTACTAGAACGAAAGAGCTTTACAACTGTATATTGATTAAATTCAGCGGACTTTTTAGGTGGTGTTCTCAGAAAATTCATATATAGAGAGAGTGGTGCTATGAGTACCATTAACAAAGGTAATCAACGATCTAGTACTGCGTACATTATATTGTTGCTGAAAATGAGCTATGGTTCAATCAAGTTCTTGTTTCATGGACCGCAATTCAGATTCATGAGAATAATTTACTACACTAGATGTTCAATTTTTATATATACCCTAATCTAGTACAACAGCAATTCAGTCGAAAGACACATTTAGAAAGTGACATTGATATAAATTATCGCCAAACTTCAAATACGGGATGTTTTTAGTTTCGTTCGTTTCGTAGCCGTATGTATTTGATGATCTAGTACTGCATTCTAATGAAATTTTGTGGAATTAAATTTGAAAAACTGCCGAGTGTTGTATTGTTCAATATTCCATAGTAAATGTTTCAGGTCGAATCTTACAATGTTTTTGTTGTATAGGTTTCCAACATATTCTAGTACCGCATACAATCAAGTTGTACGTTGTTATTCAAGTCAATCTTCTTAAGGCAATATTCCATACCTGAAATTCATTTCAAATCCAGGTATAATCTAGTTCAACCTTCAAAATCAGCCTGATTTTGGTGATTAAGCAACACTACATTTCCAAGATTTCGTAAAATCATCAAGTACTACGTAAAATCATCTAGTACGTCGTTCCCACAGCTTTCAGTTAACAACTTTCATTTCAGTTTTAAACGAGAAAACTGCTTTCGATGCTTCACTGATGACGATGACATCAATGCCATCTTCTTTCATCTTAAGGTTCTTTGTTGTGACCATTTGATGATCTAGTCCTGCACTTTTTGTGAGATTTCAATAGAGTTCAAAAAGGTAAAAAATTGCACTTTTTGCATTGTTCAATTGTCCTTCAATTCCAGAGTTTTGTTAACATAATCTAGTACTGCAGAGAGAGGACAGATATAGTCGACTCCAAGCGTGGTCGTTCGTGCTAAATTTTTAAAGTGAAATTCGCACTCACATGTAGCTCAATATTTCAGTAACTAATGAATTTAACTTCCATATTATTAAAATGATCTAGTACTGCATTTTTTCTTGATTTTTTATCATTCAAGTCAATCTTCTCAACAGCATATTCCAGGTCTAATGTGGATGCGAATTGGACCGCAATGGTCGCTTCAATGAGTTAAATGCTGGTTTCGGTTAAGCAACGCAACTTGTTCAAAATTTCGTCAAATCTAGTGCTATAACGTGCTACGTTTGATGATCTAGTCCTGCACTTTTTGTGAGATTTCGATAGAGATCAAAAAGGTCAAAAATTGAACTTTTTGCATTGTTCAATTGTCGTTCAATTCCAGAGTTTTTGGTCACACAATCTAGTACTGCAGAGAGGACAAATATAGTCGACTCCAAGCGTGGCCGTTCGTGCTAAATTTTTAAAGTAAATTTCGCACTCACATGTAGCTCAATATTTCGTAACTAATGAATTTAACTTCCATATTATTAAAATGATCTAATACTGCATTTTTTCTTGATTTTTTAATCATTCAAGTCAATTTTCTCAACAGCATATTTCAGGTTTAATGTGGATGCGAATAGGAGGCAATCAGTGAAGTACTAGATTGAAAGTAGTGAGCTGGATTTTTGTATGGTGAGATGATCAATTCTCCATTTCTGCAATGAAATGATACAAACAGCGTGGGTTATATGATTTCTTGCCTAATTTGATGCTATTTGAGCAAAAGTTTGGGTTACTGTGTTGTTGAAGTTGCAAGAAATAAATAATACAACAACACAGTTACCTAAACTTTTGCTCAACCAGCATCAAATTAGTCAAGAAATCATATAACCCACGCTGTTTGCACCATTTCATTGCAGAAATGGAGAATTGATCTTCTCACCATACAAAAATCCAGCTCACTACTTCCAATCTAGTACTTCACTGATTGCCTCCTATTGGACCGCAATGGTCACTTCAATGAGTTGAATTCTGTATTTTTTTTGTTTAGCAATGCAACTTGTTCAAGATGTCGTCAAATCTAGTACTATAACGTGCTACATTTGATGATCTAATATTGTCTTTTTTCATGAAATTTCTTTGGGTTAAGGTAAGAAAATGCTCGTTGTTACAGGAGTTATAATTTTCCAAAGTCGATGTTACAGAATTCGACTTAAGATGCTTTGGTTCTAGAGTTTTTAAAAATGATCTAGTACTACAGAGAGACAGAATAAAGAGATATGACTCCAAACGTGGCCGTTGGAATCGTCTAAGTAAATTTCGAACTCACATGTAGCTCAATTCCTGTGTTTTTAGAATTTCAATTCTTGAATAACCAACAATCTAGTACTTCATTTTTTTCCTTAAATTTCATTTAGACCGAACCGTTGTTATTCAGGTCAATTTTCTCAAGGCAATATTTGTTGCCTCTCTATTGTACATTGAAAAATCAAATTTTCAGGTATAATCTAGTACTCCCTGAATAACATTCTAAATCCTTTCAAATACGGATTGAACTTCCACGGTCGCTTGAATCAGTTGGATGTTGAATCCAGCTATGTTTTGATTAAGTAACGCAGCATATCAAAAGTTTAGATCAATCTAGTACTACAACGTGCTTCGTCTCCTGAATCAACCGAAAACCGAAGGACCTGCACGCCCTCCGCCCCCTTGGTTTGCTTTGACGTCGTCCCCGGTTCCTCCTAACCACTCGCCGTCGGTAGGTGCTATTCATTAGGAACGCAAATAAAAGGTTCGAAGAAACAGTTCCAAAGGCAAGCGGCAAAGCAAATTCACCTAGCAGTGTTGTGTACCAACCATACCGAATTTGAAATCCAATATTTGAGGAAAGCTTTGGCTACTGACTGCTGGCTGTAAAACAATTCAAAGAAATTCACACAAATTCATTCTACACATTCAGGATTCAATACACTCACACAAACAAACAAAAAACTGCGAAACAGTTTCAACAGCAAACAACAACCAGATAAAATCTGATTGCGCTAATGAAGGAAAACTATTGAAATTACCGAATCAAAAAAAAAGTAATATATTACTATATATTATATAAATGTTGAAAATCATAAGCCGAAATCACTATTCAAAGCAAATTGATTATTATTATAATTATTGAATTATTACATTTACCAGTTCTTAACAAACACCACTTCCTGACCTGGTGCAGTAAGTTGCAAACAGAAAACCATAGAAAAAAAAAAGAAAGCAAAAAATATCAAAACAATTAAAGAGCAGGAAGTGAGCGCCGTGTAAACTTAGTTTGACTAATTTCCTATTTAAGAAGAAACAAAAAGAAAAACAGTGCGAGAAACGCGCGAAAGCCGTCAGTGCAGTGTCGCTGGGACTTTAAAAAAAGAAAAACCGAGAAATGAAAATAGAAATGTTTATAATCTAATAATAAAAATTACTAGTATTCTAATCTGTTAAATTATGTATAAAACACAGTGGAGAAGAGGAGGAAACCTACCATTACAATGTAATTTAATGATTACACAACACACACATACACACAAATCAAGTGTAGAAAGGAAAACAAATCCACACGATTACACTAACACTTACAAAAACAACACGCTAAAAAGAAAGCATACAATACTTTGACACGTACACAACTACACAAACACACACACACACACGAGCATATTTAAACGTGAGAAAAAGTGTGTGCGTGCAACAAAAAAAACTCTGTAATCGCATCCATTGATTGACGAGCGATGAGGGAGGCGAATCGAAAAAGTCATTAAAGCAAATTAAATCTATACCTTTCGCCCCTCCCTCAGTCCCCCCCCCTATAACTTAAGTGATTAACCTTATAGGAAAGCTAACGACGACTACGCTGACGGCGCCGATGCCGACGGCGCCATGGAGCCGCAGCAGGCGTCGACTATTTAATTATGATTTTTGTATGTTTTTATTTCTATTAATTACCAACAAAGACATAGGAAAAACGTTTGCGGAAATAAAGTATAACTGCTATCACACAAACACTCAAAACACTCAAAGTTGATTTTGGTGAAATTTTTCTGGTTTTTGTTTTGTTCGCTTCGCTTCTTCGTTCGTTTTTTTTTCGGGGAAGAAATTCCGCCTGCATCATAACCTCAACCTCGCTGTTCCAGTTTCTCTCATGAACCATGAAGTCGAACCATTCTAGAGGAGTTGGTTTTTGAAGGTGAACTCGTGGATGAACCCTGGTGTTCATATCGATGAATGATATCTACTGTTTGCAGTTCATTGGATCTTTGAAAATGAACCCATTTTCATATGAATATTTCATCTGAACTGCTGAATAAACAGACAGCAAATATCAAGCAATGTTCATTAGGTTCATCATGTGATGAACTGAATGAACATTGTTTGACACTCATCGTTGGTTTGTTCTTTTGATCAACTGATTAATTTTCATCATAATTCATTTACTATATTCATTTTTGAGTGAGTAAATGAACTTCATGTGAAATAACGTTCATCATGAACACTGTAGTTCATTCGTGAAGCCATCTTGCAAATCCGTTCAATAGGACAGATAGGTGAAGTACTAGATTTGTAGTAATGAGCTGAATTTTAGTATGGTGAGAAGGTCAATTCACCTTTTCTGCAGTGAAATGGTACAAAAAGCGTGGGTATTATGATTCCTTGCCTAATTTGATGCTGTTTGAGAAAAACTTTGGGCAACAGTGTTGTTGTTTTCTCCATTTCTTGCAACATAAACAATACAGTTATCCAAAGTTTTGCTCAAACAGTATCAAATTAGGCAAGGAATCATAATACCCACGCATTTTGTACCATTTCATTGCAGAAACAGAGAACTAACCTTCTCACCATACTAAAATTCAGCTCATTACTACAAATCTAGTACTACACCGAACGTGCCCCATTGATCCAAACATCAATTCATCGCATATTTGGTACGAATATAAAACCACAACTACTATAGTAACAAACAAACAAACAATGGTTGTTCGCGCTTATTAGATAGAGAGAGTATACGACGAGGCACCGCACAGGTATCACAGGTCACTGCTTGAAAATAGTCACACCACGATGCAACACTTGAAGAAGCAGGTTCTGATTCATTAAGGACATAGTTGCAGGAGTACCAAAATGGCAGCGAAAATGGCATCTCATTTCTCCCAACCCTTCGCTTCTCCCCCCTTCTTCCCCTTACCAACATTCTCTCATTGATTCAGAGAGCGATCGAATAAATGGTAATTAATAAGCAACAAACCTGGTCGAAGAGCAACGATTTTGCTACTGCATGCGGCACATACTTCATTTTTCACATTTCACTTATTGGTAGGCCCAAATTCATCATAATTTCACTAACTCGTGCGCTAGAAAATGTATCTTCAATACTGTTTCTTCTTCCTGCGATGTGTTGTTGATGATCACATTTTTCTTCGCCAGTTCTTTTAATCACTTTTTTAAGTATTTCTACTCCCCGTAGTACTACGAAAAACTGAACACTCACTATTAACACTTATAATTGTCACACGCGGCGGTTTTCACTACGAAATTGAACTGATTTTACCAGATTTGTGCTAATAAAGTAGCAATAAATCACAAATCTACTACGACGGTAATGTTTACGACTCACTCACTAGTTGGAGGTGTTGGCAACATATATAAATCTGCTCAACACTGACTAGTGCCGTCTACGCTGGTTTTGCCGCGACTTCCACAGTTTTCGAACCATATATTGAGTTCATTTGTTCACATTTGACATAAACATTTCTTTGGCGTGGAAAATATAATCAAATATAATTGAACAACAAAATTGAAAATGTGGTTTTACATATTGTATTTTCTTCTTCTAAGACAAATGTTCATGGTTGGCAACTGTTTCGTGCTGAGTGAGCTTAGGGAAGAGAGGAGAGGACTGCCAAAAACGTAAACACAACCACGCACAATGTGATAAATGGTAGAGATGATGGACAAAAGTGAAAACCCAGTTGAAGTTAAATCAGTTAATAAATGCAGCCACCTCCAATTATTTTTGATGAACTTTCGATGTTCATGATACTTATACAACCTATTTGAAATAATAAAAACTATGATTTTCAATTCTTTATAAGGTTCAGTTTAAGGTAAATTATTTGTTTGTTTGGCCACGTTACTTTACACTGTGCTCCATCTGTGGGGTAGTTTGAGGGGATGATTTGGAGGGTGGTTCGAGTGGGTGGCGATATAATTTTCATGTACTCTAGCAACCTTCACCTTAATACCACTATAAAAAAATAAAACAAATATATAGAAAGTTTGAAATTTTCTCCCTTCTTGGATAGGATCACACACACCAAACAAACAATCAGAATTGTAGAACTGCATCATGTGCGGATATATTTTTCCTCGGAGGGAATTGGATGAGTAATTGCGAACACTGTGCTGCTGTGGCGGCGATTGAGAACTACTGAGACACAGATGAGATAGAATGAAGAAAAAGGAGGGAGCGACACAATGGTTCTCGAAAAAAAAAAACAAAACCATATTGTTTGTATGTAGCGAAACAAAACAATGGGAGAAAATGAAGCGTTGGACTAAGTGAGACTCTATGGTGATTGAAGGCGGAGAACAAAACGCAAAACAAAGATGATAAAAGCGGCTGGACAGAAAGAAAAGAAGATTAATAATTCTATTAATGCTTGTAATAAATGCTTTATATATAAAAATATATAAAACCAATAAAAACTATTTAAACAAATTGGAAGGTTTGTTTTTGTGATCCGAAAATTTCCGCAAATGGACATGATCAATGAAATGGTAAACGATAGCCGGTTTCATACAGAATAGTATGGATCAGAGCGATATGTGAAAGTTTAACGAAACTGATTGCAGCGATGATCTGGTGGTTCATCAACATACTGTCCTCCTGCACAAAGCCTGAGCAGCATGGGCCTTGTCTCGTGTTTGTAGAGCATTAGCGGTTTAGTTTTGTACACGACACACGACAATTTGATGCAGGAGTGAACCTTTTTTGACCGCAGTTTCTGCTGGGGCTCGTAGCAGGTTAGACTTCCACTGATGATGCGCCATTGTAACGTTGTTATCAGCCATTCCCAAGAAAGCTAGCTAGACGAATTCCTCAACAAGACAAGATTTCGTAAACAACTTACATCGACTTTTGAGCCTGGTTCTCGTCGCATTGCACCTTCCAGCGATGATCTGGTGGTTCATCAACATACTGTCCTCCTGCACAAAGCCTGAGCAGCATGGGCCTTGTCTCGTGTTTGTAGAGCATTAGCGGTTTAGTTTTGTACACGACACACGACAATTTGATGCAGGAGTGAACCTTTTTTGACCGCAGTTTCTGCTGGGGCTCGTAGCAGGTTAGACTTCCACTGATGATGCGCCATTGTAACGTTGTTATCAGCCATTCCCAAGAAAGCTAGCTAGACGAATTCCTCAACAAGACAAGATTTCGTAAACAACTTACATCGACTTTTGAGCCTGGTTCTCGTCGCATTGCACCTTCCATAACAGTGTTGATCATAAGGCGAGATCCGAGTGAACTGCTTAATAGTTGGCCCAAAACCCTTACGCAGTTTTACATACCGTTCATTGTTGATATGATCAGTCGAATCAGCTTCCCAAGAAAGCCGTTCAGGGTTTTCCAAAGCTCTGTGCGGTCGGTACTGCCGTATGCTACCTTGAAGTCAATGAACAGAATTGGTATTTACGTCATTTCTGTACCGTACGGCGAAAATCTGGTCCTTTGTCGACCGGCCGTCGATGAAGCCGGCTTGATGACTTCCCACGAACTCATTCGTTTAAGCCTGAAACTTTTAGATGACGGAAGATGATCTGGGATAGCACAATGTAGGCGCCATTCAAATCATGATTGCTCTGAAGTCATCACATTCCAAATGGTCGTATTTGTTGTAAATGGGCAAATTGCCGCTTCCATCCACTCGTCAGGTAGATTTTAGGTTTCCCAAATCTTGGCTAACAACCAGTGCAGACAGGTGGCCAACTTTTGGGGCCTATCTTGATGAGTTCAGCTGCGATATCATATTCAACTTCCCTCAGTGTGGGTGTCCTCTGCTGAACTGGCGTAGTCGTTTCCTCCGTTGCTGTGGTCTCCCGTTTTTCCAGGTGGTGCTTTTTCCCCCCGAAAGAGGCGGCTCTGCTGTTTCCGCTTCTGATTGTAACTTTCTACGTTCTGCCGTGTTCCTTGCTGCAGTATTACCGCCCGCACTGGCTTCTTTGTATCTAAATTGTTTTGCACTTCTTATCGAACCAATCGTTGCGTCGACTTCTTTCCACGTATTCGATGTGCGCTCGGCTGCTTCGTTGAAGGCTGTTTTTACTGTACTCCAGCAGTCCTCTAGAAGGGACACATCGAGCTCTCCCTCGTCTGGCAACGCACGAGATTCTACGCGTATACTGAGGTCACATCCGGTTGCTTCAGTCGCTCTAGGTTGTACCGCTGCGGTCGCCGATATCGTACATTGTTCATTACGGTAAGTTTTGGGCGCAGTTTGACCATCACAAGCTAGTAGTCGGAGCCGATGTTTGCGCCACGATAGATCCTGACGTCGATAATGTCGGAGAAGTGCCGTCCGTCAATCAGAACGTAGTCGATTTGCGATCAGGTGCTACGTACATACTAAGATTCTGATTTCCCAGTAATTTTTCGCTGAGTTCTGTATTTTTTTAAATCTTTTTACTGAGTTCTCAACAGCAGATTTAACTCGGTACACTCGGTAACCAATATTTACCGTTCATCTGTAATTTTTGACAGTTCATTTGCAGAGCTCGTTAACTTATTTACAGAGTATTCAGTAAAAGTGATAACCGAGCATACCGAGTTAAATCTGCTGTTGAGAACTCAGTAAAAAGATGGGGAAAATACCGAGCTAATCTTAGTGTGTATATATGGTCATGTTCTCTATTTACAGAACAGGTCTTTATTTTATCCGAAACGAGGATAATCCCGGGGAGTGAAATTCGGTAAACATGCGTAAGGATTGAGGTTATGCAAAAGGCCTGAGGTACCTGCTGTAAAATTACAAATACACTCCCGGTCTAAAGTTTAGGGTCACTCCCTCAAAATCATGTCATTATTTTGGACCCATGTCTTCGCCGATTTGGAAACCTTATTCAAAAGATAATCAGTGAAAGAAACTTTGAACATGATTTAGGTGATTTTTTTGCAAAAATATGTTTATGTAAACTTAATCTAAAGCTGCAACATTTTCTAAAAGATAAATTTAACATACGGAAAGTGGATCGACCAAATTTTAAGGTGAGAGCGGTAATATAACCTAGTTTCTGTCAGCTTTCAAATGATTTTTACCGAAATTAGCTAAAAAAATCTATAACAGAAGTTATTAAGTAAATTAACTCTTGATGTCGTCACCCAAAAGTTTGAGGTCATATTTTAGTAAAACATGGAAAAGTGATTTGTTCATATATATTTGTCATCTTTCATTCAATTTTTATTGTTTCTGGCTTATTTTGAACATGATGAAGAGCAAAGCAAAGATAACCGTTCATATCGTAATTGTTGTGTCATTTAGTTCGCTTGTATTTGTCGGAGTAACATTACCCAAAATTACATTTTTTTGGTAGTGTGTAGACTTCAACCAGACCCCCCTCCTCGAGGGATCCCTTAGAATCAACATAGTTTATTGAGGGGATCCAGCAGATCTTCTTAAAATTTCTCCAAGTGTGACTTCTGAGAGTCACCCAGACTACTTACTTTACTTTCAATCCTGGGCACCCACGGTGGTGCAGAGGGTCGAATTGAAAGATCTCCATCCTGGGCGATTGGAAACCATCGCGCCTTGACTTGTGGCCAGGTCAAATTTCTGTCGACTTCCTCGCACTCCGCTTCCTCCAGACGGAGATTTTTTCTCTCGAAAGAGGCGGGTCTTCTGTCCTAAGTTGCAGAGTTACCACCCGCACTGCATTATTCTCTTCCGAAACCGCCCTGCATTCTACGTCGAACCATTCATTCCGTCAACTCCGTTTCACGTACTCGATGGTGCTCTCAGCTGCATCGTTGTACTCCAGCTGTCTTCTAGAGCATCTTTGTTCTAAAGCAAATAAAACTGGCAAAAGGTTATAGAGTACTCATACTCATGGCATACATAATTTTACGATCGCACTTTTAGGTGGTTTCATCACTAATGCCATAATGAGGCAAAATATGTGTGTTATCAAATCAAAAAAACTTCACCGATGACACCCAATATCTAAAATCAATAGATTTAATCCTTTGGAGACGGAATTTTCACCTTTCTGGATGCAACCTCGCTGGTCTAGAACACGTGATGGTCGATTTTCTCGGCTGGGCATGTATGACCCATCCGTCCCCAAAGGGTAAAGCTTTTGATCGTGAAATCGACCATTTCAAATACTGTGGTCTCAGGAGCATTTCGGTGGATTTTAGGGGATACCAGGGGATCTCAGGGGCGTTTGAGAGGGTATCAAGGTGTTTCAGGGGCGTTTCAAAAAACATCAGGAAGTTTAAGGCCATTTCAGAGGGTCTTAAGATGGGTTTTAAAGGTGTTTCAGGAGGTTTGAGGGTCGTTTTATGCGGTATCAGGGATGTTTCAGGTTATTTATGAGGGTTACCAGAGTTCATGGTGTGAGAATCTTTCTCTGTAATGATTATTCAACAACTGTATTCATTATTTGTATACACTTTATTACCGATACTTCAATATAACATACAATGATTCACACTCCAGACAACAATAACAACATCTCCACATATGACAGATACTTAATGTAAACATACACGCTAAACGTAATAGAGTAATACAATTATTTATTATGGTGCCCCTTGAAACAATCTTTGGACCCCCTGCAATTCCCATGTGTGGTACCTTGTGACCACACATGGGAATTGCAGGGGGCCTAAAGATTGTTTCAAGGGGCACCAAAGTGTCTCAAGGACTTTCAGGGGTTGTCTGGAGGTGCCCAGGGGTCTCAGGGGACTCAGGGGCGTTTCTGTTGGTCTTAGGGAGATATCGGGGAATCTCAGGGGCATTTCAAATGGTCTTAACCCGTTAACGCCCAAGGTGTCTCACAATTTAAATCTTCAAAAAAAAAAGGTTATCACAGGTCAAGTTCCAATAAAATAATCATGATTTGACGATAAAAATGGAAGTCTATGGTGTAGTTCCAGAAAAAAATCTTCATTGTAGGTCCTCAATATCTGACGATTTTTTCGAGTTCTATTTCAGCACAACTTCTACGCTATCGTTATATTCTGATCCGTATAGACACAATACAGCTCTAAACAAGTGAGAGAGATGATAACCACTCAAAAAGAATAGAAGAAGGACTTATAAATTGGGGCAGATAATGATTTCTAATAAAGTAATTGAGTTTTTCCTTCAGCACCCCCCCCCCCCCACAAACTTTCTTAAAAAATTTGAAAAAAAATCGTGTTAAGTACTGTTCCTTTTAATTTATAGGGGAGACTGAGGAGACTTGATCCCTGGGGAGACTTGTTCCCCCCATATTTTCTCGGAATCAAAAACAGTTTTCTTCTAGCATATTTTTTCCAAAACAACATCTGGACAGACGACAATGTTTTGGCTACAATTGATTTTAATTGTGTATTGCATTATTTTTTAATGGCTGATGGTTTGTTTTCAGTCCTTCAGAAATCTTTTAGGCGATTCCGAAAAATCTCAATAACTTTTTGAAAATTGAACCAAATCGTGTCAAAATTTCACAGCACATAGTATAAATAAAATACTATCAAACGTATTTGTCCAAATAAGGATGTTATATAAATATTTTAAATAATGTAGCTTAGTGTATACAACAGTGAGGGAGACTTGATCCCTCGAGGATTACACACACATTATACATGTGAAAAATCAATTTCTATTTGGAAGCCTCTATTTACTCGGAATTCTAGTATATTCAATGATAAAACGTGTCAGATAATTATTATTTCATTACACACCATTAAAAGGGGGATCAAGTCTCCCCATTTTCAAAATACGGCATATCCTTAACAATTTAAGGAAATCTTATAATTTCAAATACACCATATTCATCAAAAATGTAAGAAAACTTGAAAAGAAAATGAACAGGAAGCTTCTGGAGTTATTTTCCCTTTAAATTAAAGATGTGTTCAAAAGGGGATCAATTGTGACCCATTTTTGAAAAATACATCATAAGACATGCCTCCATAAACACACAGTTTTGAAAACTTTAACAATAATTTAAAGTCCTTCTGTTGTGTATAAACTTGCAATAGATGTTTACCTGCCATTCTGTACGAAAAATGGATCTAGTTTTGTGTTTTTTCTTAATGTTACAGGCAAATTAAGAAAAAGGGATCAAGTCTCCCCAGTCTCCCCTATCCTTTGACAGATACGTATTTCGACCTCAACAGGTCGTCTTCGGTGTCTCGTACTTACAAGTATTCCACTAACACGCCCTGGTTCATCATCATTCCATGTTTTGATATAAAATTTCAACCAGATATACTCTACACGGCTTCTCCACTTATGTTTTTTATTCGTGAACAATATGTGGATTTTATGGTGTTATTCTGGGCACTGACAAAGTTACATCGAAAAGATAATGTGTCTTTCGGCTACATGAAAAATGATAAACCACCCAAAAATTCAATTTCATTCGTTCTACCAATTGCAACTTAGAATTACATTCAAAAGTCTGGAAAACATAACGCTGGGAGAAGAACATTCCCGGTAGAGATCCCCTAAGGAATCCCGGGAGGATTTACTGAAGGAATTCTGAGAGGCATATGCAGATATATATCTGGTAGAATTCTGAGGAAATCTCAGCTGAAAGCTTGGTAGGAACCCCTTGTATAATCACAGAAGAAATCCCGAGAGGAATTGCTGAACAAATCCCGAGCTAGGATCTCGTCTCGTAGAAAGAATTCCATTAGTATTCTCTGATGGAATCCTAAGTGAGATCATGACAGGAATGCCGGCCAGAAGCTGAGCAGGCATTCCTGCAAGAACCATAGAAGATGTCTCTATGTTCTAAGAATGCCTAAAAAAATCTCGGAAGGAATACATATTTTTTCACATTTTTTTTACCGGGGGGAACCCCTTAAGCAATTACAACAGGAATCCTGGAAGGAATCTGTAAAGGAATTCCAGCACAAATCCCCGAAGGATTGTAGAAAAGAATAACTAAAAGAATTCTTTCAGGATTTTCCAAAGCAACCCCTGCAAAAATCCCTGAAGAGAACTCCGGAACAAGCCGTACAGCAATCTCGGAAGCAATAACTGAAGGAATCTCGGAAATAAACATGAAATGATTCTCGGAAGGAATGCCTGAAAAAATCCTGGTAAGAATTTCTGAAGGTATCTCGAAAAAGAACCTCAGCTCATCTAATCACATCTCAATTCTTCACCCTCTCTAGCCTCTACCTTACTGTCTTCTTTGCCCTCTATTCCAACCCTCTATCCTACGCTCTGTCCTATCCTTTACCGTACCCTCTAGTCTATATTGTGCTTAATCGTACCGTCTACCCTACTCTCTACCCTGAAATTTTTCCTACCCTCAACCCTACTCTCTATCCTACCCTCTTCCCTACCGTCCACCCTATCCTCTACCCCAACCTTCTACTTCACTCCCTCTACTCTATCCTTCACCCAAGCTCTCTACCCAACCATCTGCTCCACCGTTTATCCTACCCGCTACCCTACCACCTACCATGACCCACTACCTTTTTTCTCATAAAGTCCGATCGGTAGATACCCATATTGCATGGTATTATATTTCAAACTACCATTCCGTGGCTGCCATCTTGGATATGGCCCGTCATCTTGGGTTTCAAAATGGCGTCGGATATTGATTCTTGACTTCTACTCATGAAGCCCGATCGATAGATATCCATTAGCGTGGGACACAAAAAGACATTTTACTCCTGTACACTTTTTGAGTTCCATTTTGGTCCAGTATCAACTGTGCAAAATTTCAGATCGATCGGATAAACTATATTTTAGCGCCAGCCATTTTAAGTTTTCATACGATTTAGTATGGGGAAAATCACTTTTTTAAAGAAAAATCGCCACAGGTTCAATAAATCAACAAATGATTTCTGTTGGAAATTTTACGAGGAACCAACCCTCCGAAGACCGCAAAGCGATCTGAGGCATGTGAAAAAAGTTATTGACTGAAAACCGAATGGCATGCAAACGCTGTTTAACATGTAAGGAATAACAATAAATAATAAAATCGCGTTATTTTATCGATCGGGTGAGGCCTAATAACTTTTTCCACGAACGTCGCATCGATTTGTTGTCTTCGGAGGTCTGATTCCTAGTAAAGTTTTCTACAGAAATCATTTATCGACTTATTTTTAGGGATCTAGGGGTGACTCCTAGCGATTTTTCTTTGCAGGATTAAAATTTCCCCATAGTAAATCGTATGAAAAACTAAGAAAGGCGGGCGCCAAAATATAGTTTTTCCGATCGATCTGAAATTTTGCACAGTCGATATGGGACCAAAGTGGAACTCAAAAAGTATACAGGAATTTGAGTTTTTCCATTTTTTGAATTTTCTCATATAAACCGTGTACCAGGCTAATATCAATATTGCATGGTATCATAGCTCAAACTACCATTCCGTGGCCGCCATCTTGGGTATGGGCCGCCATCTTGGATTTCAAAATGGCGTTACACATCGATTTTTGACTTCTTCTCATCATGCTCGATCGACAGATTCCCATATTGCATGGTATCATAGCTCAAATTACCATTCCGTGACCGCCATCTTAGATATGGTCCGCCATCTTGCCTATGCCTATGCCTATGTTCCGGCATACATATATACATACGTAAATACATATAAACATACAAATAGACAAACATTCATACATATAAACATACAAGCATATAAACATACAATCATACATAGGGTATCGGGATGCTTCGTTGGCATAGCCCCCTCGTTCGGCCTATCTCAATGTAAACCAAAAACTCAAATAAACACGCATAACTAGATATCGGAAAAGCTATGCGCCAAACAACTGTAACATTTCGTTTCAATTTTAGAACTTTGGAGCATTAAAATTGAATGAAAATGTCACTTTGTTTAACTTTTGTAGACGCCATGATTCTTCGGCTTAGTGGGTAGTCTATACACATGATCATAAATGGCATGATTCTGGAACATTTCGAATTGACTTTTCAATAACTTAACATTTGATGCGACGGTTGAAGACGCTATTTTGAACTTGTGTATTTGTTTTCAACGAATAATAACTATTTTGCAAATTGAATATGGGCCGAATATTGAGGACATTTTTTTCACTATGTACCCAAATCTTGGCCCATCAGTAAAGTGACGTCAAAAACAACGATAAAAAGACGTCAACAACATTTATTGCGTAAGAACCAGAAAGAACGAACAGGAAGAAAGATTTTGTGTACGGTGACTGTGAAAATATAACTCAATAATAGGGTTGCGTTGTTTTCGTTACTAGATTAAGAAAGAACTTTAGTTAAAATGATTTATTTATAGTTTTTTGAAAAATTGGCTCCGAAAATGTAATTTAAAAGTAAGATTGGTGAACAAACAGAGATAATACTTCAGCAGAAATATTGGAAAAATGAGATAATAAGTGGTTCTAGTGCATGGAAAGCAATAGGCCAACGTTGTATCCACTAATAGGCCAATTATTGTACCATATACCAACGTTGCATACCATTGCATCGAATCTTTTCAGCTTAATTAAGTAAATTCTTGAATATTTACGTAAGTTTACTTCCAATTGGTGAAACATGCATTGCCTAGAGTGTGTAATAGGGTCAACATATTATTTCTAGTGCTATTAATTCATGAGTTATGGTCAAAATTGTCAAGGCGGCTTGCAAATTAGGCCAAGGAATGGTACACATACCCTACATCGACTTTTGTATGTATTGATTAACAACTCTGCCGAAGAAATGAACTATAATTTATTAACCATTGTCAAGATTCCAGTGAAATATTTTTTTTTCGCATTGGAAATGAAGCTCACAGATCGTGACAATATGCAATCTTTGCAGCATCATTTACGCCACCTAGTGAACCAGTCACAAACTATATTGTCCACTATGAGTAAGGTATGGGTGTGGAGAACATCTTCCACGAAGAAAGTATTCTAAAATTTTGCATAATTCTGGAGATATTCACATCAAAAGGACTGCCCTATTTATAGGACGCTGGGCGGATATGGGTTAAGATGATACCATGGGGTTTTAAAGGTGTTTTAGGCAGTCTCAGAGGTGTTTCTGGGGGTATTCGAGGGTCTCAGGGGCGTTTCACGAGATCTCAGGGTGTGCCAGGCGTTCTTAGGGGTTTCAAGGGGTACCATGGCATCTCAGGGGCGTTTCAGGGGGCACCAGGGTTCCTCAAGGGTATTTCAGGAGGTACTAGAGGATGCAAGTGCGATGGAGAAGCACTGGTGAGAGCACTACACTGGGTCACTAACAAGATTTGGGAGGAGGAAGTATTACCGGAGGAAGGAATGGGAGGTATCGTGTATCGCATCTACGAAATAGGCGACAAATTGGATTGTGGGAACAATAGTGCGACCACACTACTGAGCGCTGTCTACAAGATACTCTCTCAAATTTCTACGTTTACACCCTAAAACGAAACAACACAGGCTTGTGTACAATGTACACAGATTTGTGAACTACTAGATCAGCCTCCACCCCTGTGAGAAATGTACACAGTTACTTTTCTGGCTCTAGCGCTGGTATGGGAGCAAAGTTCATAATTATTTTTCTCTGAACGATGACATGCATTATCAGGAATCGATCAGTGCAAAAATAATTGTTAATATAGCGCATTTAGTTCACCACTGGACTATCGCACTAGTTTTCACGAGTGCGAAAACACTAATAAAAGTGCGCGATTGCATCAAATCAACTCGGTGTCTTCAGAGCACTTGTTCTCCACAGAATGAAAAAATAGTGCGCCGAAGACATCAACCTGATTTGATGCAATCGCGCACTTTTATTTACGTTTTCGCACTTATAATGTCGCAGTTCGCAGTCCAGTAGTGAACTAAATGCGGTATATTGTTTTCATGCCAGCGCTAGAGCCGGAAAAGTAACTGTGTACATTTGACACAACGGTGAGGCTGATCTAGTAGTACACAAATCTGTGTAACTTCTGCAACCGCGTATCATCACCGATCGCAAGAGAGTTCGTGGGGCAATGTCAGGCTGAATTCATGGGTGAACGCGCCATAACGGATCAGATGTTCGCCATGTGCCAGATGTTGCAGAAATGCCGCGAATACAACGTGCCCACACATCACTTGTTCATCGATTTCAAATCGGCGTATGATACAATCGATCGAGAACAGCTATGGCAGATTATGCACGAATACGGGTTTCCGGATAAACTGATACGGTTGATCAAGGCGACGATGGATCGAGTGATCTGCGTAGTTCGAGTATCAGGGACACTCTCGAGTCCCTTCGAATCACGCAGAGGGGTTACGGCAAGGTGATGGTCTTTCGTGCGTTTCAGGCGATCTGAGCGACGTTTCGGAAGATACATCTTGGGGGCGTTTAAGGGGCTTCCAGGGGATATCAGGTGGTCTCAGGGGCATTTCAGTGGGTCTTAAGGGATACCAGGGAGTCTCAGGGGCATTTCAGAGAGTATCAAAGTGTTTCAGGGGCGTTTCAAAGAACATCAGGAAGTCTCAGGGGCACTTCAGTGGATCTTAACCTTACTTTTGCATCACGGTGGCAGCAGCTCACTGATGTAGTGTACGGTTTTGGTCGAAAATGACCTTAATGCCAAATGAGGGTTTAGATTGTACCATAGAGTTTTAAAGGTACTTCAGGAGGCCACAGGTCACGTTTTAGGCGGTCTTAGAGGTGTTTCAGGAGGTTTCAGGGGGTGACCAGGAGATCTCAGAGTCATTTCAGGTGGTCTCAAGGATGTTAAAGGGGGTTTTGAGGGAATTACCAGAGCTCATAGACATTGCACGGGGTCTCAAGGGTGCTGCAAAGAGCACCAATGTATCTCAGGAGAGTTTCTGAGGGTGTCAGAGGGCACCCGGGGGTATCGAGGTGTTTGAGGGATGTCTCATGGTACATCAGGAGGGAGTGGTCGTTGAGAAATCATGCGGGAAAGTTCGGTCGACGCCGCGTACCCGTGTTCGCAGACAGACGTTCAAGTTTAACTCAGCAGCTTGTGTAAAAACATGGCCGCCACAAATTGCCAAGTGGAAATCAGCGAACAGATGGCGTTAGCGACGATCATATTCAATCGCTGCCTCACATGTGCGTTGCGACCAACAACTGTCACCACGGTCGTCTTCCTGCCGGATGGCGGGAAAAGACCGCACGTGTTGCACGCCAATATGCAGATGCAGAATAAATGACTTTTATTTAATGTCTAAAATCTTTTGCACAAATTAGCGCAGGACTCTTGTAAACTATTTTACACATTATTACTTTTATTTTACATAGATTTGCTTGAATAAAACTGCATTTGGATAAACTTCACACGCATTGGAAAATCTTTGTGAGTGTGACGCAAATGTAGGAATGATTTTGATAGTGTTTGTTTTGGTTTTATTTCTCGGTGAGGGATGAATTGGGTGGTAAGTAAGCAGCTGGAAGCACGTGGTTTCCCAAACTGTCAACTGAACTGTGGCAATCGGTTGCCTAGGTGTCGCTAGTGAAAATTTACATGGAAAATTTGAATAAATTTCTTGTACCGACTTTTTCGAACCCTCTAAGCAGAATACCCTCTTTGAATGAGTGTAATCAGTTTCGTACCTTAATTCCGCCTTAATTGCTTATCCTTTGGCAGATACGCGTATTTCGACTACCACTTATAATCTTCCTCAGTGTCAGTTATCCAGAGGATTACACTCATTTGAAAATTGAATAAATTTGTTCGATCTAGAACGTCTGTCTGCAGTGTGTTGTTTTATTTTTTTTTGTTTCGGTTAAGGCCATACGGGACAACGTGTTAATTTTCCTATCTTCCTTCTCTTTCTAACAATTTGCCTCGCGATTTTGAAGATGGTAATCTCGATTTCGATCGCACAGAAGAGGCTGAAAACAAATCAGCATATGCACTGCAAGTGAGCATACACAATGATAAGTTTTTGTTTCATAATATGAAGTAGAATCTGAGATTACCATCTTAGTAGCAACAGAGCAATGGCGGATATTTCCTCGACCGTCCCGTTCGTTCTTAAGTTGCTTCGATCCAGACATACCAGGGATAGAGAAATGGATAGAGATACACACATGGGTGAGTTTGTTCCATGCTATTGTTTTACTGCGAAAATAAAAAAAACTTTTATTGTAAAATAGTATCAAATATTAAGACATCAGTGGTTCAGTCATAATAATTAGATTTTTTTTTCACCGACCAAATTTCGCCATGACCACTTCTGTATTCTCAACTTGTATGCAACTTTATCGTTGATGTTTTTCTCTTGTATAAATTTAGTTCATCCTCTCATTTTTTCCAGAGCCAGAGCACATTGACTGCACTGGAATTCTCTCTGTACATGCTTCCAACAGGGATGGAAGGAAACCCAGCAACAATCGCACATTCGTCAGTTACAAATGCTTCATTCGCTCCGGATCGGTTCAGTTCTTCAAGTGCCGTGCTCGCGTAAAGACGCAAAAGTGTAAGTTATCTTCCCTCGCCTAAAGGCTGTGGCTCTGTGGACTGAAGACTCTGTGAAGTGTGTGACCGTGGAGGAGATATAAAGATACCTATTGACCCTATATAGTGCTGTGTGCTGTGTTACTCAGTCAAAGTGTTACATTCACATTATATCCCATTTCCGTGTCGTGTCAATCAGAGAAACAGCTGTGATAAAAGCGAACACTCTTCTTTCTCCAATTTAATATACTTGCGTACTTTGGTAGATTTGGACGAGCTTGTATGTTTTTGTTCCTATTTTCTTATGGGATTATTGTCATTGAAGTAATCGTAAATTATCCCTCTTTCTGTTTGATTCGCGTAACCACCCATCGGAACAAAAGGATTGCTTGTCCGGATCTACCGGTTTCTCGCAATACATCTCACAATAATTTTATCCTTTCCTTTCGCGAAAAGTGCCAAACTAGTAAAAAACCGCGCAAACCTACCACCGATCGCAGCTTAATCGAAAGCACCTCCCAATTAGTTCAAACTCAACTACTACCCAGCAAAAGCTAAACCAACCAGCAATCTACAATCATGTCGGTCAACCGTGCTCCAAAATCCGGATTCGCCGCCGAGGCCCAGAGAAAGGTGAGTCGAGAGTTGAGTGCATGTCACGGATTTTTCTTCTTTTCCTCCGTGCTCCTATAACTAACTATACGGGCACGGGGACGGGGTTCAGCTGCATTGAGTAATTCGATTGAAAGACACGAAGATATGCAATGGCAACAACAACAATAAAGGGGGGAACGTCGGGCTTGATGAGCGTTCGAGAGTGGGTAATCTCCGGATATAGTAGCTAGCTGTTGTCACGTTGACGTCAGAACGTGGCTGGGGCCACGCTTACACGAAAAAAAAAAAACAATAGTCAGGAATTACAAACCTCACAGTTGTTTTTGATGATAATATATCTAGTAACGTTCTATGAAAATTAAAGCTCAATAAGACACCCATAACCGCCTGAAATTTATATGAGATAAGTCAACCCAATTTTTGGGAATACATACCAATCCTAGTAAAGTGTGGCGTTTCTACAATAATCTCTAAAAAGTTGTTTAGATACAATGTTTTTTTTATATATTTTTATAACCGTGTAATTTAACTTAGTTGCTAATTCGACACTCAACTAAAGATACAATGAGATGTAAGCCCTGGTGGAAAATTCAGGAAATATTGTAACAATCTTTGGACGAATTTTAGCAATAGAATTTGCTTATCAGCTATTCTTTGAAAACCCCGATATAATGAAATACATAATGATCTTTTTTTTAAGTGTGGAATCGAGTCACCTACCTACCACTTGTTCGATCAAATACCTTTTAATTGAAAAAAAAATTGGAAATCGTCAAATGGTTATGATACTTTAAAAACTATAACCTTTGAAAATCTTCATTTTTTTGGACCACTCTATATTGAAATCTGTATGACAAAATAAAAAGAATAGGCTTTCTTCTATCTCCTTAAAACCTTGCGTAGGACAATACACTTGCTGTACTGCCAAAAAAATAATATGAGCAGAACATAACCTACCTATCCTACCCACTCTTAGTGCAAAAGCACTGCTTTGGAAGAAAACCCTCCAATTTCGACCATTCATGTCACGGAACCGCCAAACTACCCAAAATTGAGTTCGTTTGACGCAATTCCATAGTTCGGCCCAATAAGCCAAAATTTGAGTAAATCGATTAAACTCACGCTAGGTAGATTGCCTTTACCCCCAGCTAAAAAATATACTCAAGAGTAGGTAAATTCAACCTAAGACCCCCCCTCATTCAACTCAATTTTGAGTAAACCGACATTTACCCAAAATTGGCTTATGGGGGTCAAGGACCCCCTTTGGGTAGATGCATCTTTGTTTGTTTTTGACAACATCGGTGAGCCAGAGAGGGAAAACAACCTAATTTTGGGTAGCGAGTTTATTCGATATACTCAACTTTGAGTAAAATCAACCCAAAAATAAGGTAGTTTGGATTTTCCGTGTATAGCGATATTCACATCCATTTAGACTCGGCTCGAATTCAAAATTATCACAGTCAAATTTTGCACACGACTTCGCAGACGGTAACATACACAATTCCGCTGCTTGAGTTCATGACAGGGTCGTCAGATTTAATGAAATAAGTTTAATCAGTGTGAAATTTAGCTGGAAAATGATAATTCAGTGGATATTCGCAATATCAAGAAGTCGAAACATTAATGAGAAACTGAACACTCTTAAAAAAATTAGGAATTTACACGTGACATAAGCCATTAACGTACGTAAACTAGCATTGGGCAAATCTGGCTGAGACATACATTTTTGTAAATCGATTTGAAACGATGTTTTCACATCGGTTCGGTATTATAAAATATTACAAAACTATTAAATGATTCGTTTGCTACTTGTGGCTCAAGTTCATGGTATGTTTTATTTGTCTTAATAAATTCAATATCAAATTTGAGATTGCACAGCCAACATTCCACGACTCTGATTCGAAAATGGATATAACGTTGAGACAGTGCATTCTGAAAAAAAAAATGATTTATAATATTTTTGAATCGAAATAAAAATCCTGAGATCCTGATTTTCCCCAGAACATTGAAAAGTATTCCCGTATAGTACTGAGATAAATTCACGTAGGCTGCTGAGAGAAATTCTCCCAGAATCTTTAAAGAGACTCACCAGAACTCTGAAAGGAGTTCCTCTTGAGTTATGAGAGAGATTTCTTCAGATTGCTGAAATTGATCACACCAGAGTCCTGAGCGACATTATCTAGGAAAGAAAGCAAGACTCTTCCGGTATCTTGGTAGGAATTCTCTCTGAATTCTTCCTAGATTTCTGAGAGAGATTACTCCATACCTATAAGACGGATTGTCTCAGAGTCCCGAGAGGAATTCTTCCAGAATCATGTGATAGAATGTCTCAGAATCTTCCCCTTGGGATTCTCTTAAAATGTTTCAGTATCCTAAGATGGATAACCTCAGAATCCTGAGAGGAATTCCAAGAGCGATTCTTCCCGATTAATTACCCGAAACTTAAAAGAAATGACGCAGAATCCTGAAAAGGGTAGCTTAGAATCCTAAAAAGAATTACTCCAGAATCCTGAGAAAGGGTCCTTCGAAATACTGGGCGGGATTCCCATGGAAGCCTGAGATATCTCTCACAGAATTCTGGGAGATAGGATTCCCCCTGAATCCTGAGACGAATTCCTTCAGTCTCCTCCCAGAACTCCCTTAGAATGCTGAGAATAATTCTGCCAGAATCCCGAAAGGGTTTCCCCAGAATTCTACGAGTGATTCCCTTAGAATCCTGAGAAGGGGTTCTTCCAGATTCTTAAGAGAAATATATCTAGAAACCTAAGAAGCATTTTTCAAAAAAATTTGATGAGGATTCTTCTTGGAAGGGATTCCGAAAACTTCTAGAATGGACTTCCCCATCATCTTGAGAAGGATTGTCTGGAATTCCGAAAGGTATTCTCACATGAAACAGAATAATAACCGCAGATTCCTGAAAGACATTCCCCCAGAATCTTTGAAAGGACTCCCCTGAACTCCTGAAAGAGATTGTCCCAGAACTCTGAGAGTGATTCCTCTAGAATACTTCAAATGTTCAAAAGCAACTTCCCATAATCTTGTTAGGGATTTTCTCTAATTACTGAAAGGGACTCTCCCAGAATCCTGAAAGGAATTTCTGGGAGAAGCTATAAATAAAACTAATGTTTGAGAATACACAAAACAGAATTCTACTGGGATTCTCGTAGAATGCAGAGAAGGATTTCTTCCGAACCCTAAGAGGAATCACAAAATCTAAATATGCGAGGGCTTCTCGAAAATCCAAATTTCTCTAGAGAATTCTGCCCAGAACCTCGTGAGATGAAGAATTATTAATTCTGAAAGAAAGTGCCCTAGAATCTTGAAAAATATAGCCAGAATCCCAAGGATTTCACTAGAATCATGAGACAAATTTCCCAGATTCTTAAAATAAATTTCCCAGAATCCTGACGGGGATTACCCAGAATCCTAAGAAATATTCCCCCAGAATTCTGAGAGAAATTTCGCCACAACTCTGAGAATGCTGAGTATGATTCTCCAAGAAGTTTGAGAGGAGTTCCTGACAATGCTGGGAAAGATTTCCTAAGGGTTCTGAGTGGGATCCTAAGTAAGGGTCTTCCAGAATCCTTAGAGGAATCAACCCAGATCATCCAGAAATTTCTTAGAATCCTGAAAGGGATTTAACCCTTGGTAGGGAACCCTGGTAGGAAATACCCCATAATCCAGAAATTAATTTCGTTAGAATCCAGAGGTTCCCAAGAATTGTGATAGGTATTCCCATATAATACTACTGAGGAAAATACCTCCACATTTTTTAAAGAGACTCTTCCATAGCTGTGAAGATTCCTCTAAAATTCTGGGAGAGATTCCTTCAAAAAGCTGAAAATTATCACACCAGCACCCTGAGAGACCTTATTTTAGAAAAGAGAGAAAGACTCTTCCAATAGGAATTCTCTCTGAATTCTATTAAGGATTCCCCTAGAATCCTGGGAGTGATTACTCCAGTTTTCTGAGAGGGATTCTCTCAGAATCTTTTATAAGAATTCTTCCAGAGTCCTGAGGGATTTCCTCAGATTCCCGAGATGGATTCTTCTTGAATCCTCTGACGGATTGCCTCAGAATCCTGAGAGAAGTTTTTCCTCGGGATTCTCCCAGAATGCTTAGACGGATATCCCCAGAACTCCCTGGCGGATTCTTCCAGAACCCTGTGAGAAATCCAGAAAAAAATGTTCGGAATCCAGAGATGGACGGACCTAGAATCCTGAGAAGTATGCGCTAGGACCCTGAAAGGGACTCTCTGGACCATAAGGAGGATTCCTTTAGAATCCTGAGAAAGATTCACTTAGACTTCTGGGAGGGATTGCTCAAGAAATCTAAAATATACAGGTATGTCTCGATTTAGTGCACCCTAGCTTAAAAAGACCCTCGATTTTATGTACATTTTTTACCGGGTAAATTCTACAGTGCATTCTGAAAAAAAAAGTCATTTTTGAATCGAAAGAAAAATCGAATGTGAAAAATTCGATTCGGTCGATTTCGTGGGGCTTCAACATCGATTCAAAAAATCGATTTTGCGTGACTTTGGAAAAAAATTATATTCTACGAGTTTTTCCGAAATTTAATGTATGAGAAATTCATTAACCCTTCAGTGCGCGCGCGCTGTTGTAAAAAGTACAACACTACCAAAAAACCTCGCTTTTCGTATACAGCGCGAGCGTGGTGAAGTTTCGGTTGCTTAGTAGCGCACGTCCTGGAAGGTTAAAAAAGATTGAAAATCGGTTGAAAATTGAGAAAGTTATGGCACTTGAAGTGAAAAAAAAAACATTTTATTACTTGAAAACTCAACTATGAAGCGATTGCGCGACCTCTAAATCTCAATATTTTTAGTTTAAACTCAGAGGTTTCTCTTTTTGTGTCATTTGAATCCAAAAGAGCTAACGAATTCCAGGTTTCAACAACTTTTGAAAAAATAAGCCGCAGCCTAATGTACACCTATGTACACAATTTTATTTAATTTGGTTCACTTAACCCTAAGATATAGTAGTTTAATGAACGGAAGGTATGTTTGAAGTATTTTACTAGAAACGCTCCAACTTCGTGAAGAGTTAATCAATCAAGGCCAAATTTCTACCTCTTGTAGCTATCTAGTTGAGGAAATAGCGGTCGAAAATTGAGAATTTTCGGCGCACTTTATGAAAAGTTACAGCTTGTGAAATTTGTTTTGCTATTCTATTCAAATGTGTATGCTTTCCATAAATTGCAACTAGCGCCGCCTAGCTGCAGAAACTCGAACCAAACGGTAATTATTCTGAAAGCCCTTGATCTACCAAACAATGTTGCCGAAAACACCATATTTCCAAAAAAATCAGGATGCTGAGATATGAGAAATTTAAAATTTGTGTGCTTTCTAGCGCCGCGTAGTGGTGAAATCACGAATCAAACGGCCCGATATCTGAAAGCCCTTGGCTAGCTGAACAACTTTGCCGAAGAAACCAACTCTCTAAGTATTCAGGATCCTGAGATATATGGGATGGAAATTTTGTCAGTGTTGCATCCACAGAAAAAAAATATGTAATTAAAATTCAGCGAGAAATCACGCACATAAAGGGAATGCTAGAGTTATTGCACTTTTACATGAGATATAATGTAAAATTACATTACCATCTTGTAAATTTCCACCATCCATCGCGTAAACCATCGTGGACTCCAACCGGTTACGTGACTATAAGCGGAAATTTACATGATTGTAACGTAATTTTACATGATATCTCATGTAAATATGCACTAACTCTAGCATTCCCTTCATGTGCATGATTTCTCGCTGAATATTACATGAATATTTTTTTCTGTGTCTGCTTGTCTAAGATATCACACAAATCACTGACAAACAGATGTGACACTAACAAAACTATTATGGGTCGGGATACCTCTAGACCATTTCCTGTGTGGGGGATTAAAAAGAGAACTTTTCGACAGTCTAACGAGCCATGTTCCTATTGGGTATGGAAAAGTATACTATAAAAAGCACACGAAAATCATATCATTACTGTGGAAGTTCACACTAAGCCGGAGTGCTAGTTATATCCTAATGGGAATGTAATTCCGGCAACAAAAAGAAACAGTCAACTGCCATTGAAAACTGATATGTCGGAATGCGATGCTTTCATTTATCCACCGAAAACGAAAGCCCGGCACGGCACACACCCATCGAATTCGCTTGGGCTCTATATCCCATCCCATGTCCAACAACCAGCAGGTCGGACAGGACTATAGTCCCCTCGCCAGATTGACCCGAGAGACGAAAGTATGCTTCTTCACTCGATAATGCCTCCAGTTAGTCGCCGCAGCTTGATACGCGGACTTGACTTCAGATTCATTGTGTGGTGCTGGTGGGTATATGTGTGGATGCCGCGCCGGCCATGTAGATAAAAATCCGGTATACAGTCGGGTTTCCTATTAGATGATGTCACCCACATTACGGCCACTGCATTTTCACAGCCTCATCCCGACTAGAAAAATAGTTCAAGTTTATAACACATTGTGTTATGATGTTATGAATTTTTTTTATAACTTATTATGTTATAAACTAGATGCAGGATGATGCTAAAATAACTAAAATTGTAACAAAAAGTACAACGGTCTAATCAAAATAATAACCTATTTTCTTATAATCAGATCAAATTATAACACAATATGATTTAAATTTAGCTTCAAGAAAACTAGTTTCTATCATATTTTGATACAATCGTGTAAAATGATGTTCTGAATGTCAAAGAATCAAAACTAAATTATTTCAAAATGAGTTATTGAGCAACATTTATAACACAATATGATACAATTGAGTTATAATATTTTTAAACACCAAAGATGTTAAACATGATTATATCACAATGAGTTATACATATCATAATTCGTTATAATTATGTTATATTTTAGTTAGAATCTTCTAGTCGGGAGTGCGGTTAGGCTCAGCTAACTATAAGCTTACCTGGACAATTGTGATGACCGTAAAGAGGGTAGCCGTGTATTATAGGAGACCGGACTGTGTACCTTACATTAGTGGTGACTGTGAGAAAGCCCTCCCGGTTGGGTTGCCGGCCGGTTGGACGCTTGGTTGTTGGTGCTTCGATTCCATGCATGACGACGACGATGATGTCATCGCGACTCGTTTTTATGATGTTTGCTAATAAAAAAAGGCCGGCTGGAAGTAAAACGCAAACGTGTGCTTTTTCGGTATTTGTGATCAATGGAGGTACCTCTATCATGTCTTTCAATTGCTTAGTGATGGTTAAGAAATATTACATATACGGTATATGATATGCCTACTAAAAGTGCGTAGGGAAGTAAGAATTATAACGCATACGATGCAGCTTATGTATTTTATTCGTACAAAAGTGCACCACGGAGGTGGTGCACTGACGAAACAATAATAAACCTAACGCTACATATATGACTTTAAGCGTTATCTTATGCGATTTACGGTGTTCATTATTTGCTGCATTTTTGTTGCTCATAACTTCCTCCCATTTACCACATTGACTTGCACTAATCGGACGTAGCGTCTACAATACATGACACACTTTTGCAGAATTCTCAACATTTCCAAAGACTAACTGAGGGGGATTTGGTGAGCTCGTTCCATACTATTTCTTCTAAATATTTGCATACATTATCGAACAAACAGTACAAACAGTTCCATTTTCGAAATAAATTGAAAAATCTGAATGTTGACTATTGAGTTGAATGTTTAACCCTCTAATACCCAACCTCGCCTTTAGACGAGGTATAGTTTGAACATTTTAGTATTTTTTTTTCCGGGAAAATCACAACTTTTATATATTTTGGCAAACGCTTAGGACTATTCTGTTGTTTGTCTGTCAAAATTGTTTTTGATGTCTTTTAAAGCATATTTAATTTTTTCAAAAATCATTGAAAAATTTATGTTTTGGTCACCGTTTAGATATCATTGTATCTTTTGTATTGAATCGCAACAAATAACAATTTTTAAATTCAGATCAAAATCAAAGAAATTCGTATTAGAGGGTTAAAACTATTAATTTTGAATAATAAAAAGTACCTACTCACACATTGTAAACATATCAATCGAAGTATTTTTTTGAGTTATGGGAAATAACTGTACTTAAATAACATACCAATGTAGAAGCTGTAACCGTTCGGTTCCAATATTTACTTGCTGGCTCCACCGCAAGTCCATTTCTCCCACTTTTCCCCTACAATACGAGGAACGTACACACTCACTGGATGCAAAACACGAGTGAGTGCGTGTTCCACCTTCACACCCTACCAAGTGACAGACAATTCGAGCAGTTTGAGCTCGGGTAAAAGACCGGACAGCCCTGTTGTCGTTGTGTTCACTCACAGAGGGCACCACAGGTACAACAGGGTGGGCAAACCAAGAGCATAACAAAAAGCGAGCATAGCCGTTACAACGCAACATTATGAAAAAATGCGTGATAAAAAGGGAATCAGGACGGGGGCAAATTCTCTTTGTACCGTGATCCTCGAAAGAATTAGTAGTGCGCGCGTGTGTAATTGTCTAATATTGAGGTTCGAATTGTTTTACAATACCTCTTTGTTTGGTGAAATGTTTAATTTCTTTGTGTTGTTTCTTTTATTCAATAATTTAGGATCAGTGTCGTTAAAGTCGCAAAATTGTTATCACAAAAATATAGTAGTTACGAGTGATTGCTAAAATGTTAGTTTGGTTAGTATTTGTTAAAGTAAAATTATTCCTATATGTTAATTGTGTTAATATTACAGTTAAAAGCACAAAGTACGAAACAAACTAGTACGAAAAACGACAAATAAGAACGAAAAACGAACAAACAAGTTAAAAGTTAGAAAAAGGTAAATGTTGAGGTTAGGAAGTGTGACGTTACTGGGTATTAATCCGTGGTGCCCAGGTCCGTGTCAATGGGCCTTTTTCTTTTATCCTTTTTCCTGAGAGTGGTTCCGGTGATGTGCCTCCCGGACGAATGAGCCCTGTGAACGATGAGTGACCGTTATATTTCCCGGACGAATGTGCAGTGACTCCGGCAGCAAGATGGCCGGATTGAGCCTGTAGACCGACGGCCTGCCTGTCCACAGCTGAACGGCGTTCTCGGTCCGCCATTGCGAATCCACGAACTACCTCTCCAAGCGATCGCCATCTTCCGTATAACCGTAAGTTACACCCTCCATCTTCAACAAGTTCAGGCCGAGTCGGCCAACCACAGCCAAAAACCCACCTCACGGGTGGCGAAACCGCCGAAAATCACAACCAAGACAAGTATTTGTAGCCCCAGCATGCATGCCTGTACCCCATATAGTGACGTCACAAATAAAATTGTAAAAGCTAGTTTCAGTGTAGCTAATTATTGAAAAGAGCCTCCCAGAGTAGTTAGGCCTTCCACCAAGTTCTCTTTGTGTGTCGTCTTCCGGGTTCATAAAGGAACCGTTCAAGCCTCGTTCCTGATTCCCAGTTGTGCATTTGGACGAGTCGGACGTGTGCTCCGTATCTCACCACGCGATAGACCTCGTATAAGTGGAGTTTTTTCCCCCGCAAGTGCGGAAGGTTTTTTATATCGTACGTTTTCCTGCTTGTGCGAAGTGTAGTGTCGCAAGGTGGTATCCAGCGCAACCCGGGAAGCGAGGTGCTTGCATCATCGTACATCAAAGAAGAAGCATCGCATCCAAGAAAGTCATCTTTATCGCCATCATCAGCCCCTCCGTCATCGAAGAGGACGGCGGCGACGGGTGCGAAGGCAGACGCGACGGATAGCTTTACCATCGACCTGCCTGTGATAAATATCTACCTGCTTCGGTCAGATAAGTATCACTCTTTCGATACACTCTTTTGTCCGCCCAATTTGTTTTGATCGCTTTTGTCTATTGTATCCCCAGTCCACATTCGACCACGTGTTTTTTTTGACATCCATAACAGTGGTTCCCAAACTACTGTATACGGGTAAGGGTGTACAAACTGTAAATAACGGACCATTTTTTTTTGTTTTTTTTTTTATTAGCTATTTTTTCTTTTTTTTTTTCAATACCGTTTTTTTGCATCCTACAGGGTGCGCTAAAATAAACATAAGAATTGAATTCGTATATTATTAGTACAAGTTTTTTTTTTTTTTTGCTTTATTTTTTTTTCTTCTATATATTATTAACATTATTTGGTTTACAAACCAAACAGTTGTCGTCCTAAGGAAGAAAGTGCACTGTAAATACTTTAAGGTTTTTCTCTTCCTCTTTTGCACTTTTGAGTTATTTTCCATAAATTTGTTTCCACATGGACGATTCGATTGGAGGCGAAACGCCTCCTAATGATATCATTGCTCGTACGCGGTTTTATCAGCCATCTTCGCCTGGACCTTGGGTTGTCTATTTCCGGCGCAAATGCAAACCATTGAATATGCTTTCGATTTCTCGAGAGCTGACGCGTAAGTATCCTGGGACCGTTATTCACCAAGTGAAAGCATCCAAGCTGCGTGTTACCGCACCTAGCTACAAAGCAGCAAATGAAATTGCTCAACACGAAGCGTTTACTGTTGAATACGCCGTCTATGTGCCAGCACGAGAAGTGGAGGTGGAGGGGAAGATCCTCGACGAAATGCTGACATGTGAGGACATCAAGACCGGCTTTGGTCGATTCAAAAATAGGTCAATTCCTGATGTGGCTATCCTAGACTGTAAACGCTTATCTAAGGTTTCCATGGAAGGAAATAAAAAGGTGTACTCGCCTTCAGCGTTTTTTCGAGTGACTTTTCCAGGTTCCGTCCTCCCGGAATTTGTTGTAATTGATGGTGGTTTTTACCCAGTGCATCTTTTTAGGCCGAAGGTTTTTAATTGTACCAAATGCAAGCAGTTTGGTCACAGTGATAGCTTTTGCGACAACAAGCCCCGTTGTGGCAAATGCAACCAAGCTCATTTGGAGGACTCTTGCACACAGGAAGCGGAAAAATGTAGCTACTGTGGCGGAGATCCACACGACTTGCAAGTTTGCCCGGCTTACAAAAGACGCATTCGAAATGAGAGTCGCTCTATCATAAAGCGCTCCAAACAGACATATGCGGAGATGGTGAAATCTTTTAAAACACCAGATTCCGTGTCTGAATCAGCTGTCCCAGTTGAAAATCCCTATCAGGAGTTGTCTTCCGATGATCAGGACGATGGCGAAACTGATGAGGGTAGATCTCTTTCGGAGGTACACGCACCTGGAAAAAGGAAGTCATCATCTTCCCCGGGATTGCGCCGAAAGGTCTTTTTAAAGTCTTCCCTCAAAAGTTTGCCTAATGTTAAAGGAGACGGGGTAAACTTAAAAACTCCGAAGAATCAGGTTCCTTCAGCTTCAGATCCATGTTGTAGCAAGAACCTGTCACCCCCGTCTCCGCCTGTTAAATACACTTCAAAGAGAAACAATCGACAAGGTAGCAAGAAAAAAGCTACCAAAGTTCCTCGCAGTTCAAACAAGCCTCCTAGACCCAAGCGAGGACTGTTTACTTTTAGGGTTCTCGTGGATCGCTTATATGATGCCCTCAGCCTTCCAGAAACATTTAGAGGCATTATTGATATGTTTATACCTACAGTAGAAGAATATCTTCGGAATCTGACACAATCATGGCCCCTCCTTGCTGCGATCATATCTTTCGATGGATAATTCATCAAGTGAGGTACAAGATATGATCGCTGTGCTACAGTGGAACTGTCATAGTCTAAAACCTAAATTAGACCTGTTTAAGTTTTTGATTCACAACTCTGATTGTGATATATTTGCCCTTTGTGAAACATGGCTTTCTTCTGAAGATGAACTCAACTTCCACGATTTTAACATTATACGCCAGGATAGAGATGACCATTATGGGGGAGTTCTTTTGGGGATCAAAAAGACTTACTCATTTTATAGAATTCCAATCGCGACTCATCCTGGCGTAGAAATCGTCGCTTGCCAAATAAACGTAAAGGGTAAAGAACTTTGCGTAGCTTCCGTTTACATTCCTCCAAGAATTTCAATTAACCGCCGTCATCTTTGGAATGCGGTTTCTGCACTATCACATCCAGTTTTAATTCTGGGTGATATGAACGCACATGGTACAGGGTGGGGCGAACCATATGACGATAATAGAGCGGCCGTTTTCTATGATTTGTGCGACGATTTCAATTTGAACATTTTGAATACAGGTAAAGTGACACGTATTGCATCTGACGGCAAAGAAAGTCGTCTCGACCTATCACTGGGGTCAAGTTCACTATCATTCGATTGCTTGTGGAAGGTAATCGAGGATCCTCATGGTAGTGATCACTTACCCATTATAACCACCATAAAGCATAATAGTGAAAGGTCAGACCATCCAATTCAGGTTCCTTTTGACCTCACAAGGAATATCGATTGGCAAAAGTATGCAGAAGCGGTATCTTTTGGCATCGAATCATTCAATCCCCTCCCACCTTTGGATGAGTATCGATTCCTGTCTGAACTGATATATAAGAGTGCATTAGAATCACAAAAACGACGTGTTCCAAGTGCAACCTTCAAAAGAAGACCAGCCACACTAGGCTGGGATGATGATTGCACCCAGTTGTATCTTAAAAAATCTGATGCTTTCAAAACTTTTCGTAGGCACGGTACCTCAGATCTTTATCAAGAGTACGCAAAGCTCGAAAGACAGTTGAGAAACCTGCTGAAAGCAAAGAAGCGTAGTTATTGGCGACACTTCATTGAGGGTCTCTCAAGAGAAACTTCAATGACAACGCTTTGGAGAGTGGCTCGCAACATGCGAAACCGCTCTTCTTCTAATGAGAGTGACGAATACTCCAACCGTTGGATATTCAGCTTCGCGAAAAAGGTCTGCCCAGACTCAGTCCCAGCACAACCGATTTCTTGGGAAACATCCCCAAGAGACGTTTCTCTGGACAGACCCTTCACTATGCTGGAACTTTCTATGGCTCTTCTTTCATCAAACAATTCCGCTCCGGGACGCGATATGATCAAGTTCAATCTTCTAAAGAATCTCCCAGATATCGCGAAAAGACGATTACTGGACCTGTTCAACTCATTCATGGAGAACAACATCGTTCCGCATGAATGGAGACAGGTCAAAGTAATAGCTATTCAAAAGCCTGGTAAACCAGCGTCTGATCATAATTCATACCGCCCAATTGCTATGTTATCATGTTTAAGGAAATTGTTGGAAAAAATGATCCTATCACGACTCGATCATTGGATCGAATCGAATAACTTGCTTTCAAATACACAGTTCGGGTTTCGCAAGGGCAAAGGAACAAACGATTGTCTGGCGTTGCTTTCAACAGATATTCAACTGGCCTTTGCGGAAAAGGAGCAACTGGCTTCAGTTTTCTTGGATATTAAGGGCGCCTTTGATTCAGTTTCCATAGGAATATTGTCAGAAAAACTGCACAATAGTGGACTTCCAGGAATTTTAAATAATTTCTTGTATAATTTGTTGTCAGAAAAACATATGAGTTTCAATCTCGGACAACTGACAACTTCCAGAATTAGTTACATGGGCCTACCCCAAGGCTCATGTTTAAGCCCCTTGCTTTATAATTTTTACGTGAAAGACATTGATAGTTGCTTGGAAGGACAATGCACGCTAAGACAACTTGCAGATGATGCTGTGGTTTCTCTAAAAGGCCCACATGCAGAAATGTTGCAAAGACCATTGCAAAATTCTCTAAATAATCTGTCAATCTGGGCAAGAGATTTGGGGATCGAGTTTGCTCCGCAAAAAACTCAATTGGTTGTGTTTTCTAGAAAGCGGAACCCAGCCCAACTGAAACTCAATCTTTTGGGAATAGAAATCGACCAGTCTTTGACTTCGAAATACCTTGGGGTCTGGTTTGATTCAAAAGGCACTTGGGGTACCCAAATCAAGTATTTGGTGCAAAAATGTCAACAAAGGATCAATTTTCTACGCACAATTACCGGAACATGGTGGGGTGCTCACCCGGAAGACCTCATAAAACTTTACAAAACGACTATTCTCTCTGTTATTGAGTATGGCTCTTTCTGCTTCCACTCAGCAGCAAACTGCCACCTAATAAAGTTGGAACGAATTCAATACCGTTGTTTGCGTATTGCTCTCGGCTGTATGCACTCAACGCATAATGCGAGCCTAGAGGTCCTGGCAGGGGTGAAACCTCTCCAGAACCGATTCTGGGAGCTCTCGCTAAGGTTACTTATCAAGTGTGGAGTGAGCAACACACTTGTCATTGAAAACTTCGAAGAAATGCTCAGTCTGAACACTCAATCAAAATTCATGAGAATCTATTTGTTCTACATGTCATCTGACATAAGCCTACCAAGTTATAATCCTCCCCGTGTACACTTCACTAATGACAGTTCCTCTGTTAAATACGATCTGTCCATGAAACAAGCTATTCATGGAATACCAGATCAACTTCGATGTATATCTATTCCTCGCATTTTTAACGAAAAGTACCAACATGTCAATTCCTGTAAGAGATTCTTCACTGATGGGTCTCGCATAAATGGATCCACTGGTTTCGGTGTCTTCAATGAAAATTTTACCGCCTTCCGCAAACTTCAGGAACCTTGTTCGGTTTATGTTGCTGAGCTGGCAGCAATCAACTTCGCTTTGGGGATGATTTCCAACATGCCCGTAGACCATTTCTTCATCTTCTCGGATAGCCTTAGTTCGATTGAGGCACTCCGGTCGATGAAACCTGTAAAACATTCATCTTACTTTCTTACAAAAATAAGGGAGCAGATGGGTGCACTGGTCGATAGATCATACAAGATTACCTTTGTATGGGTCCCCTCACATTGCTCAATTTATGGCAATGAGAAGGCGGACTCTCTCGCAAAGGTGGGCGCACAGGAAGGTGAGATCTATGATAGAAGAATTTCACATGATGAATTTTTCCATTTTGTTCGCCAGAGTTCTCTTCAAAGTTGGCAAAATGATTGGCGAGATGGCCAGCTGGGACGGTGGTTACATTCCATTATTCCTAATGTTTCTTTGCGAGTGTGGTGGTATGGTCTGGATGTAAGTCGCAATTTCATTCGCGTGATGTCAAGACTTATGTCCAACCATTACTCGCTAGACGCGCATTTACACAGGATTAACCTCGCGTTGAGCAATGTTTGTACTAAGTGCGGTTCCGGTTATGATGACATCGACCACGTAGTTTGGCAATGCCCGGATAATGACGCCTCCAGAGCGCTACTTTTGGATACCCTTGAGGCCCGAGGTAGACAACCCTTTGTTCTTGTGAGAGATGTGTTGGGGACCCGCGATGTCACATACATGGGATGTATTTTCGACTTTCTTCGCTCTGCTGGTATAAAAGTTTAATTTGCTTGTGTTTTCTTCTCCAGTTTTTTTTCTCTGTTTTGTCCTCTTTGTGTTACCAAGCTGCTCCTGGCCATTCGGAAAACCAAGTCCCACAACAAGTTGGTACCAACACCACAAGGCACCGAATACGCTAGCAAGATGCGATTCACCCCCGGATGAGCAGCAGTGAAACCTTTGGCCCAATCCTCACCCTGTCCATCCCTCAAAATGTGACCTTCTAACCTCGAGCTGCCACGAGTACCCTGGCTTCCACCCATTACTAACAGATATCATTAAAAAGTTATTACTCTGTATAATGTATACTATTAAGTACAAAGAAAGATCCTCGGCTCCGTAAAGCGTTATACGCGATTGAGCCCCAAATAAATGAACTAGATAAAAAAAAAAAAAAAAGCCTCGTTCCTTCGAGGATCATTGTGTGCATAGATACCCCCCCCCCCCTTCAGCTCCGGTTTGCCTGCCCTTCGTATCTGTGTCCTTTGTGAGCAGAGCTCCCGCGTAATCTGCTCCTGCTTGGATTGATAATCCAGATCTTGCGTATGGGTGTGATAGCAATGTCCGTAAACGACCCTGTAGACTCCTATCCCCAAGGCCGTGAGCTAGCGAGTTACAAAGCAAACTTTGTACATCTTTTCTGCCTCGAGTGGTGAACCAAACGAACAGTTTTTAAATATGATTGTCAGATCTTTAAAGTGTCAATTATCTACCTTATTGCCGTTTCTAGTTTTATGGCACTTAACATAGCAAAGCACATGGTCACGTGATCAACCCTTATCAAAGTCCGTGTGCGCGCGCCTTTGGCGATAAAAGAAAGCACAAATCTCATCAGTTCCGCCGCCGCCAACCGATTGAGGTTGGCTAATTTATGAAAAGAAAAACGCTTCCCAGTTTCCGATTCGAGTGTTGAAATCTATGTGTGAAGGTGTGTTGAAATCGAGCAACTGGGGATAAAATCAAAATGAAATCCAAACATAAATTAGTTTTACAGATTCAGGAATGCTGAATTGCAGATAAAACTTTTGGGAAGGCATCGGCATGATCCCGTGAAGTGGACTGTGTAGATGTGTCGAAACCGGTTAACCGGTCAACCATGTCGTGTGTCTGTCTGAATGAAAGACGAAATGTTCATGCCTGAACGTTCAGTGTACATCTTGAGAAAATAACCGGCATCTAATGTGAATACAACAATTGCGGCAAAATAAAAGAAAACTTTAATGGACAACCTTGATTTTAGTCATAACATTTCTTAAGTATTTACTATTTGAAAACAAGTGTTTTAAAGTTTCCTCTTTCGTCTTTTGGTTACGTAACGTAAAACAGAAACAACATGAAATGTGTTCTCAGCAAAAATAAATCCAAAATCAAAAAGACATAAAAAATGCTCTGAATATCTGGAAAAAGATAGTACAAACTAATTTAACATTTGCGGTTTATTTTTGGACAATAAACTGCCTTTATTGTAATCGAAATACAAAAACATCAAAATGTGCAACTGAACAAAAAAAGAAATAAAATAAAAAAGGCCAAAAATTTAAAAATTAAAAAGTTCAAAATTTTATCGTGTAATAAAAAACGATGCTCAGAATGAAATCTCTACAAAAAATGAGCAAAAAGTAAAAAAAAAATATATAAAAAAACAATTGAAATTAAGAATAAAAATTCTCGTCGGAGAAGTGCTTCCCGGAGATTTCCTGGTGGAGTCCTAGAAGAAATCCCTGGTTGATACACAGGAACCCAGGTATTTTTTGGTCAAATACAGCCCCTAGCGTAAGCAGCTTTTTCTTGTTTTTTACTCAGTTTGTAAGTAAGAAACCAGAACAAGCTGCCTACGCTACCCGAGTAGAGGAAAAGAGCTCAATAATAGCCTATTTTGATATGAAGATCAAAAAGTGATATGGGTTTGATTGACATAAGAGATAAAAGATCTAAAAATAAAATCAACAATTTATTCCTGGAACATCATCATCATATCATACTTAGATTTTGTAAGATCTAACCAATAGCAGCAAGTTATTCGTTTGATCTTGAAATATCAAATTTTGATATTGTTCAGATGCTCTAGAAACATTTTTCAGATATTATTTTCAGATCTTTTATCTCTTATGTCAATCAAACCAATATCACGTTTTGTTCGTCAGTATTTTACCTCTACCCGGGTAGTGAAGCAATCTTTCATGGATTTCTACACGGATTGCTTCAGATATTTTCTTAGAATTTTGCTAGTATTTGCTGATGGAAATCCTTTTGTGATTCCTTCAGAAATGCTCGCTTGGAACCAGGAATGCTACTAGTCTATATTCCAAAATTTCTGGTAGATTTCACTCTGATCTTTTGCTGGGATTAATCAGGCAGTTCCTGCTGGCAATCCTCTAGGAATTCTTGGATACCTCCCAAGAGCAATTACTGGAGAAATTCCAGCAGAAAGCGCTTGAGAAATCCCAGCAAGAATTCCTGGAGAAATGTTACTAGGAATATCTGCTGATACACTATGAAGAAAAATTTCTAAAGGAATCCTTGAAACAATCTCTGGAGGAATCACATGAAGAATTTTTATAGGAATCCTTGGAGAAATCTTTGGAAGAATCACAAGATATGCATAGAAATACATGGAAAATCCTGGGAATTTGTGTAGTAATTCTAAGAGAGTTTCTCCGAAGATTTTAGGAATGCCTCCAGAAATATCTGATGGGATTCTCTAGAAATTCCTGCTGGGATTGCTGAAGAAATAACTTCTAGAATTCCACCGGAATTTCTCGTAGGATTCCTCCAGGGATTCCACTTGGATGGAGCTCCTCCTTGAATTCCTCCTATGATTTGTCCAAGAATTTTTCGAAGAATTTCTTCGTGAATTCCTCTAGGAATTTTTTCCGAAAATTCCCGCATTAATTCATCTAATGATTTATTCAAGGATATCTTCTGAAATCCTCCAGGAATCCTGCAGAAATTCTTCTTGAGACACATCAAGTAATTTCTCTATAGATTCCTTTAGGAATTTCTCCTGTGGTTCCTTCAGAGATTTTTCCAAGGATTCCTCCATTCCTCTTGAGATTCCTCTAGCAATTTCTGCAAGGATTCATCCAAGAACCTTCTGGCATCACCACTAGAAATTTTTGCTGGGATTCTTCCAGCAATTTCTTCTGTAATTTTATGAGATACTGCTGGGATTTCTACAAGGATTCCGCTAAATATTTCTGATGGTAATTTTACCAGATTTTTTTTTTTTCTGGGCTTCCCATGTAATCCTGCAGGAATTTTTGTAGGACTCTCAAGAGCAAAAATTGTTGGAAAAACTTCAAGAGGACTCCCTTGAAGAATCCCAGGAGAGATTGCTGGAGAAATCTTTCGAGGACTTCTCTTGGAATTCCTCGCGGAATGCCTGATAGGCTTCTGATAGAAATATCTGCTGGGATTCCTCCTTCGATTTATCCAAGGATTCCACCAGAAATTGCTCAGGTCATTTCAAGGATTTCTGCACGGATTCCTCCGTAATTCCTCTCGGAATACCCCCAGAAATTAAAGGTGTGATTCCATCAGGAACTCCTATCCGAACTCTCCAAGAATTCTTGCTGGAACATTTCCAGATGGTATGTCTGCAGTTCTTAGAAGTCCTCTGGAAATTTCTGGGATATTTCCAGCATGAACTGCTGGAATCCCAGCGAGACTTCTTGGAGGATTCCCACCACGAATTCCTGGAGAAATCCCAGAATCATTCCTCCACAATGTCTTTCTGGGTGAATTTCTGGAGTAGTCCATAGAGAAGTTACAGCAAGGACTGCTGAATGAATCCCATAAAAAAATGGAGAAATCCAACCAAAAATTTCTAGAGGAAATTGGATAACTGTCAAGAGGAATTCCTGGAAGATTCCTTGGGAAAATGTCTGGAGGAAGTCCTGGAGGAAACTCAGCAGGCATTATTAGGGAAAATCCAAGAAAAATGTATTGAGGAGTCTTTTGAAGAAATAACAGAAATAGATTCTCCAAGAATCCTGGCGGGCGTTCCAAAAGGATTTCCTAGAGGAATTCCTAGAGGAATTCCTGAAGAAACTCTGGGAGAAATCCGAGGAGGAATGTTAAGAGGAAATCTTTAAAGAAATTCTCTTCGAATTCCTCTACAAATGCCTGATGGGATTTTACCCAGAGGTATCTTCATGGATTCCTATATAAATCCTTCCTGAAATTTCTCCAAGGACTTCTATAGACTTACGAATTCTCCAGAGATTTCTCCAAGGATTTTCATAAGAATTTCTTTTGGAATACCACCAGCAATTCATGCTAAGATTCCTGCATATATTCCTACTGAGATTTCTCAATCAATTTCAGCAGAGATTTCTTCAATAATTGCTCTAAGGAGTATTTCCTTAGGAATCCACCTAGCGGTGATGGTGCTTCTCTCGTACCTTCGAAAACTCATTTCAACAAAACTCAAATGACATGTTGATGAATTTTCGCACTTTCATACATTTAACTTTAACTGGCCTTTGATGTGTGATCCTTAAACTTAAAAAAGTCGCTATCTTCACGCAGAAAAAAGCATGGTAAAATCAAAAATATTTCAGGTAAACTCAAATAAATTGTCAATTTGTTCTGGCAACAAAACTAAAACTGTTTGGAGCAAATCGAACGTCACATTCGAAGCAAATTCAATCCATTTTTGAAACAAACATGCATCTTCTGACAGGTTATGTTAAAAACAAATGTATTTTTTTGTTTTTTTTTGTGGCAGGTCGGTCCTACGGAAATATTTGCAGATAAAACTGCAAGGTTGATTTCATCCATACATTGTTTTTCGATAGCATGCTTCTGAACTAAGATAATAGCAAATGAATGTAAATTTTTGCAAATGAATGGTTGCAACCTTGTTTAATTCCACAGTCTTGAATATTCCGCACAGAAAAAAATATGTAATTAAAATTCAGCGAGAAATCATGCACATAAAGGGAATGCTAGTGTTAGTGCACTTTTACATGAGATATAATGTAAAATTACAGTACCATCGTGTAAATTTCCGCCAACCTTCGCGTAAACCATCATTGACTCCAACCGGTTACGCGACTATTAGCGGAAATTTACACGATCGTGACGTAATTTTACATGATATCTCATGTAAATATGCACTAACTCTAGCATTCCCTTTATGTGCATGATATCTCGCTGAATTTTACATGAATATTTTTTTCTGTGCGGTCGCCATGTTTGCACTCCGGACCGGACATCTGCTTCATATCAAATATATAAATATTTCATGATTTTGGAGCCTTTGACAGCCGCCATCTTGAATTTTATGACGCCATATTGGATATTCTGGTCCTTTTTTTTTAATCCAGACTTCTTCCCCATACCATTTTATGGCTTTAGAGCTCAAAACACTATTAAAAAGCCGCCATCTTGAATTTGGAGCAGCCCTCTTGGATTTTAGACCGCCATATTGGATATTCTGTTCATCATTTTTTGGACTCCAGACAACTTCTCCATACCAAACATATCTATATTGCGTAGTTTTAGAGCCTAAAACACCATTAAACAGCCGCCATCTTGAATTTGGAACCATTTCTTGGATTTTAGACCGCCGTCTTGGATATTCTGGTCGCCATTTTTGGACTCCTGACATCTTCCCCATACCAAACATACCCATATTGCATGGTTTTTAAGCCTAAAACACCATTAAACAGTCGCCATCTTGAATTTGAAGCTGCCATCTTGGATTTTATATCGCCCTCTTGGATATTTTGGTTGTAATTTTTGGACTCCGGACATCTTCCCCACACCAAGTATATTCATATTGCATGGTTCTAGAGCCTAAAATACCATACAGCAACCGCCATTTTGGATTTCAGACCGCCATTTTGGATATTTTGTTTGTCATTTTTGGACTCCGGACATCTTCCCCATACCAAATATAACTATATTGCATGGTTTTAGAGCCTAAAACACCATTTAACAGCCGCCATCTTGAATATTAGGCTGCCATCTTGAATTTTGGCCCGACATCGCGGAATTTGTGATCTCCAGTGTTGATTTCCGCACAAAATTCGACAGCCATGCTGATGGTTTCAAAAATCATCGCAGTTTGATGTGTCGCATGATGAGGCTTGGTTCAGTTGTATATACGGCCAATACTACCGGTGCTGGTCTGGATAACTGAAATGGCCATAACTCTGGAACGCCTTGACCATTGATTTGGAGCAAACAATGCGGTAAAATTCCGGTTCGATTCGAGTAATAATCCGAAAAATTGGCCAATGGGAAGTGCCTTAAAAGTGAGTGAACTTATTTTGCGCACAGACAACAAATCAACAAACTGCGTCGATTGGTATATGCGACTTGATCATCTGGGCCTTTTTTCGAAAAATCGTTTTGTGAGTGAACACATAGCCTTTCCAGTATACTTAGTGTACGAGAAAGCCAAAAAGACGGTTTTCCCTTCCTCCCAACTTATACAGCACTGTCGTAAATTTATCACATAACGTCTATAAGTTGAGTAACCAAGCGAATTGTGTCGCTTCACAGTAATCTTCACACAATCGCTACTACCTTTACGCCTGGCATACATGCACTAATGCGTGAACCGCTGTGTCAAAACGAAACAACTCTCGCATGAACTTGTACAGATGCAGTGAACTCAGCGGTCTGCTGACAACAAGCGATAGACGAGTGCACCTCACTGGTGAAGTTCACTCCCTCCGAGAATTTGGACACTACAGCGGGGTACACTTTCACCAGGTACTACCCAGCTATAAATTAATATATTTTATTTTGCTTTGCTTTCTCAATAAATAAGTCGAAATATTACTCAGTACATAAACTATTTTCAAATGCTTCACTTGGAGTGCAACATTATGTCAGAAAACGATTAAAAATTTTAAAAACGGATTTTGCTCACACACTTCTGAGTAGTGCTATTTTGAGATTATACCCCGTTGTAGTGTCAAAATTCTCGGGGCGAGTGAACTCAAAATTCATCGCTGCACTCATCTATTGTAATCATAACTTCCCTCTCCATCCCCACATAGACCTGCAACCTGTCGTATCAAATATCAGGTATCAGTAGGTCGGCTCAAGAGGCACGTTCTCCTCCATTTGGGAAATTTGTGCCATCGCCATGAATACGAGCCTATTCATCATTTACCCGAGGGAGAGCGAAGGGAGGAATAAGAGATGGGATAGGGAAAGGGAAGGTAAGGGAATAGGGTCAACATAATCGCATAAGCGTACCACAACGGGTTCACACAGCGCCCTGAAAAGGGCACTGTAAAAAACGCATACCTAAAGCGTAAAGTTAGCCTATAGCTACTTGCCACAACGGGTTCAGAACAACAGAACATCCTGAAGATTCAGGCTTCTTAGGTCAGTTTCACTTAATCAAGTGTTTACCCGAGCAGAAGGGAATAACAAGAGCATAAGAACCTGTGTTATTTGGATAAAATAACTGAATAATAGAATCGATTATTTTTAAGTTATAAACATAACAGATTATGTTATAAACTTGTATGTCATAAGCGGCAAAATAACAAATATCATAACAAAAAAATGTTCTTGGAAAACCATTTTAATAACTTGTTTTGTTAGTTTCAATAACAACTTAATAACAGTGCATTTGGAAAATATTTCAATAACACATTTTAATATTAATTTGTTATTGATAATAATCGGAACCCGAGCAGAGGAGAATTTCAAATTAATAACTACGAAATCACACAACCTGTTTTTATATCTTGTTTTGTTATTATTTAATTATCAAGGCATAGCTTTTCCATAACAAATTTTGTTGGACAATCTCATTTAGTTATAATCAAGCTATTGAAATACATTCACTCAATTACATTTCAATAACATGTTTTGTTGAAGTACAAGTTTTGTTATTGTTGTACTATTGATTAACTTATCAACAACAGCACAACAGTAACAAGTATTGCAATCAAAGCGACAATTCGATAATAATGATCTGTCCTTTTGTTTTGTTCCACTTTTGTATTCAGTTAGGAAGGAAATTTCCGAACGAATCCTCTGAAAATTCCTTAAATAATATTTGGGAAAACATTTGGAAGTTCTGGAGGAACCCTTCGATACCCTGGAGAAGTCTTCAAAAGAACTCCTGGCACAATCTTCTTAGAAATTCCAAAGTAATACTTCTGAGCAGTTATTAGAATTCTTGGCAAAATCTTTTGAAAAACTCCAGGTGAATTCTTTAGAAAAAAAACTCCTGGTGAAATTCTCAAAAAAATTTTCAGAGAAATCTGAAGATGAAATTCGGGACAAATAATCCGGGGAATTCTGAAGAAATCCGTGAAGAAATTCTGTTCATAATTCTGAAGGAATTTCTAGAGAAGTCTTTGAAAATCTGTGAAAGATTTCGTGGAAGAGCTCTCGGAGAAATTTCTGGAAGTATATTTTTCGATCATTACATTATACAGTATTGTTACTCATGTTTTTTGTGGGTTCGTGAGACAAAGTGAATAATTTTATATAATAAGTATCATAATTTACTTAGTAACGATTTTGATAAAATTACAAATTTTGCTTTCCGATTATTATCAATAACAAATTAATATTAAAATGTGTTATTGAAATATTTTCCAAATGCACTGTTATTAAGTTGTTATTGAAACTAACAAAACAAGTTATTAAAATGGTTTTCCAAGAACATTTTTTTGTTATGATATTTGTTATTTTGCCGCTTATGACATACAAGTTTATAACATAATCTGTTATGTTTATAACTTAAAAATAATCGATTCTATTATTCAGTTATTTTATCCAAATAACACAGGTTCTTATGCTCTTGTTATTCCCTTCTGCTCGGGAAAGCAAAATTTGTAATTTTATCAAAATCGTTACTTAGTAAATTATGATACTTATTATATAAAATTATTCACTTTGTCTCACGAACCCACAAAAAACATGAGTAACAATACTGTAAAATGTAATGATCGAAAAATATACTTCCAGAAATTTCTCCGAGAGCTCTTCCACGAAATCTTTCACAGATTTTCAAAGACTTCTCTAGAAATTCCTTCAGAATTATGAACAGAATTTCTTCACGGATTTCTTCAGAATTCCCCGGATTATTTGTCCCGAATTTCATCTTCAGATTTCTCTGAAAATTTTTTTGAGAATTTCGCCAGGAGTTTTTTTCTAAAGAATTCACCTGGAGTTTTTCAAAAGATTTTGCCAAGAATTCTAATAACTGCTCAGAAGTATTACTTTGGAATTTCTAAGAAGATTGTGCCAGGAGTTCTTTTGAAGACTTCTCCAGGGTATCGAAGGGTTCCTCCAGAACTTCCAAATGTTTTCCCAAATATTATTTAAGGAATTTTCAGAGGATTCGTTCGGAAATTTCCTTCCTAACTGAATACAAAAGTGGAACAAAACAAAAGGACAGATCATTATTATCGAATTGTCGCTTTGATTGCAATACTTGTTACTGTTGTGCTGTTGTTGATAAGTTAATCAATAGTACAACAATAACAAAACTTGTACTTCAACAAAACATGTTATTGAAATGTAATTGAGTGAATGTATTTCAATAGCTTGATTATAACTAAATGAGATTGTCCAACAAAATTTGTTATGGAAAAGCTATGCCTTGATAATTAAATAATAACAAAACAAGATATAAAAACAGGTTGTGTGATTTCGTAGTTATTAATTTGAAATTCTCCTCTGCTCGGGTACCGAGTACTCGGAAATGCAGTTGCGTAAAAACTGGGTAGTTACATATCAAATGATTCAAAGTTCCACAGTCGGATTCTCAGCTAAGATATACAAATGAAGCAGCCTGTTGAGGCTTGTGATGGACAAAATCATAAGTAGGAAAACCACATTAAGTTATCTCAATTGCGTTTCTGCTACGAGATTCCTCAAAAGTCATGACAAGACTCCCGCATGGGGGCATCCACAAACACTCAATTTCCTAATCGCTGCTTGACGTAATGCCGAGAAGAGATGTTGATTTTGGAGCATTTGGTAAATCCAATTGGAATTCATTGAAAGATAAATAGGACAATCCATGCGGCTTCCAATATGGAAACGAAAGGTATGTGTTCAAAAGTATCCTGGAAATCCGAGAAAACACCCAAACAAAATTGTTTTTGAATGAATGCTTTTCCGATATCTTAAACAACATTGTGTAAACAAATCACAGTGGACTTCCATTTTGATAAGCATGTTGGTTCCCATGGAGAGGCATGTTTGCTAGAAAAACATCACGGGTGTGCTCGACAAAGCGTTCTAATCATTTCAGAAGGAAGAGGTCAAATTGATAGGTTTAATCTTCATACGAAGACATTATCCACTTACGGAATAAACTTGACAGTATAATCCCACCAGGATTTGGGAATAGCAAGGCTGCAAACAAGCAGTTTTATCAAAACATTTTGGGGCTCGAGGCATGACACGCAAGATTGTCATTTCAATTTTACTGAAAGTAGCAAACATCGGGTCAAACGCAAAATGCGGAACCATATAGGTGTTAATTAAAACATTCCATCTACATAGAAATCCTCCCTACGAAAGTAAGGTTCTTGGACCAAAGCTGTTCTTTTATGCTGAAGATTGATCTGAGCTCATAATCATATCCACTACCCAAACTAGGCACGATCAAACTCTTACAATCACAACACAAGAAAAAAAAGCAGCGATAAAAACCAATTCGGTATCGATTGAAGAACGCCAGAGACGAACATACACAGAGGACACTGTGAAAAACGCATAATGCGAAGAGCCATATAGGTTATAATTAAAGCTAATAAACAGCATACTAATAATCCCACCCTTATTGATCCTCGAAGTTGAGGCTTAAGAAGGATAGCAGATTATCACGGAGAAACACAAGGTAAACTGCACCATTGCTCCGGTTAGCGCAGTAAGGGCAGAATACTGTGGAGGGCGCCCTAGTGCTCCACAGGCTCCGTTTGTAGTTAGGTTTTTATTAGACCCCCCTAACCATTCATTCCTTGGCACGGTAAGCATAAAGCCGCATAACACCATGAATTAGGGGTCACCTGTTTAGTGGACTCTTACCGCTGGATCAGGCGATCCGTAGTGTTATTCTTAGCCAATTGAGACAACCGCTACCGACACTACACAGCAATCTAGGCTGATCGGGAAAAGAAGTTAACATTGATGGTCAACTTCCAAACGAGCTCGAACAGCCTGAAACCTGACGTAGCTATTGTCGCCTAAAATAAAAGATCATCAATATTCACACCCTAGAGATGCCTGTTCATCCCAAGCAGCTATCTCATTTGTTCTTTGTGTGAGTGTTGCTGGTCTGGGGATATTTGAGTAGCATCTATGGGCGATCAATAATTCTATTGATTTATTTTATATTTTTAAATATTCTTTGGTAAAGATGGATGTTTCAATGGGAAAAGAGTGCATTTGATTGCGAATCATAAGTGAAAACACGCTATGTACCGAAAACAGCCCTTTTTTAAGAATCTGATCCATTGAACTCCGTGTATTCAATCTATTTTTACGAACTAGACATGTGTTGAGGGCCCATATAGCCGAGGCGGTAAACGCACGGGTATTCAGCATGACCAAGCTGAGGGTGACGGGTTCGATTCCCGGTCGGTCCAGGATCTTTTCGTAAAGGAAATTTCCTTGACTTCCTTGGGCATAGAGTATCTTCGTGCCTGCCACACGATATACACATGCAAAATGGTCATTGGCAGAGGAAGCTCTCAGTTAATAACTGTGGAAGTGCTCATCGAACACTAAGCTGAGAAGCAGGCTTTGTCCCAGTGAGGACGTTACGCCAAGAAGAAGAAGAAGAAGAAACATGTGTACGAGTATTCGCTCTTAGAAAAGAAAGGAAAATAAAATAAAAACAAAATTGGTTTCGAAAACAGAAACAGCCTCAAATCGTGCTCTTAACTTAAATAGAAAAATAAAAGATCAAACATCTAAAATGAAAAAAAAAAAGGTTTAAGACAGTGCAAAGCGATGTTAAGAATATAATCTCAAACAAAGATGGCAATTCTCTGAGAGAGAATAACCTACTAAGCTGAATCAACAAATCCACATAAGGAAGCCTACTACCTACCTCAGACAACCTCCAACTTATCCAAACATCGCCGGTTCATGGGATGATGTTTTGTCTTCTTGGAGTTTGCATTGTTCACACACCGAACCTACTCGAAGCCTACACACGCGCACACAGCCCAACAGCCAGCGCACAGCTGTCAAGTGCCGCGGGTCTTAAGAAGATTACGAGGGTCATCCAATTGGTGTGCCGCCACCGCCACGCCGTTCGTGGTCAAGCCGCCGCGCGACGCCGTCGATTCACTTTTTTTCGCGCCCATTTTCGTGTGATTCAGCAGTAGGTACCTTCTAGTCATGAAATCACCTCGTTTAAACGCAGCCCACCTGACGACGACGACGGTCAAGCCAAGAGTGGAATGCGAATTGCGTGTTCCCCCTCCCTGTTCCATTTGGGGTTTATTCATAATGACGATGACGAAGACCACGGAAAGAGGTGAACGTAGGTATTTCAGGCCAAACATTTCAATAGGTCCTATCTGCACTTGAGAGGCTCTCTTTCTTCACTTTCTCTTTCAGTTATTGCAATGTAATGGTACACTTTCCAACTATTTTTGCAGTACAAATCAAAAGACGATTGTTTTGACCATCGTTCAATGCAAGGAGACAATCATATTACAAATAAACAGCTGAGATATTAACGAAAGAGAGGGAAACCAAAGAGAGCCTCTCTTCTGCAGATTGGACCTTTAGACATGTTTGGCCTGATTTAGCATCCGCCTTGGTAGTGTGGTGTAGCAAATTCCGCCATTGACAAGGGTTCCGCAACTAATCATAATGCTCGTGAAAGATTGATGTGGCCTGATATACGGCTCAGTTCGGTTTGCGTTCCAAAGCATGGCAAGGTGTTGATGAGCCTTGAAGGACTAGTTCCATGGAAGTAGTAATGTACCTAGAGCAGTGTGTATCTAGAATATTTGCGCTTTCGTACATACACCCGGGCGGGGTGACGACGAGCACCAACGTTGATCAAGAGGATATAAAAATAACTCTTTATATTACTATAAACATCGCACAACCTGCTTTGTGCTTATTCAGATACCAAGGTGGTGAAGGTGAGTCGTTTTTCTCTTTCATCTGATGTGTACAGTGGACAGTGGAGCCTTACTTACTATAGCCAAGTATGGTGGTGAGCTCAGGGACCGACAGGGGGTCTTTACTCAGCAAAAGCTGCGGCACTGCCTAGAAGAGGTACTACGACAACGATGGTGATGTGCGCATCGTACAGGGTGGGATATTAAAATCATTTCACGTCGTTTAGCGGGCCTGTAAGTTATGTATGTTCGAGAAGGAGACAATAGCTGTAAAACACCAAACTCAGGTATGCAAAACCCACCCAAGCAGGAACGTATAACTGACACATAACTGCAGAGCATCAAAGTCAGGTCATACCGAAAAAAGGTATTGGTCGGTTACCCAGGTCTTGAAAATAACTTGTTTTGGTATTTTGTAGATATGTATTGAAAAAAATACCTCAACGAGTTATTGGTTTGGTGTTGAGGACTGCTTGAGAAATTATTCATGTATGGGAAAATCACTATTTGTATGGAAAATCGCCGATTATTATTTAGGTATGACAATACCTGATGTCATTATTCATTTGTTATGCACAGAATATACATCAGTTATTATTTTAGGTATTTTAAGTCTTATGCAGGGCTTCTTGATACCTGATTCAGGTTGTAGCTATTCGGTATTCCATACCTGAGTTTGGTATTCTTCATCTATTTTCTCCTTCTCGAGCAATACCGTCAACCTGAATGAGGTAATCATAGCCCTGCATAAAATACTAATGATAACTGGTGTGCATTCTATGTATACCACGATAATAGCACATCAGGTATTGCAATACCTAAATAAAAATCGGCCATTTTTTCCTTTACAAATAGTGATTTTCCATAATTTAATAATACCTCAAGCAGTCCTCAACATCAAAATAATAACTCGTTGAGGTATTTTTTGTCGGTGACTGAATACCTACAAAATACCAAAATAAGTTATTTTCCAAACCAGACTAATCGATCAATAACAGTCAAACGATGTGGGTCCAATAGTGGCCTTACATTCGATAAAATTAGACCCGATTTTATACCTTGTCTACGGCCAGTAGTACACAGGGTCAAATATTTGACAAGGAAAGAACTCAAGAAACAACATCAGTTTGACACTAATGAAAATTTGATCGAGTCAAACAAGATGTTTGAGCATTGGTTTCTTTTCGGACAAATATTTGACCCTGTGTACTGTGTACCCTGTAGCTTATGTATGATACCTGACTTTGGTATGCTGCAGTTATGCGTTAGTTATTCATTCCTGCGCGTGAAGGCGAATCTTAGTACACTGGAAATTTATGCCATGGACTGGGGGTGGTTCATAAATTCAAGACCAACAACCAGACGCCCTGTAACGCATCCCTAGTAACAATTCCATCGCTGATTGGTTTTGTTTGATTTTTATTAATGTTTTATTACAGCAATAATTAAAACTCACAGTTTTATGACTGCTTTTAAGAAAACCATTGATAAAATGTTTTATAGTATACTTGAAGATATCCATAAAGACAGATTTTAAGAGTAAACAAAACTTTCCGATATGTAAACCTTCTGGCAATCATTATTACCGCAATAAAACTGTTTAAAACTCTCAACAGATGGCGATCCGTTCGATTAGTAATGACATCTGTTGGTGGAAAAGCAGAAACTACGACACTGCTAGGTTTATTGCGGTCATCATAAAAGTAAACCTGCTTTCGTTTTATTTTTGCTGATTATGGTCGTCGCCATATTGAAGAATCAACTTACGTGAATGAAAAATAGTTAATTTTGCTTAAATCAGCAATGAATTGATAGTTTGCCACCATTTTCATAACATGCTCACATAAATAAACTCTCTCTGCTGAGTTTTCTTGTGATTCGGGATAGTTTTACAAAATTCACAAATTGATTTATTTTATTCCAAAATGATAATATTCACTATTTTCGAAGCGCATTAATTTTATGATTCTGCAACCCCAATATTCACGGGAAATTCGAATGCGCATAAGCCTACCAGCACAATAACTATTAAAATACTACTTTGAAATAATCGCTTTCTACTTACGAATGATGTATCCTCCTGAACTTTGCGTACCGTCGAAGAAGCTTCTCTGCATCTTGAGCTGTCATAGTTTTTGTTGAAAAAAAAAACAACAACAATCGAGAATGGGAAATATTTCAACTAGGTTTTAAAACGGGTTTATTGCTACTCCTAATGCGGTTTGCAAAACCTCTCCGAGAGTGGTCCACTTATCCGGAAGATACGCTTAAAGAGGTTATCAATAGGTTTTGATGTATGATTCAGTTTTATTCCAAGTTTTATAAAATTGGTCATGAAGATCTCTTGTAGAGCCGAACAAAACTTAAAATGTTACTTGCCCAAGTAACATTTTAAGTTTTGTTCGGCTCTATAAGAGGTTTTCATGATTAATTTGCAATAAAACTGATTCATACATCAAAACCTCTTGATAACCTCTTTAAGAGCATCATCCGGCTAAGTGGCCCACTCTCGGAGAGGTTTTATAAACCTTATTAAGAGTAGCAATAAAACCTTGTTGAAAATTTTTCCAGATGTACTTGAAAAGAGGTTATGATTGTTGTTGTTTTTTTTTCAACAAAAATGATGACAGCTCAAGAAACAGAGAAGCTTCATCAATGGCACGTAAAGTTCAGGAAGAGATACTATTTGCAAGTAGAAAGCGATCGTATCAAAGTAATAATTTAGTTATATTGTCGCTAGGCTTATGCGCATTCAATTTCACCGTGAATATTGACGTTGCAGAAACATAAAATTAATGCGCTTCGAATATGATGAATATTATCATCTTGGAATGAATTAAATCAATTTATTAGTTTAGTAGAACTACCTCGAATTAAAAGAAAACTGAGTTGAGAGAGTTTATTTATGTGGGCATGCTATGGAAATGACGGCAAACTATCAAATTCTTGCTAATTTGAACAAAATTAACTATATCCCATTCACGTATCTGATTCTTCAATATGGCGACGACCATAATTAGCGAAAACAAAACGAAAGCAAGTTTACTTTTATGAAGACCGCAATAAACCTAGCAGTGTCATAGTTTCTGCTTTTCCACCAACAGATGTCGTTACTAATCGAACGGATCGCCATCTGTTGAGAGTTTTAACAGTTTTATTGTGGTAATGATAAATGCCGGAAGGTTTACATATCGGAAAGTTTTGTTTATTTTTAAAATCTGGCTTTATGAATATCTTCAAGTATACTATAAAACATTTCATCAATGGTTTTCATAAAAGTAGTCATAAAACTGTGAGCTTTAATTATTGCTGTAATTAAACCCCATTAAAAATCAAACAAAACCGATCAGCAATGGAATTGCTACTTGGGTTGGGATATCAAAGCTAGAAATTTTAACACTCTACTTCCCATGGTTGCTCTAGACTAGAGCACCTTCGATTTTCGACGAACTCGAGACAAACGGAATTATATGAGCATGATGCAATACTTTTAGGAATATGATTTTAATCTCATTAGGTAAACCTAACTATTGATAAATAATTAAAACAACTATTGATTTACATTAAAAACTTTTTCGTTGATTTCAAAAAAATTTGGTCAACATGGAACAATTTTTGTAAAAGTACTTTTTTTTCGGAAACGCTTCCTTGGTATGGAAATAGTCGTTCAAAGTCGTGGAAAAGAAAAAGGTTAAGAAAATTAATCCTGAGATTCCCTGAAACGCTCTGAAATACCCTCACGAAGGCTTTTGAGGAGACCCCTGCAATCGATTGTGGTTCCCTGGAAAGTCTGTGTAAACCACATGAAACCCCTTGAAGCTCGCTGAAATACTCTCTAGCACCTTACGACTAGAAAATTACATGAAGTGTATATCATATTGTGTTATGATGTAATAATATTTCTCTGTAACTTATTACGCTATAAACTACATGCAGGGTGCAGAGTTGCTATCTGTCACTATCAATGGTATCAGTAGGTCGGCTCCAGAGGCACGTTCTCCTCCATTTGGGAAATTTGTGAAATGGTAGGCGAATCGCCGATTTTGATAGGCTGACTGCGATGCTGCGATCCAAGTCAGCGTATGCTCTGTTGAGTCACCGTCACTTTCCTTTTTCCATCACAACTGGACTGATTGCGATGGCGGGTAGATATCACTGATAGGCTATCTTTAACCCTCGAGCGATCGCGCTGTTGTATTTTGCACACTGAAAAAATCTCGCTTTTTGTACTCAGCATTGGCGTGGTGCTGACGCAGGTAGTCAACTGCGCGAGATACGGAAGGTTAAAGTTCGTTTGAAAATCAAAATAAACACTTACCGTGATGAAATTTGAATATATTTTACATGTGAGTCATCAAAAATGTTGTGTTTTGGCTTGTAACTGTTCGTCGAATAAGCACAAGAGAATCTTATTGCATTTTTTATTCGTTGATAGACTTTCGAGCAAATCTTCGAAGAGAAAAAATAAATAGTCTCACGTCAGTTTGCATGGCAGTTAGCAGCTGAACGAACCATGTATTCATTGCACCAACCAAGAGCGTGCGTTCAATGTTGTTTTCGTTAGCAGTGACAAAGCCCAATCTATGGGAAAAGCGGTGGGAGAATATTTGGTGGGACAAAATTTTCCGCGCGTGAGTCTATTACGGGGCAAAATCCGCAATAAAACGCGATGGCTTTTGCGCCACTCTTGCGAACAAGAGACCACTGGTTCATTTTTAGGTTTGCCCGACTATTTGGCTTCTTTAGCGGTGTTGAGATAATTCCATATTCTGAATCTGCACGCCAAACTGAGCCGAAATCCAATTTTTCATCAATTTTGGTGCCCGGGAACTTATTTAAAAATCAATTTGAAGTTTGTATGGAAGAGATTTGTCGAATCACCCCTCGTCGCATTTTGTTCTGGGCGGAGCTGTCAAGCAGTTGCCTAGCTGTCAAAAGGTGATTTCAAAAAATCTCTTCGTGATTGATTTTAGGTATCAAAATTAAGTTCTAAAAATCTGAAAAAAAAATCATACTGACTCAGAAAAAGGTGCTCTTTCGTATAAAATTATAAAATCAATATATTTTCCAAAATTTAAAAACCCAATTGACGACTCTTCACTCAAGGGCTTCTTTGAACGGTCGCTGACTCGATTAAATCCCCAAACGCACTAACTTTAACACACAAAAACGCACGTACTGAAACAGTAACGGAAGTTTACACCAAAAAGAGACTAAAAACAGAAATAACCACAAAATCAAATAATTAGGGGTCGCTGAAGTGAATTTATTCAAATAAAACAAATAAACAATGAAACTAAGCACAACAAGCAATCAAATTCGTTTTAACGTATGTTATTTTTCACAAATTGATCGTCAAAAATTTTATGTGTGTTTGTCTTTGTGTTATCATGGCCATGATTATCGTACCTGCGCAGGTTTTTTCTGTCGACGGTTGCTTCTCCGGGCCAATCGTCGACGTTGATTTGCTCTCCATAATGTTCGCCGGACTATAGGTGCGGAGGGGTGTCGGCGGTCCGGTACTCTGCCCGCTCATGCCTAAACCGCACGCAGGTAGGCCGGAAGTATTTCCCTTCACTCCGTTTAACTGCCAGAAACTGGCGGGCGAGGACGAGCATCAAGGGCTTAAAGCCCAAAATAAAAAGCGTATTGGACGCTATGGTCCAAAGACGAGACACATAATTAAAACAATATAAACTAAACACGAATTCATTTACAATTACCTTTTCTACAACAAATCAACGCACAGGGAACAGTGTCTGCCCCTGGTGACTATATACAACATTTAAGTTACTACAGAATGAAAAACATAATTAATTTATTATAAATTCACTTCAGACGACACTACTTCACAAATCTACAGCACTACAAAACACCTGAACAAAAACTTAAAACTGGCAGAAGGTCGCCGAAGCTTACTTCTGTTCTCCAGCCGACTCTAACTAAAAGTGATGGAGTCAAGTCGATTTCTCTAGTCAAGTAAATTTCCTGCTATTGAAGCAATCAGACGACTGCTACAAACAATTATTTACAACTGCGCCAAATTCAAATCGCACATGGCTGCAAAAACTATTTTGCGCTATCGAAAAAGTCCTATACACTGAAAGCCGGCTTGCGGTTATGACAAGCACAAGAATGTTTTCAAATTTACTATGGCAAAACATAATCATCAACCCATAAACGCTTTTTGTGTGCATTCTGTTTCCCCTCATATCAACCGGTTCGGTAGCCGAGTGGTAGCGTGCGAGCCTGGTGATCTGAAGATTCTTGGTTCGAATCCGGTTGCCATCAGAAACTTTTTTTAATTGTAAATCGGGTAAAATGGTAAAATTGAAAACATTAATCTGTTGAATTGAAACGAAACTCAGTCTGCACAAATCAAGTGGCGTTGTGCATTTATGTTGACCCTCAGAATAGTAATTTATACCGCAAGCCGTCTTTCAGTGTAAGATATGTACACTGAAAGACGGCTTGCGGTATAAATTACTATTCTGAGGGTCAACATAAATGCACAACGCCACTTGATTTGTGCAGACTGAGTTTCGTTTCAATTCAACAGATTAATGTTTTCAATTTTACCATTTTACCCGATTTACAATTAAAAAAAGTTTCTGATGGCAACCGGATTCGAACCAAGAATCTTCAGATCACCAGGCTCGCACGCTACCACTCGGCTACCGAACCGGTTGATATGAGGGGAAACAGAATGCACACAAAAAGCGTTTATGGGTTGATGATTATGTTTTGCCATAGTAAATTTGAAAACATTCTTGTGCTTGTCATAACCGCAAGCCGGCTTTCAGTGTAACCCCAAGTAACAATTCCATTGCTGATCGGTTTTGTTTGATTTTTAATGGGGTTTAATTACAGCAATAATTAAAACTCACAGTTTTATGACTACTTTTATGAAAACCATTGATGAAATGTTTTATAGTATACTTGAAGATATCCATAAAGCCAAATTTTAAGAATAAACAAAACTTTCCGATATGTAAACCTTCCGGCATTTATCATTACCACAATAAAACTGTTAAAACTCTCAACAGATGGCGATCCGTTCGATTAGTAACGACATCTGTTGGTGGAAAAGCAGAAACTATGACACTGCTAGGTTTATTGCGGTCTTCATAAAAGTAAACTTGCTTTCGTTTTATTTTCGCTAATTATGGTCGTCGCCATATTGAAGAATCAGATACGTGAATGGGATATAGTTAATTTTGTTCAAATTAGCAAGAATTTGATAGTTCGCCGTCATTTCCATAGCATGCCCACATAAATAAACTCTCTCAACTCAGTTTTCTTTTAATTCGAGGTAGTTCTACTAAACTAATAAATTGATTTAATTCATTCCAAGATGATAATATTCATCATATTCGAAGCGCATTAATTTTATGTTTCTGCAACGTCAATATTCACGGTGAAATTGAATGCGCATAAGCCTAGCGACAATATAACTAAATTATTACTTTGATACGATCGCTTTCTACTTGCAAATAGTATCTCTTCCTGAACTTTACGTGCCATTGATGAAGCTTCTCTGTTACTTGGGATGAATCGTCATTAGCTTAGCCTAGACACAAACCTTACATGAAACGGATAATCTCTACTAATGGAAAACGGTTTAAACTCAAAGCCAAATTCAACGAATCTAATTCAAATGAGAGTTTACCTAAATATGATAAAAACGTCAAAACCTACAAATTAACTAAAATAGTAATAATTTAAAGAAACGAACTTTGAATTAGAAATCTTTAATATTGAAAAAAAAAAACATATTTATCCATGTTTATCGAACTGAATTCAAACTTTATTTTACTTAAAAAGATGAAAAACGTCAAAACGTTACAGGCTTAAGTCGCCAAAATATCAGTTCAGTGCTCTAGAGTACGTGTCAGTATCAAGTCGTTGTCGGTCACTATCGTTTTTATATTAATCGGCCTACAGTGCACTGCAGTGATAGTGACGATGGTGCAAAATCAGTAGTCAATTGACATGACTTATATTTCGCAACTCTGGCAGGATGATGTTAAAATAACTTAAATTGTAACCACAAGTGCTAGTGCACTGGACTAATCAAGATAATAACTTATTTTGTTAAAATCAGATCAAAACTATAACAAAATGTGATACGAATGTGATTCTAAATGTCTAAAACTTGAAACTAAACTATAATACAATTATAGTTATCAAACAACATTTATAAGATAATATGATATAATGAACAAAAGAATGAACTGTATATTCTTTTGCCGAGATTCGCACAGTCGAGTGCTCAGCAATTAAACATGATTTAATTACAATGAGTTTCAAATATCATAGTTAATTATAGTTATGTTAAATTTTTGCTTTGAGGAGCTTAAAGGAATTCTTGAGAGAAGCCCTTGAAAAGTTTCCGGAAGAAAACTTGAAGGAATTACCGCTGAAATCCTGGTGGTTTTTTAAGAAATACTTGGAGAAATTTCTTGGGAAACTCTTGGAGAAATTTTCAATAGCATCCATTAGAATATTCCAAAAGGAATCCTTCGAGGAATTCCTGAAGAATGCAAAGAGCAATGCCGGAAGAAGTTTTTGAAAGAATTTCTAAAGAGTTTCTAAAGAAAGCCTTGTAGCAATTCCTGAAGGAATCCGTGAAGAAGTTCCTGAAACAATCCATGAAGAAGTTGCTGCAGCTGAAGTTGCCACTGACTGGAGGCTTATCTAAAGTAAACTTTGGAGGAATTCTTGGAATAATACATGAGAAAATTTCAGAAGAAATCCTTAGAGAAGTATCTGAAGTTCCTTGAGAGAAGTACCTAAAGGAATCAAGCGCAAGAATTTATACAGAAACTGGCATAACGTCCTATGTGAGACAAACTCTACTTCTAAGCTTTGTGTTTTATAAGCACTTTCGTAGTTATTCACCAACAGTATCAATTTCCAATGGCCATTGTGCATATGTATCGTTAGGCACAAATATGCCCAAGAGAGTCAAGGACGATTTTTTGCAAAAATATCCAAGAAATTTCTGAGGAAACTCTGAGTAATTTTTCTTGAATAAATAATAAAATTACAAAATATTCGATTGAATAGCTGGACGAATATTTAAAAGGATCCTTGATGGCAAACTAAACAAATTATTAAAATTTATTGCTATACCGTGAGGCCGCCATTCACCGCTCGTTTCATATGATTTATATAAAATCGTATGAAACGAGCGGAGAATGGCGACCTCACGGTAGTTGCAAAATTACGAGAATGAATCCTTGGATCAATTCTTGAGAGAATCCTTGGAGGATTTCGTGGGTATAATTTATCAAGAATTTCTTAAAGAACTCCTTGATGGAACCTCTGAAGAAATTATTAAATTGGAAATTTATATTACATTCCTTAGAGGAATGTATAAGTTATACGTAGAATAATTTTTAAACAAATCCTTGAAGTATTCCTGAAGGAATCATAAGAAAAATTCTTCGAAGAAATTCAGCAAAATTTCTAGAAAAAAATCGCGGAAGAATTGTTGAAGGGTTTCTTTGAAACCCAATAAAATACGTTGAGAAATTGCTGAAGAAATTTTTGCAGAAATTTATAAACTTTGTGAAAGAATCGTTAGAGGAATTCCTAAATGAATCCATGAAGGAATTTCCGTCTGAAATGGATTCCTAGAAAAATCTTTACTTAATTTTAAGTAAGCAAAGTTTTGAAAAAAAAACAAGATTTTTGCAGTGAGTTCTAGATTATAAATTACAAGTGAGTAAACTCTATTTTAACCAAACCTCTACGTTAACAATTAAAAGTCTTTCTTATACGGCTCGAAAAAACAGGATGAACTTGGTGGTCTAGTGGCTACCGCTTCTGATTCATATGCCGAAGCTGGGTTAACCGTTATGTGTCCGACAAACTTTTTGCTTTTTTTCTACACCGTGCTTTTCAAATGGGCTCTATTTACCCGGGTACCCTGTCGGCCACATAAGGGTTAAATCTCTGGCTCGTCACTTTCCCACAACTTTGTATCTTTCAATATACTTTCTATATGCTCTCTTCTCTACATATTCATCTTATGTGGCTATGTTCATAGCCATCGCTAGAACTAGAGACGGATTGAAGAAAAATCTGTTACCCTTTCTTTCAACTTTCACCGCACAGTGTAAATCTATCGTATAACGCCTTCAAGTTCTGCAACCAAGTGAACTGTGCCGCTTCACAGTAATCTTCACACAATCTATCGCTTTGCGCGTGCCATCCAAGCACCAATGCGTGAACCCCGCTATGTGAAAAATGAACATTTCCCAACAACACTCCGACATCCGCATGGTATTGTGCACGCGCAATATTCAAATAACTGTAACTTGGTGATTCCTTTAACGAAATGTTGTCAAATTTGTAGAAGCTATGCTTTAATATCATATACTTTAATTAATATTTGAGAAAACTTATGTTTGACGTTCAAAATTTCACTCAATTCGGTTCATTGGTTTCCGAGATATGACAGTTTGAAAATTGTCCAAAAAACAGTGTTTTACGAGAACGGGTCTAGCTTCGCGAAAGAATCATCAATCGAGCTCAAATTTGTACCAATATTGCACATAGAGGGTCTTGTTTCCCGGACTGAAAAAAATCCCGGGATTCGGGATTTTTATTTTCCAAATCCCGGGATTTCCCGAGATCCCGGGAAAAATTCAAATTTTCTAAAAAACGATTAAAAAGTTAATGGAACGATTTCTTAAGGACAAGGTATTTGGAGTACATTGCTCAAAATTTCTAGAGCACCGTTTTTTAGAACCGTTAGACGGATTTGGATTAAAATGCATCACGCTGTTGACAATCACTGAACAATTAGCGTGATGCATTTTCATCCAAATCCGTTCAACGGTTCTAAAAAACGGTGCTCTAGAAATTTTGAGCTATGTACTCCAAATACCTTGTCCTTAAGCACTTTTAATTAAATTCGATCAACTAATAACCATTATATTCGAAACAAAATACATATTTCATAGACATTTGATTGTGTGAGGGCAGTCGGAGACATTCAAAGGTATTTGAAAATTTTCAAATAAAGTTCATCTTCTTCCGCAATAGGTTAACTTGGGCTATATGTTAACTTCTGCCTTACCTATCCGAAGGAATTTTTTGACAGAACTTGATGATATTTTTAGAGTAATCCCTTATAATTTACCCTGAGACGTGAATGAATTATGTGTGAAAATTTTATGAAGGAGTTAAAATAGCAGTGTTAGAATGGTGATTTGAAAATTTCAAACGGCAATTTCTTAAGATATTATTTGTCCGCATTTCGTTTTTTTTTTCTTTAAGAAAATGTGTGACTATTTCAATTATATGTTGATATACATTCATGTTAACATTTTAGAATTTCGATTAGTTTTTTTTTTTTGGTGAAATACATTGAAGAAACTGTGGAAAAAATCCAGAATAATTCAAGACAGACCCTCTCAACAAACTTATTGTTAAACTGATATGAATATCTTCAAAAAAATCCTTATAAAATTCTTTCGAAAATTTATTTTTTATTTTCATTTCAACATTTCCATCCCGAAAGTCCATTGGTCTTTTTTTTCGATTTATTTGGCAGGATGACAACTTTAACAATTTCTTCAGATGTTTTTTTGTGGTTTTTACAACAACTTTTATATTTCCATTATTCCTATTATATGGTATTAAATTATATTCTTCGATTTTTTTTTACGATTCGCTTTATTTTTTTGCAATTCGATATCGCTCTGTTTTTCACCATAAATCATTACAGAAATTTCTGCAGAAGATCTAAAAAACGGTGTGCTGTTCCTTCTTGTAAATAAATTACTGATTTCTTTTAGAAATGTCGTCAAAATTATCACTTGTATTATCTCTAGTGATTGTTGAAATGAGCTCCGTAGAAAATTTCGCCTGGACTTAAGAACAAAATGTCTCAACGAATATCTTTACGAAATCGTCAACAAATATTTCAAAGATTGTCAAAGTCCTGCAGAGGTTAGGGATTGTTTATCCGTTTTCTTTTGAAAATTCTGGGAATTTTCCTCATAATTGAAACGTAAATGTGCAAGCAATTGATCAGGGCTGTTGAATATTATATAACAACAAAGTATTCTTAAGGGATAACTCCAGAAACATCTAAAAATATTTGCAACAGTTTACCTATTTCACATATTGTAAAAATGTTGAACATTGCCATAAATGCCAACAATACTACCAGAACAATCTAGCTTAAAATAAGTCATTTTATTTCACATTCCGATATTCTGTCTGTTGATTCAGTTTGATTATAATTGTAATGTAACGCCACATAAAAGAAAAATGGAAAGGCAGTAATAAATTGTAAAATGTAAAATCAATGTAAAAACAAAAGATTTCGTCTCAGTTATGCCCTGCCCATGTGGCGCCCGAGCCTTCCAAATAAACGAATAAGAAAAAAAATGAAAAATGAATGACATAAATTCAGCCAAAATATCTTTGGTTTAATTAGTTGGATTTTCATCTAAACTTGATTTAAATAAAAATAAACTATACCTGACAGATAGAATTGGATGGAAAAAAGGAAACATTGACAAAGAGAAGATTTCAAAGTGAAAAGATTTGTTTTAGTATTGCCATTTTTTTTATTTTCGGGAAATCCCGGGAATTTCTGAAAAATATCCCGGGATTCGGGATTTTTCAGATCCCGGGATATCCCGGGATTTTTGTCCCGGGAAATCCCGGGCAAGACCCTCTAATTGCACATATAATAGGTTGACGAACATTCAAAATTTGAGAATTTTTGACGCATTCTATGAAAAGTTACAGCATGTTGAACTTTTCTGTGAGGGAAAAAAAGGTGCCTGTCCCAAACATTTTGGCTACTCCCTGTATATCTTAAGGCAGGCATGAAGATACTCTAACTAAACACAAAGAAGTCAAGGAAATTTTCACCCTCAGCATGTTCATGCTGAATTCCCACGTCCTTACAGCTGTGGCTGTATGGGCCCTATGCCACAACTTGGATTATCTGTACAGTAATAGAGCGAATGTGCCATCATTTCCTTACCCTGCATTTATCAACATTCTACGTAACAGGCGTCATTTTTACAAACAAATGAAACATTACGAGCACAACATTTAGGATGCATGGTAGTTCCCAGCAGAAATCCGTTGGTTCCTTATATATGTGCAGCTGATAATACTAAAATATGTAGTAGATACGAACGGTCAATCATTTTCATTTCACCAACCCACCCTGTACTACATATAGTATACAAACACCGCGTATGGATAAGCAGGTTGGTTCCAAAAGCTTCTTACACTTCTTCACCGGGCGCTTCGGTATGGTCCGGTCTGGTAAGCCGTAGTGCAGTAACTGAAAAGTTCCACAGTCACATCTATTTTTGCTGACCTTCGCAAATTAATGATGAAGCACTGTGAAGGACTGCTGCCTCACGTCATTCGAATAAGGCTTGCTTGCTTGCTTGCACTGTCATGAAGTTGTGGCCCGTTCCGTTGTTGACGGCCGGTCGGTTTTTGCACATGCGATCGTTGAGATTGCTGCACAGCCTGAGCTACTACTACTACTTTCTCAGAACCTCGCGCCGCGTCGTGCCGGTCGGAGATATCCCACGCATCTCAAACGGCCAAAATCGCGATTAAAATTTTATTGTTCTCATTTGATTAATGCGCTAAAATTTCGGTTCGGTTATTATTCAAACGTTTGGAAACTCACACACTAGCTTCGGGAGAACGCCCAACAACAAGTAGTGACAAATGTGCAAACAGACTAAAACCAAAACCAAACATGGTTTAAAATTCCAACGATGCGACGCGACGCGACGGTTGTTTCAAGCTCCCAAGAGCAGCGTCTCAAATTCAATTCAAATATCGGCTGTGACTGTCTGCGCGCGATCCGCGATGTGTGTTCATCGAGGAAGGAAATGAAGTCATACTTAAGTAGGGATGACGTCAGCTTTCAGCTGTTTGCTAAATATGAAACACAATCAATTAGGGGTATTACGGTATAATGGCTTTCGATGATAAGGAAGAATACTGGTATGAGTTGAATGTGATTCACTGAGAAAGAAAAGGGGCCGCAATATCGTAAGCTTACTTTATCTATGGGTACGCTCAGTTGTTCTAAGTATTGAAAAGTTACGACAAAACCGTTACAATTTGTCTGCCTACGATTCACCTTTTTCGTCTTGAGCCTATTTTTTCGACTTAATGTTCTCCAATCACTTCCGCATTATTCATTGATTTAGCTTATCATCTTTATATAGATAAGGCTGAGTCGTCAATAATACTCCAACGTCGGGATTGTCCTAAGGTTATTGAACAGAGGACCAGTTTTTCTTCCCAGACCGTTAAAATTATCATAATAATTCGGTATCGTACGAGTTCGGGTGTTCATGCTTTCGTCGCATTTTCCAACTGATCTACCAACGTATCGTGGCTTTTGCTTGCTTAGAAATGTATTTAATTCAAAAGCAATGTTATTCAAAAATGATTTTCAGATAACATTGGCGAGGGCATTGATAATTCAATCCAGAAATCGACCCGATAAGCCGGCATATTCGAAAAATATAATATCCAGGTATCATCTCTGAAATTTTGGAAATGTTTCATCGAGGGAATTGATAGTTTGAGCTATTTGATAATTTAGGGCGATTTTCAATTAAATTCTCTTTGAACTATTAATATTCAATCGTGGTTGCATTACGATCGTGGCCATCGACCTGCCCCTCATAAATTTAGAATTCAACATTCGATACATACGTATGGTATTCGAGTATTCTTAATGAAAATTTGAGAACATATTATCTACGAAATCAAAAGTTATCGTGAATTGAATTTATAATCCAAATCCATGGGGTTTTACAGTATTCATGACAAATAAACGGTTACCATTTACTACAAATAACCTAAATCAATTAAAATGGCCGCTATTGTAGTCAATCACAGCATTCAATAGTTGGATGAAATAGGATTTCGATGTCTTGGACGTAGGGGTAGGCGGGGCATAATGAGCACCTTGTATTTTCACTGTAAATCTTCAAATTTACAAAACAAATTGCTTGATTGTAGCTTTATTAACTAAAATCCAATGAATTGATGACGAAACATTAGTCAAAAAAGTCGTTTACCTTGAAAAATTAATCAAAATGCGTAAAGTGGCCATGCACCGGGAAAATATTATAAGAATCAGGTGACCTAAAATAAGGTTTTGGGAATCGAAATAACAATTTTGTGGGTATCTATCAAGTTTCTTGATATTCCCTGGGCCAATGAAATGTATTCGTAACAATTTTCAACTAATTGTTAAATTATTTTGTTGAAAAAATATGCTTTGAAGAGTTGGTAGTAGGGTGGGGCAGAATGAGCAACTGGTGAAAAAATGATGAAAATGGTAAACATCTTCAACAAACGAATTATTATTTTGGTTTTCTTTGTTTTGATGCATATAGTAAGGTTTTGCCATTAACTTTCAATTTATTAGCTTGAAAATGTCAGTATCTGTATATTATCACCGTTCAAAAATTCCTCAATAGTAAACTCTTTGGAACCCCACAGTTCCCTACAAATTAAACCTCGTAATCCCTTCAAATTCTTATTGATTGTTGCCGGTATGCTTTATCATTGACAAGAATAGTCAATTTGCATTTGATTGTGTACAAAACTGGGATTGATCATCCTGTCCCACCTAGGGTGCTTATTATGCCCCACTCCCAAAACGCAACTCGCGATTTTATACGTTTTTAAAAACATAAAATTTTACAACATTTATTACTTTATTCGGAATTTCAACGATTAGCTTTTGTCAGTTAAGGTTCAAATGAGTATTGAACGTTAACATTACACATTGATTGCACTTAAATTTACTGGATTTGGTGGTAGAATGCTTAAGCTGCTCATTATGCCCCGCCTACCCCTACAATATCTCCCCATGTTTCGGCAAAATCGCTGGGAACGCTCTCAGAAGCTTGCTCTCTAAACAAACCAAGAGATTTCTCAGTGTAGGGGTGGTGGGGGTAAAGTGGACAACCTAAGCATTGTAGTTGTTTCCAGTGGAAATGCGGCAAAATCCATCTGCTTTTCCGAGTAACATGGAAAGTAATGATATACTCTAGAAATCTTGTAGGGGATTTCATTTAAAAAATATTATATCTTTGATTATTTTCTTCACCAAAACGTGCATAAAAATAGTGTGAAAAAAATTGGTTGGGGTAAAATGGAAAAGTTGGTAAAAGTTATATAACAGCATATTATTTCTATGTTTTTAAATACAAACTATCAAATTTCATACGAAACCTTTATTTTGTTGTTTTCAAACTTTTAATACAAACTTTGAAACACACTTAAATAATTATTGTAAAAATAGTGTAAAAACAAGCACTGCTTTGGATGAAAATGATATTTTGTAGATATAAAATATTTTGTTATAACTTTTTACTTCAACTATCTCACGATATGTATGACGGCTGATAATTCTGAAGTTTGCAAAAAAAAAAAAAATGAAATTTTGGTGAAATTTGAACCGATTGTCCATTTTACCCCCACGGTCTGATTATGTTAAAATTATTTCCAAAACTTACAAAACTTTTTTTTTTCGTTCAAATAGGGTAATTCGCCAATTGTTGAACGGTTAGTACCGGCATTTTGGTTTTCGTTTGTTTTTCCGTGCATAATTCCACTTTAGTTGAAAAATATCCAGTGAACGTCTAGATCTACTCATCCCTTATACTGCCCATTGAATTTGTATTCCCGTAAATTCCATTTTCTAAGAGAAAATAGAACATTTGTAGGGTAAGTGTGCCGATCGTTGTGGTAATAAGGTAAATTAATTCAAAAAAATATGATCGTATCATCTAATGAACGGTTTCAAAACGTTTCTATCCATATTTGCTGAGAAAAATATGAAAACTATCGTTTCTCTCTGTTTTCAATAAATAATCGCATACCACAACAATAGGCACACTGTTCCTATTATGGAGGTAAAACTTAATTTCGATTCCTAATGTTGCGGTATCCCATTGAAATCATATGGGATACCGCAATATTAGGAACACTACCGCAACAATAGGAACACAGCAGCAAAAAAAAAATATTAAGGAAAATATTTTTTTAAACTAGGTTTTTGGGCAAAACTTAAGCACACAAAACGTGCAATCTTATAAATTAAGCATAATACATCTATTAAAAATGCCTTTTGGTAACATTTCAGTCGAAAAAGTGCTCAAATGCCACTACCGCAACATTAGGTACTACCACAACGAAGGGAACAATTACCCTATGGGAAGTCTGTAACCCAAATGTTGAACGCTTCCTTAAGCTAGCTCATCCTAATGTTGGACGGTTCTCGCCAATTGTTGAACGGTTGAAGCTTTGTTCGTAATTGATGACGTATAACCCGACATCAACCTATCATTCACCTGTTTTCATTTCGGCCACCAAACCCAACATAGACATGACAGTTACCCGATGTGGGTCCAACAGTGGCCCAACATTTGATAAAAATTGACCCGACTTTGACCCGACATCCGATATTTTTTCACCCTGGCGGATTTTTTCCGTTTATTTGTGTTTTGTGCCCTAGAGACGAACCAGTCAAGGGCTGAAAGTCTCTCTAATAAAGACAAATCAATCAATCAATGTTTTGTGCCCAGCTAGTCCGAGCTAATGACAATTCATTTAAATGACAAAGAATCGCACATTTGAAGAGAGCTCTAGTGGACTGAAATCGGTTTAAAGATTATTAGATGCAAAAATGGCTGAAAAGATTTGATTAGAAGCGAAAACGTTAGAAGAAAAGTACGCCTTTTAAAGCCCCTGAAACTCTTCTGGAAACCCATGGGACCCACTTAACCCCCAAGAACACTCATGAACGACCCTGAAATCCTTTGAAAACCCATGGATTGCTCCTAAGCCTCCTGGAACGCCTTGAAATACTCCTGGGACCCCCTAACACTCTGAATTCCTCTTGAACACAAAAATCTAGCAGTCATACTAACATCGTAGGTTATGCCAGTGTTCAACAATTGGATCATGGATGCATAATGATAGTGTGATAAGAAAAATATTTTTTTCAAATTAAATTACAATGAAAATGTGATTTTAAACAATGTTAAACTGTTAATGACATCCTTCCAGTTTTTGTAACTATGGTGTGCCTTCGATATTTGTGGTCGATTTGCCCGCAAAGCTTAGTTCGTAACAGCAGTTTCTTAAAATTAATCTTAAGAATTGTGCAGTTTTGGTGCATCAGCGGTACAAAATTTTCAATCAATTTTTTTGATGAAAAATATGTATAATTTTGTAACTTAATTAGAGCAATATAGTGACCCACATGTATATGCATCTACATCATACGTTTACGTTGGATGAAAATTACTTTAGTAAGATTTATAATAAAATATTTAGAAACTGTTCAACATTTGGGTAGTGTTCAACAATTAGCGAATTACCCTATATTCTTCTATGTGTGTTCTTCCTTCGGAAGGGAAGTAAAGCGTGGGTACCGAGTTGAACTAGCCTAGGGCTAAAAAATTCGTTAATTCAGATAAAAAAAATCTCCTATGTGGACTTTATTAGTTTAGGGTGTAAAACTTGTAATAATTTGAAAATAACTTACGAAAAAACCTTAGCAATGATAAGCAGATTTTACATCATTTCCGATTTTTCACGTGATTTTTTAAGTTTTTGTCATTTTGAAGAGGTTTATTTTATTTTAATGTTCAAGATCAGCAAAAGTATAATGATTCGTGCTTAGGCATAAGCTTCAATTGTTAAAACATTTTGAAAAACAATAAAAGCCATGAAACTGTACCCTGTCCAGTTAACCCCCCACCACCCCTATTCTCAGAACTGCTTAACGTGGAACTGCTAAATAAGAAACTTTCAGGAAATTGATACAAACTTTGCAATCAACGTGGTATATGAATGGCCAAAGGACGTCTAGCGGATCTGTAACAATGCTTACCAGAAATTGAGAAGGGAAAGCAGCATTTTTGTAATGTGTATAAGCAAGTGAGCAATTAAAGCAAATTGTTGTGCGAATTTTATTAGCCTCACAGCATGGTGAAGTAGCGTTGTCATCATTGTTGCACGCGAAAACATCTAAATCTAAGTTTGTATACGAAATTCCATGTTTGTTGTGTAAATGAGCTCCTAGTATCGGTATGGATCAGGAGTTGATATTGACTGCCACTCCACAACCTGCTTTGCACATAACTCTTGGAACGCATTGTACAAAGCCGCCATTTTGTTAAAAACGGTTTTAAACACACCGTGTAGACCTACAGGGGATGGCCAAAATGTTTGGGATAGACAACTTATTTTCGCCAACAAAAAAATTCATCATGCTGTAACTTTTCATAGAGTGCATCAAAAAATCTCAAATTTTGACTGTTTGTCAACCTATTATATGTACATCATTGGTACAAATTTGAATATTTTTTCGCGAAGTAAGAACAGTTCGGGTAAAACACTATTATTGAGACGACTAATTTTTGAACTGTCATATCTCGGAAACCAGTGAACCGAATTGAATGATTTTTTTAACGTTCATCAACAATATATTGATACTTAATACGACGTTATAAAATGAAAAATTTTCTCACAGCGAATTAAGTGACACTGGGTTGAAATTTTTACCCGTCAAATTTGCAATACCACACAAAAATTACTAAATGTGTTCTTCCTTCAATCTAAATAGGCTCCAACATATCTGATTAGAGATAACTTGAGAAAAGAAGTGGAAAATATTTGGATATCAACACTAAAATTTATTGACAGTGATGTAAAAAAAATTACATTTTTTCAAAATAAATCCAAAAAATGTTAATTCTTGATATTGCTGTGTGCATTCGAAATGCAAATATCAAATGCGGGAACACTAAATGCGGTAAGATTTTCTAACAAGTAACCCGATGTCAGTGAGAGCATTTGCATTCAAGGTTGGCGGTGGTTTTGGCTATGGTTGCTAAGTTGCCTTTGGTAACACTGTGTTACCGCGTTTGAAGCGCATTTGGGCACCGTTTGCATCTTGAACGCACCCAGCAATAACTTTTTTCTACGTTCAAAAAGTACCTATGTTTTAATAGTTTTTGAAGCATTTACATAGTGTTAGTGTACGTTCAAAATTTTATTCAATTCGGTTCACTGGTTTCCGAGATATTACAGCTCAAAAATGAGTTGTCTAAAAAATAGTGTTTTACCCGAACGGTTCTAACTTTGCGAAACATCAATCAATCTAGCCAAAATTTGTACCAATGATGCACATATAATAGGTTGACAAACATTCAAAATATGAGATTTTTTGATGCAGTCTATAAAAAGTTATAGCATGTTGAACATTTTTGTGAGAGAAAAAAAGTTGCCTATCCCAAACATTTTGGCCACCCTCTGTACGTTGTTCCCGCGCCACGACACAAGACCATGGGCCCCGTTCCGTACGACCAAATCGGCCAAAGCGACGTTGCCCCGGTGACAAACGTTGAACTTATCGCAATAGCAAAGTCGTTCAAGCTGAACAAGGCTTCAGGTTCGGATAGTATTCCGACAGTGTGGGGGGGGGGGGGGTAAAGTGGACAGGATGCAGTTTCATGGCTTTTATTGTATTTCAACATGTTTTAACGATTGAAGCTTATTATTCTTTGGTTCAATTGCTGATTCCACGGTGATTATCCTCAACCGATTGGAGCTTATGTCTAAGAAAAAATCATTAAACTTTTGCTGAACTTGAACTTTAAAACCTAGTAAACCTCTAAAAAATGACCAAAAGTATTTAAAATCACGTGAGAAATCGTAAATGATGTAAATTTTGCTCATCATTGCTAAGGTTTTATCTTAAGTGATTTTCAGATTATTACAAGTTATAAACCCTTAATTAATAATAAACACATAGAAGAATATATTTGATCGAGAAAATAATTGGGGTTTGCTTAAAAAGTTTTGGAAATAATTTTAAAATAATTGGACCTTAATGGTAAATTGGACAGTTGGTTCCTATTTCACCAAAAATTCATAATACTTTGTGCAAACTTGAGAATCATCAGCCGTAACATATCGTAGGATAACTGAAGTAAAAAGTTATAGGAATAGTTTTTTTTATCAAAAAAATATGATTTTCATTAAAAAAAACAGTGCTTCTCTACACTATTTTTTACAATAATTATTTAAGTATGTTTTAAAGTTTGTATTGAAAGTTTGAATACAACAGAATAAAGATTTCGTATGAAATTTGACAGTTTGAAATTAAAAACATAGAATCTATATGATATAACATAACTTTTAACGATGTTTATTTTACCCCAACGACTGTCCTTTTATTCCCATCGATTCTTTCACTTTTTTTTTAGATGCACGTTTTGGTAAAGAAAATTGTCGAAGAAAACAATATTTTGCATATGCAATCCCTTACAATATTTCTAGAGAATGTCACTGCCTTTTATGTTACTCGGTAAAGCAGATGGATTTTGCCGCATTTTCACTGGAAACGACTAAAATGCTTAGGTTGTCCACTTTACCCCCACAACCCCTAGTCATAAATGGCTGTTCTTTATTATACCAACGATCCTAACCTCAAAATAACTAACATCTCTCAAATCACTTTGACAGATGTAACATAAGCATGAAAAGGACGGTAACAAGATCGATAAAGTAGAATATATGATCCGTCTTTTTCCTGCATGTGTTGGGTCTGTCAAAATGATCTCAGAAATGTCGAACATTTTCATGGCTAGCTTTGTTGGTGTGATGAAGAATAAGGCCGTCCCTTATTTTGCAAAACATTGCAATGTTATAAGTTCGTTGTTGGAAAATGATGGTTTTCGCTAAAAAATGATCGTGTCAAAATTCTTAAGTTGTCAAAAAGAGAATGGGGCTAAAAAACATGATTTTCTTTTCAACGAAAAAATAAGCTATCCTACTAATACCGATGAGTTTAGGGCCCTAAAGGGCCAAAAACGTACACAGAATTGCGCTATTTTCACTCGCTTTTAAGTTATTGAGCAAAATAGGGTAAATTTCCTTCCGATTCAACAAAAAAAACCCTGATTCGGTTTTTTTTTGTCAATTCATTTTCTACCAGGAAAAATATCAGAAGATACCTTTATGCTTCCTCTACATGTGTGTTGAAGCCGATTTTGAAAATATTGCTCCTAAATAAAAATCACTGAATGAGGAAGTGCATCCAGTTTTCCTTTAAAGCTTTAGGGAACGTCATCAGAATCATCATTCATTGCTTTCAAACTTTGAAGATGCAAATCTCGAGCTCTACTGCATGAAATGGGCTGAAAGTTTGATCGTTTGTATGCTTACATGTGATGAACTATCGACTAAGTCTTCAGTTCGCTGAACTGGAACTGGAGATTTGCATCATCAACGTTTCGAGAGTAATGCTGATGAAAGATATGGAAGATAGCAAAATCAACACGGTACCCCGTATCACCTTAAATGGCATCGTTGATCTGAATATTAAGGTGACGTGATACATCACTGAGCTTCACAAATCATTGATTTTTTGCTTTTCAATGATTGTTTGCCTCGCGTTTTTGAAGTGATAAATGAAGTGAATAATTCTGCAGCTACGCAACTGAAAAAGTATCATCACACTCACTGTAAGTTAGCATAGGATGACACTTTTTTATACGAATATTCGCTTTTATCCTCAAGATTAATCACTTTTTAATTTTAAACGACTAATCCAACATGGTTGCCGATGCTGATGATGGACTACTCAGCCTTAATTGACACTTAATTTTGAATAAATAGCTTATTTTTCGAGTCATCCCAACTAGAAAATTATATCAAGTTTGTATCATATTGTGTTATAATGTTATAATATTTTTCTCTAACTTATTATGTTATAAACTAGCTGCAGAATGATGTTAAAATAACTAAAATTGTAACATAAAGTACACTGGTCTAATCAAGATTATAACCTATTTTGTAATAATCATATCAAAACTATAACAAAATGTGATATGAATTTTAGCCTCTGGATTGCTGGTTTCTATCATAATTTGATATAATGTTGTTACATTATTTCCCAAATGTCGAAGATTCATAACTAATTAATAATACAATGAGTTATGAAATAACTTTTATAACATAAGGTGATATAATTGAGTTATAGTGTTTTGAAAATACCAAGGATGTTGAACATGATTATATCACAATGAGTTGTAAATATCATGATTTGTTAGAATTATGTTATATTTTTGTTACAATTTTCTAGTCGGGATTTTTATGAATTAAAATTTGACAGGAGGTTGCGTCCTACACGTGAAAAACAATAGCAATATCAACAAAGATTTCATTTCGTAAAATAACTGGAAATAACTGGATAAAGACAATACCGAAAAGTTTAAGTTATTCCGTCATAATTTCAGGCAATATGCCAGTATCAACATTCCCGAAAAAATATGGGTTTGTGGAATAAATCTAACTGGAATGTTGATGTGTACGAGTATGAGTGTGTGTAACACACAGCTTTCAGCAGAAAACTTCGATAAATTTATGGACGGTATTCCAAACAAAAAAAACTGAGTTCCGTTGGTATAGGGGCTATCGGCTGCGACAGACAATCGCTTGATCAGGGTTCGAGACTCACTGGGCCTAATAGTAGAGCACATGAGTTGTAAATTATAAGAAACTTTTTTCAATTGCTGACGATGTCGATAAAGTAGAATTCTATTGTCAAGCTGTTGTCTTTTTTGATGTTGTTAACTAAATGTAATATTGAACAAAATTGTAATACCTAATACAATAAGTTATCAACTTGAACTGAATAATAACTTAACTTCTTAAGTAAAAAGAAAAACGCGTTAAGTACTGTTCCTTTGAATTCCACTAAGAATTTGCATCCTTTGACAGATACGTATTTCGACCTCAACTGTAAGGTCGTCTTCAGTGTCTTGTACTTGACTCGACTCGAGTCAAGTACAAGACACTGAAGACGACCTTACAGTTGAGGTCGAAATACGTATCTGTCAAAGGATGCAAATTCTTAGTGGAATTCAAAGGAACAGTACTTAACGCGATTTTCTTTTTACTTACAGATATTCCCCTAACAAGCCCAGGTTAATCATCATTAACTTCTTAGCCTTTTTCTTTTCAAGGAATAAATTTGAGTTATCATTTTTGTTATGTTGGATTTTAATTCAACCTAAATTATAACAAACTCAATTATCAAACGCACGATAACAAGGTAACAGGACTATCATTTGGTTATCCGCCTTTGCTCGAGTTGGCCATGAGGAGTTTCAGATGAACTTTTTGGAATAATATTCGGCAAAGTTCACGAATTTCATAATTACGTTTTTGAAGTTCCAAAGATTTTTCTGGTGTAATGAACAAAAATGCAATCCAGTCAAATTTCCCGAAGATTTTTTGGAGGAGTGACATTGAGAAATTATTAGAAAAAGAAAACAATCAAATTCTTATGCGCATGAACATGAGCATAGATGTCCGTACAATCCATAGTGTAACGAGCACTCAGCTGAGCTAGCAAGAGAAGTCCATGAAGGTAACTCCTCTCAGGAACATGAGATACGGGAGACGGGGCACAGACGGAGTTTGGATAAGAACGGCAGTATAAAATTGAATGTACGCTTGAAATGTATTAATTCTTCAATTGTGAAATAAAAATCAAATAGAAAAACTTTCCCGATTTCAAACAAAATGTATGCATCACAACGTATGCGTTACAAGTTGCTACTCCGCGATTGACCAGAACAATCGAAATTGCCCAAGGACCCAAAAAACCTTCAAGAATTTTAAACTTGAACAAGTAAATAACTACGCCGGCCACGTCCTTCCGGTCATCAAGGAACATATAAGTAATGTTACTATGATGTGTGTTGCTTACTAGAGGCTGTTTAAGTTACAAGACATGGAGAGAACAACAAAACTGTAACTCAAAGCTTTGCTCAACCAGCTTTAAATTAGGCAAGTAATCATATAACCCTGTTTTTGCACCATTGCATTGTGGAAAGGGAGAATATACCTTCTAAACATACATTCAGCTCATTAGGGAGCATCCATTAAGTACGTCACGTCACAAACCCAACACCCCTCCCCCCAAGACCGTGGCGTACTTAATGGATAACCCCTTACTACAAATCTAGTACTACATCGAAAGTGTCCTATTATATAATTTTTGAACATTCAATGACATTCATGCAAGCAAAGTAACAGATTATACTAATCTTCTTTATTTATATTTATTTTCAGGTAAATTTCCAAAAAAAAGTGATAATCTACTCGAAGATGGCATGACTGTGAGTAATAATTTTGATTTCCTCCCTGAAAAGCATAAATCCAACAATCCACTCCCAGATCGTAAATAAATTTTGCAATACCATAAATGCAACTGGCTGCGTCATTCCTACCGGTTTGTTAATATATAGGTAGGTATTTACAGAGGCCAGCCCCGCTCCGGGATGTTGTTTACATTGTCCGAAAATGGTCATGAATTTTGACTTGACCCTGTAAGCGCAACCGATGAGGAGCGACGAGCGTTGGTGGTTCGTACCATAAACTTATCATTTTTTCGCTTCATTGCTTACCAGTATGATCAACAGAACCCTTGATTTCACTCTTAAAGTTCATGCTTGAAACTGTGCGTACATGCTGAAATTGATTAAGACCTCCCTGTCTGTGGTGACACGCGAGAATATGTATAGTTTTGTCGTTGAAATAATAAACTCAAACTTGATGTTTTGTGACTTCCCTTCGATGTGTGCCTTCTCTCCATGTTGTGAAGGATTACTTCCTTTTTTGAAACTTGCAAAACTGGACTTCGGGCTTTTTAACTTGCGTTGAAGTTATCCGATTCAAGGTTTTGAAACAGTGTTGCAAAGTAAACAACGTGGAGGCAACCCCACTGTTCGTAATTGAGTGAAAGGAATTTCCCATAGATTTAATTTATGAGAAATTAATTTGTTTGGGCAATTCTTGGAAGTGCCAATTTTCGCCACCCATGGTAAACATTTTTGAATCAGTATCAATTTGCTTTATTCGCAAGTGAGAAAATTCCTCGAAGCAAAACCATATGATTAACACCCAGTTGAATCGATGAATGAACGAACATCTGTACACTGCAGCCACCACCCAAAAATGGGTTAGTAACTTCCCCAATCCCCATAACTTGGATCACCACTGACTTGACTTCCCATCCAGCATTCCGGGACTCGTATGCATAAATTTATATTTCATTGCGCTGCTGCTGCCCTATAAATGAATGCAAGTAACGCGAGACGGACGCTTAAGGAAATCGAAAGGCGTTGAACCAAAAATGGAGAGGGCACACATTCGAATCAACTCTGGCAGCAGTAGTCGTTTGCGGCGTGACTGAGGCATTGCCACAGTACAAATTGGTGCCCAAGTAGTTGTTGTACAAATATTGTCAGATAATTTGCTACATGCACTGTGAAAATTTTCTCGAAAGTTTAATTTCCATGCTTTCTGCTCTTACACTTAATCATTAAGGTTTTGTCTTGCAATTTTAGTAGGGTGTTTCATCATTTTTTTTTCTAGAAATCCATCCGGGAGTTCTTACTGAAGTTAATTTCACAATTCTTTCAAACAATATCAAGAAGTTTAGTATTTAGTATTGGAGATCCCTTCAGCAGATTTTTTTTTTCAGAAAATTCTTTCACAGGTTCCTGAGAAAATCCTCTCATCTGAGAGTTAATTCAGATGTTCCTCCAGGAACTCTCGGAATTCTTTCGGAAATTCTTCAAGATCTTTCAGAAACTCCTCCGCCAATTCTTTTGGAAAATATTCCGGAAATTCTTCCTGAACGTCATCTGAATATACTTCCGGGATATTCCCCTTAAATTTCCCTGATGTTTCATCAGAAAATCATCCAGATTTACATGTGGAAATTCTGCCAAGAAGTTAACCCAGGAATTTTAGAAATTAGAATCGAAAATTCTTTCTGGAATTCTTTTGGAAATTTCTTCGAGAATCCATCCAGGGGGTGCTGCAAACAATTCTTCTGAAAGTTCTACCGGACATTCTTTAAAAATATATTCCGAGAAATTTTCAAGAAGTTCTACCGAGAATTTCCCAGAAGTTTTGCCAGGATTTTTTCAAAAATTTCTACGGAACTTTTCATCGGAACTTTTCAGAAGTTCCTCGATAAATTCTTCCAAAAAGAGTTGTGGGAAGTTTACCAGATGTTAAAGAGATGCTATAAGATACTTTCTGGCATGCTCCTTCAGGAATTTTTGAAATTCTTCAAGATCTTTCAGAAATTCCACCGCCAGTTCTCTGGATTTTTCCGGGAGCTGCTTCATTTAATTTTTCAGATTTCTTCAGGAAGTCATTCAGATGTGCATACAACAATTTTTCCGAGATGTTTCTCCAGGAATTCCAAAAAAAATTACGATTTTTTTTGCGGATTTTTTTGGAAATTCCCCGAGAATTTTTTCAGCAAATGTTTCAACTATTCGTCATTTCTTCTAGAAGTCTTGCTGGAAATTCTTCCAAAATATTTTCCGAAAATTTATCTAGAAGTTCTATCGGGATTTGTTGCATAACTTTCTACGGAACTTTTCAGAAGTTTCTCGATAAATTGTTCCAGAAGGAGTTGTGGGATTTTTTACAGATGTTCCGCTGGAATTTCTTCAGAGCTCTGCTATGGGAATTCTTCTAAGAGTTGCTATGAGATATTTTCTGACATGTTCCTCCAGGAATTCTTGAAATTCTTTCGGAAGCTCTGCAGGATCTTTCAAAAATTCCTCCATCAATTGATACGGAAATTTCTCCGGAAATTCCATGTGGATGTGTTCGGAAAATTCTTGCGGGAGCTTCTCCAATAAATTTCCCTGCTGTTGCATCGGGAAGTCATCCAGATGCGGAAATTCTTCTGACATGAATTCTAAAAATTTCTCCGAAAATTCTTTCCGAAATCCTTGTGGAAATTTATCAAAGAATTCTTCCAGGAGATGCACCAATAATTTTTGTAAAAAATCTACCGAAAATTTTCCAAAACATCTTCCGAGAAATTTTCCAGAAGATCTACTAGGCATTTTTTAAAAAGTTTCTACGGAACTTTTCAGATTTCTCTCGAAAAACTCTTCCAGAAAGAATTGTGAGTATTATCCCAGAAGTTTCGATGGAAATTCTCACTAGCGCTGTTGTGGAAATTCTTCGGGAATTCTTAGGAGTTCCCTTTGGAATTAATTTTATAGTTTTTCTCCGTGAATACTTTCAGAAGTTCTTCCTCTAATTCTTTCGGATATTTCTTTGAAAATTATTTCTGCATTTCTTTGGAAAATTCTTCCGCTAGCTCCTCCAATAAATTTCTCAAATGTTTGTTCGAAAAAAAAACAGAAATCCCTCCGGAAACGCTTCAAGAAGGTCACCCAAGATATCATCAAGAAGTTTGTTTGAGATTCATTCAAAAGTTTCTCAGAGAGTTCTTCTATTTTCATTGGGGGAAAAAGTTCCCCAGGCATTTCTTCCAACTGCTCCTTCTAAAAACACGTCGGGAAATTCTTCAAGATTTACTACTAGAGATTCTTCCAGTAGTTCCTCTGAAAATTCTTCAGAACGTTGCTCTGGGCATTGTTCCAGAAGTTGCCGGAATTTCTTTCACAAGTTCTGCCCAGAGTTCTATTAATAGTTATTCAAAGATTTTTTTTTAGAAGTTCTTGCAGGAATTATCTTAGAAATTTTCCAGGGAGTTTCTCCACAAGGTTCCCTGATATTTCTTCCAGATGTTCTACCCAGATATCTTTCAGAAGGAATTCTTATAGGAATTGCAATGGAATAATTTTCAGATGGTCCTGTCACAAATCTTCCAGAAGTTGCTTCAAAAAATCTTCCAGATGTTTTTTCGACAATTCATAGAGAAGTTACTCTGGAAGGTCTTCTAAAACTTTCCCAGAAATTCTTTTCATAGTTTTCCCAGGAACGTTTACAGTTGCTCGCCAGTAGTTCTTGCAGCCAGGAATTTATAATGCAGTTCATCCCTTTGAGAATTCTTCAAAAAGTTCATCCGATCCCGATCAGAGGAGAATATCAAAATAATAACAACGGAATTACAAAATCTGTTTTTATATCTTGTTTCGTTATAATTAACTTATTGATGCATTACCTTTCCATAACATGTTTTGTTGGGCAATCTTATCTTGTTATGGCTGTTGGTACATTTTCATAAAATAAGATTTCAATAACATGTTTTGTTGTAGAACAAGTTTAGTTATTATTTTAGTTTTGAGAGTCTACAAATACTTGATCTTTTTTTTTCTTTATTAAAGAGATTTTCAGCCCTAGGCTGGTTCATCTCTGAAATATTTGATCATCAACAGAACAACAATAACAAGTTTTGAATTCAAAACTTTGAGATTTACTTTGTTTACAGCTTTCCGTGATGAAGAGCACCTTACTTTGTTATAAATTTGATATCATAACTTTTTTTTTTACAAAGTTTGTTATTGAAGCATTTTCTAAATTCACTATTATATTAAGTTGTTATTGAAACTAACAAAACGTGTCCTACGGGATGAATGACCCATAAAAGGTTAAAATCCCTGGTAATAAACAAACAAACAAACATAACAAAACGTGTGATTAAACTGGTCTTCCGGGAACATTTTTTGTTGTGATTTTTGTTATTTTGCCGCTTATGACAGACAAGTTTACAACATAATATATTATGCTAATAACACAAAAATTACTTTTTTTTATTACTCAGTTATTTTACCAAAATAACATATTTTATTATGCTGTATTTATTCTCTTCTGCTTGGGATATATCTTCAAGAAGTTTCTCTGAGATTTTTCCAAAAGTTCCCAAGCATGTTGTTGTCCAAACATTCTTTGGAACTTGGATACTTTTTTCAGTAACTCTTTTGAAATTCTAAAAAAAATCTCTAGGAATTCTTCCTGTGGCTCCACCAAACGCTTGTAGGCACGCTTCGATTGTTCTACGAGAACCGGGTGGCGACATACTGGGGGTTCGAGAGACCCAAGTTTGGAAACCGTTGCTGTAGCACGTCTAAACGTTGCTCCGCAAGTTCTTTCAGAAGTTTCCCGAAATTTATTTCACATGTTCTGTCCGGAACTTTACCAGAAGTTCTTCAGAGATTTTTTCCAAATGTCCGTCCGGGAAGTATTTCAGAAGTTCTCCAGGGATTCTTCCGAAATATCTCTGTATCTATATGTATCGTTCTGTGTCTAGACGCCATGATAGTATTCAGCGTAGTGGTAACACAACGTTTCCAAAACTACACCTTCACTATCTACCCACAAATAGCCAAACAAAACTAAATTCACCAAACCCGACAACTAATCGCCAAGCAATCGGCGACAAACAAGTAACGATACCTCTCTATAACCTCCCTGAAGAAGGCCCAAACCAAGTGTTGAAACATCGGATGAAATAAGATCACTCCGCTTATAATTATCGAAAAAGCCAACCGAAGAAGGACAATTCTGTCAATTAGTCGGTCGTTTTTCCACAATTTCTTACAGTAGCTTCACTAAAATTAAAAAAAAAAATCTCAAGGAATTTTTTTGAAAGCTCCTCTAAACATTGCTCCAGAAATTCTTTCAAAAGCTTCTCAAACTTTCTTCCACAAGTTCTGCCCAGAGTTCTTTCAAAAATTTATCAGAGATTGTTTTCAAAAGTTCTTCATGGAATCGGAAAGAAAATTCTCCAAGAAATTCTTCCGCAAGTTTTCCAAGATTTTTTTCCAAATGTTCCACCTAGAGTATCTTTAAGAGTTCTCGTTCCTGTGGCAATTCTTACAGGTATTATTTCGCAAATTGCTCTAGAAGTTTTCCGAGATTTTCAGAAAAAAATCTTGAAGAGATCTTCCAGAAGTTCTTAATCAAATTCTTTAAGATGTGGTTCTAAAAATGTTTACAGCAATTTTTCTGGTAATTCTTCAGTGCGTTGTTAAGAGAATTCCCACAGGAATAGTTCTGGAAAATCTTTCAGACGTTCCTGTAGAAATTCTTCCAGCTATTCTTTCGAAAATTCTTCCAGAAGTTTTCTCAAAATTTCTTCCTTATGTACCTTCGGCAATTCGTATAGAAAATCCCCCTGGGTCGACTTTCCCAGAAATTTTTTAAAGAATCTTTCAAGGAGTTCGTAAGAATTTTTCGAGTTATTCTTTTAGGAGTTCTTTCAAAAACTACGTGTTGCTACGAAAGCTTAGGAGTTCTTTCAAGGATTGCTCCGGGAAAAACTCTTATCAATCCTTTAGGAATTCTTCCTATCCATTATCTAAGAATTCCTCCAAGCATTCCTCCTCAAAAAATTTGATCAGATTTTTTTAATTCCTTGCAGGGTTTCTCCAGCAATTGCTCCAAGAATTTCTTTAGGAATTCTCCAAGGCCTTCTTTATGAACTTCTTCAAGATTTTTTTTCCATATCCCTTCTAAAACTTTTAAGAAAAAGGTTCCACTGAACTTAAACAGGATTTTTCAATGATTCTTCCAGGTAATCCCCTGACGATTTCCTCCAGAAATTTTTTTGAAGATGCTTCTAGTATTTTCTCTACGGATTCCAGAACTATTCCTCTAAGTTTTTCTTTTATTATTCCAAGGACGGATCCAACAATTCCTCAAGAATTTTCTCCACAAATTGTTCCAAAAATTCCAACCATGAAAAAAAAAATACAATTTCACACCTTGTATTTCTCCATTTTCTTTAAAAATAAATCATGAATTTTCCAGGAAAAGCTTCCAAAGACTCTTTCAAGAATTCTTCCAGAAATTCATGCAATCATTTCTCCATGGATTTGTCATTTTACAGGAATTCTCTCAAAGATCCCTTAAGTTTTTTTTCCAGGAATTCCTCCAGGAATCCTTCCAATAATTTTCGGGCAACACTCCCAACAATTTATTTGGCGATTCCCCATAGAAATTATCCTAGAGTTTACTCCATAACAACCTACAAGGGTTCCTTCGATTTTTTTAAAAGAATTTCTACTTGGATTTCTTCAAAAACTTCTCCAAGGATTTTCTACAGTAGTTTTTCCAAGGATTTCAAACATAACTTCTCCACGATTTTCTCCAGAAACCCTTTCAAGGATTCATCTATGAATGTATCCATGGATTTCTCTAGGAATTATTTCAGTGACTCCTCCAGGCATTTATTCAGAAATAATTATTGTCCGAGGCCTGCACATCATATCTAACTTTCAATATGGTGGTAGTGATCTCTATAATGTTTCTTGTGGAGGTTGTTCTACATCCGCAACAACGAGGATATAAATATTGCAATATAATCAGTTGAAAGAATGAGCCTTAAGATCGTTGCTTTAAAGGATGTCTGTAGGAATTCCTCCAAGAACCCCTACAGAAATATTTCCAAACATGCCTCCACATGTCCATCCGAGGAAACTTCTAGGAATTCTTTCCAATGATTTCTCCTGAAATTTCTGCAGAAAACGATGGAACCCTTGTCCACTACACTTGCGCTCGGGGGACGCTACCGCAGCGCTATCTATGGATAAATGTTGAATTCTGCATACCGTAATGTGTGTGTTACTGATTGTATGCAGATACCTCGATCACAGAGAAGAGACATTATTTCAAGCTTTATTTTTTGTCGAATGTCCCGTTTTAATACGTAAGCATCTTCTCAGCTTTAATTCACATTTATAGCGCTCTGGTGTCTAAGAGCCTTGTAAGTGCAGTCTCACTTCTGTGGCCTACTTTCAGGTCATTTCGGGCGAAATTCAACTATCAGATATGGGAATCTTTCCCTAACAGGGACATCAAAATGTTAACGTCTCGTATTGAAACTCGAATCAGAGTGCCCGCTTAGGATTAGAAATTCCTCGAAAACTCAGGCTATACGATTACCGGATTAACTGATGGACCAACAACATTTATGAAAGCTCGTCATCCTGTCATTGGAATTGTTATCCAATAGGGTAACAGGGCAAAGTATATGTTATGTGTTGTATTAGTCGATGTGCTTGTTTATTACGCATTCGTAATGTTCTACTACACTGTTATATTTAAAAATGCATTTGTAGTGCTTCATTATTTTTCGTAATAATGGCGCCCAACGTCAGCACGGTTATTTGTAGGGCCAATTTTACTTTCGCAAGAACATCCAGGCTGGAACAAATTTTATTCAAAAAGTTGTGTAAGGATGTGAATCTTCACTTGAGTAGGGTTGCAAACCAATATACGATAACAACATTAACGCCGCCAAACACCATACTGCCACCGTCAGTGATGAACTGAAACATTTCAAGTGGTGAATTAAATTAGTATGGGAAATTAATCGATTGCAGCGCCACTCTATTGTCACTTGTATTGCCGATGTTATGTTCCTTACACAAAATTCACATTGGACTTGGATGTCTGTTCTCTGTGGTCATAACAGGCAAACATCTGGTGCGATATAGATTCAGTTATTCAGCACAAAAAACTCTCATAGAGCAATAAGCTTAGAAGCAGATCTCTACCAAGTTTCGACATGTGCCCTTTGATTGAGGCAAAACTAATAGAATACATACCAATAATTAATTAGTGTTAAATTGTATAATCTAATAGAAATCGATAATTTATCATTGGGGTTCATTTCCACCGACCAAATTTGTGGGAGTACAAATTTCAATTCACGATATGTGCTGATAAGTTCTCCGTTATCATATCTCTGGTACAAGCGTCGATGTCGCGTTTTCGTTTATTTCAAGTGATATTGCTAAAACAACCGCGTATCACTAAATGGAATCTTCCGCTTTGACTTTGCAAATGCATTAACTGTGCCTGCACTACCCATTATAGCAGAAGATACGCTGGTAGTCTTCTAAAGCTACACTACACTACCCGTCCTAGGAATGGACAGTATTGCAGCATTGATTATAATCTTGAAAAAAAAATGCATCACTTTGGAAATCCTATAAACCTGATCTTCTGCACTCTACAGCAATGCTGTCTATAGCAAAAGTGTTCAGAAAATTAAAATGATCGACTTTGTCAAAGACCACATCTTCATATATTATCAGGATTTCAAGATATTCAAGCTGTAATCAATTATTTTGGCAATAACTTTAGTGAGCCCATACTTCTAATCAGTAGTGTATATAATATATATATATATATATATATATATATATATATATATATATATATCACGCCACCCTTTTACGCTATTACGATGCACATGACAATTGCGAACAACGTTCTGGTGCATCGTACAATTTAAAACCATCATGTGCTGTAGATCTGCATGAATACTCATATGCGCGCTACATGCGGGTGATAAATGACCCTCGAAGGCATCCCACAGAAGCCCTCTAGTAGCACTAATAAACTCGTCACTAGCGTCCAACATCCAATCGTCATCATTTCAAACAACAAAAGCGTGGATTCCACAGCTGCGACCACGCGACTTTCTAATAACGGTTCTAACATTTCTACACACAAACCGTTCGACACCGCACATATGTGAACAACCACAACAAAAACACGAAAAATATGTAGGCCTGGAGGGATTCCTCATTCGTTGCTGGATAAAACGTTCCGGAGGAACCCCCTGGAAGGAGATAAGCCCTCCCTCCCCCCCATTCCTAGTCGCGGCTTGTTCGATCGAAAACATCAATCAACTAACGACTAACGACGAGGGCGCGGCGTGTAGCAGCAACCTAAACGGTTGACTTCCTTCCTAACTGAAAATATTAACGCAGCCACATCGAGCGCGCGGCATTTATCGAAACGCGTAATCGTTTGTCGTCTAGCGAGCGCAGCAAAGCCAACATCAACATGGCATACATACAAATTATGAAAGCACCCTACACGACGCTTGTTTGACACCGACTACGTAGTCGGGAATGTGTGTCATCGACGACATCATCGACTGTTATGCGCGGTATGCTTGATAAATTTGTCAAGATGTTTGTTACCGTACGTAAGAAATGGTCTATCGGATATAGACCTCAATTCAAATCTATGGATTTTTTGCCTTTCTCGTACACTAAGTGTACTGGAAAGACTATATGTTCACTCCAAAAATGACTTTTTGATAGAAGGCCCGGAGATTCGAGTCACATATACCAATCAACTCAGCTCGACGAATTGAGGTGATGTCTGTGTGTGTGTATGTGTGTGTGTATGTGTGTGTGTATGTGTGTGTGTATGTGTACAAACGAACTCACGTCACTTTTCGGCAGTAAATCTCAACCGATTTTATTGACCGACGGTTCATTCGACGCGGAATCTGGTCCCATTGTTTGGTATTGAAAATGGTTCGGATCGGTCCAGCCGTTCCCGAATTATGGCCATTTAGGCGTTCCGGATCGGTACCCCAGGAAGGGGCTAGATATGAAAATGCAACAAACCCACGCATGCGACACATCAAACCACGGCATTTTCGATAATATGATGAACTGTAAGCAAGAAAATAGTCTCAGACCATATCTGAACCGGTAATGTTCCGGAACCGGTTCCGAAGGTCCCACCAGAAATGGCCAAATATAAAAGTGAACCAAACCCATACATGCGACTCATCAAATCTCAGCTTTTTCAATAACCTGATGAACGGTTAACAGGAAAATAGTCTCAGATCATATCTGAACCGGTAGTGTTCCTGAACCGGTTCCGGGCGTCCCGCCGGAAGTGAACAAATATAAAAATGAAACAAACCCATGCAAGCGACACGTTAAATCGCGCCCTTTGCGATAACCTGATGAACGGTTAGCAAGAAAATGGTCTCAGATCACATAAGAAACTACCGGTGTTCCAAAACCGGTTCCGGAGGTCCCGCCGGAAGTGGCCAAATATAACAGTGAAGCAAGTTCAGGCATGCGACACATCAAGTCGCGGCTTTTTCAATAACTTGATGAATGATAAGCAAGAAAATAATCTCAGACAACCTAAGATTCTACCAGTAGTGTTCCGGAACCGGTTCCGTATGTCCCGCCAGATGTGGCCAAATATAAAAGTGAACCGAACCCATGCATGCGACACTTCAAATTGCGGCTCCTAAGGCGACCTGATGAATAATTAGTAAAAATAGTTTTAGACCATATTTGAGACAGCCGGTGGTGTTCCGGAACCGGTTCCGGGTTCCTTCCGGAAGTGGCCAAATATTATATTTTTTGTCTTTATTAACGAGATATTTAACTCGAAGCTAGTTTATCTCGGGACCCTTCCCTTCCGAAGGAAGAACCTACGTTTTGTGAATATGTCGGGAGTGGGATTCGATCCCAGGCCCTTGGCATGATAGTCTTGTGTTCTAACCATCAAACCAGGCCCGCTCCACCGCCAAATATTTAAGTGAACCAAACACATGCTTGCGACACATCGAATCGCGGCTCCTTAGGTAACCTGATAAACGGTTAGCAAGAAAATAGTTTCAGACCATATTTGGGACAACCGATGGTGTTCCGAAACCGGTTCCGAGTGCTCCGCTGGAAGTGGCCAAATATAAAAGCGAACCAAACCCATGCATGCGACACGTCAAATCGCGGATTTTCCGATAACCTGATGAACGGTAAGCAAGAAAATAGTCGCAGACCACATAAGAAACTACCGGTAGTATTCCAAAACTAGCGTTAGGTGCTTCGTCGGAATTCAAAAGTGAGAAAAATTAAAGCAAGCGATAGATATCTTGACAAAACTAAGACGATCTCATCCAATCACACCATTTCAGATACCTGAGGTGTAATAATGCAGAAGGATGGGTCAACGTTGCATGGGAAAATTAAAATTTAATCGTAATAACTCCGAACAAACTTTTTCAATTCTCTTTCGCGTCTCATGCACTGTAATGTGGTTGAAAGTTGAATGGGATTCAGTATGAAAAATTTCAGTTACTGGCATGTTTTTCTCAAATTTTGCATGCATCTTGTAGCCAATGATAATAAAATATAGCGTGTGTAGAAGTGTGTAGAAAATACTTTGTCGAACATTGTTAAGGTATCTGTGTTTGTGAAAAAGTTGTATCGTCTTGGTGTTCATCGGCCTCCAGTGATAGTGAAGGAGGTCAAGCTGTCAACTGAGAGATCTGATATTTTTCAGCTCTGCCTATACGTTGAACATAACGTCGGAATATGTGCCATCAATAAGTTTTAAGTCAATTCAATGATGGCTCTGATTAAATTCTAAGTAAAGTATGCTCATGATTCAGGAACATTACAGCTCACGTCAACGGAAACGTCATGAGTACGAGAAAGGCACTATCACCACTAGGTGGATCAATCCGGGTTTTTTATTACCGTACGGGTTTGGGCCGAGGGGTCTCAGATTTTAATGAAACTTTTTCCACAGGCAACTCAAGAACGAAGCATTGTAAAAACAATGTTTTTTTTTAGAAAACAAAAGCTAATTTTCTCAGAAAAAAAAATGAACTGGAAAAAGTTTTCCACAACAACAGATTTTTTCACAGGCAGGACACAGGTGGATTTTTTTTGTTTTCCCTTGACACTACAATCATAACTCAAGAACGAAGCATTGTAGAAACAAAGTTTTTTTTTTAATAACTTGAAAGCAAATTTTCTCAGAAATCCAAAAAAAAATGAGCTGGAAAAAGTTTTCCAAAAAATTTTCCACAGTTGAGAATATTCGTAAAGAAAAGCCGAAAAAACTATGCCCGAGCTCGTGGGAAATTAAAAAAAAAATTTTTTTTGAGAAGGTAATTTCATAAGCATTAATCGCTGAAATTTTTGGAATGCACTTTTTTTCGTTTTTGAGTTATTGCCAATTTTGTTAAAAAATGTCCAAATGTGGCATATAAGCCTTTTTTGAACAATGATTACTCAAGAACGAAGGCATCGTAGAAGCAAAGTTTTTTTTTTCTAAGAAAATGAAAGCCAATTTTCTCAGAAAAAAAATATGAAGTGAAAAAAGTTTTCCACAAAATTTTCCACCGTTAAGAGAGTTTATTAATAAAAGCCGGAAAAATTATGCCCGAACTCGCGGAACATTTTCAAAAAATATTTTTGAGAAGGTAATTTCATAAGCTTTGATCGCTGAAATTTTTGGAATGGAATGCACTTTTTTTCGTTCCTTAGTTATGGCCAATTTTGTGAAAAATGACCATATAATACAGGCTTACATGGTCATTTTTCACAAAATTGGCCATAACTCAGGATAGAAAAAAAGCGTATTCCAAAAATGTTAGCGATCAAAGCTTATGAAATCACCTTCTCAAAAACATATATTTTTTTAATTTTTCACGAATTCGGGCATAGTTTTTCCGGCTTTTCTTTACAAATTTTCTCAACTGTGGAAAATTTTTTGGAAAACTTTTTCCAGTTCTTTCATTTGATTTCTGAGAAAATTTGCTTTCATTTTCTTAAGAAAACTTTGTTTCTACGATGCTTCTTTTTTGAGTTATGATTTTTCAAAGTAAGTAGTGTCAGGGGAAAACAAAAATGTTCCACCTGAACTTTCCGGAAAAATAAGCGACCCTGAATTTTTCCTAATTTTTTTGTTCATATATCCATAAGTCCTGCCTGTGAAAAAAGTTTCATGAAAATCTGAGACCCTTCGGCCCAATTATCACAGTCGATGATTCTCCATTTGGCATACGGATGTATGGCCGAATGATGCTGAGTGTGCTCCAATTACCATTGTCTACTAAAAATCTAAATGACAATGTTCTGAATGTAATTTTTACAAAAGAATAAACCAAAACAAAATAACATAAACTTGGGAGATAAAAAATATATATTTTTTGTTCCTAATCACTTAACCTAATTTACAGCTCTTTTGTCCACTAGGACACTACGTAAGCGATTCCAATTGGCGGCTGCATTTACCCTTTTACAGCGCCTAAATGTATTCTATTCTAATGCTACGCAAAAATTCACGTTTCAATTTCACTGTACTAACGAGTTGATTTTTTTCTCGTTTTGCATACGACGAAGGAAACCGCACCAAAGCAGCAGCTAGTCGAAGTTGTTCATCACCGTTCAATTTTCAACTTTCCATTCACATCTTCAATTCAATTCAGCTCTGTGGCACCTCAAAGTTGGATTTTACTTCTGCAGAAAGCAGCACAAGCTGTTCAATTAATCAATTCAATCGCATTTTTCCCTTCGGTAAAATGTTTGTTTACAATTTTCTCCGTCTAGGAAAGATGTGCAAGGATTTTCTGCATACGAAACATCGTATTTCACAACCACAGAGTAATATTTTTTCGTTACACTGCACTGTAATGGCGTATCATGAACTTGTAGGCAAAAATATTAATTAAAATATTTTGGTCGACATTCCAAAGCTGCATCCATCTCAATTTCAAACGTTCTGCTCAATCATTATTTGAACACATGCTTTAATTTGGATTGCGAAGAATTTTATCGACTTTTCGAATAAACACCCACTGTCAATTCTCAATTTTTGACCATCCTATATGTATACCACAGTGGTGACCCGAAATTGACATGCACTAGGCGGAAACAAGATTCGAGAGAAAATTTTGCAATCTTATCATTTTAAGGAGATTGTAGTGCTTTAGCAATTTTATAAATGAGTAATTGATACCAAATTAGCCATGAGACGTTTGATTTGATAAACCACCGAAAAGCGATCGCAAAACTGGACAGATTAGGAATCGGCGGAAATTCATTGCAATGAATTAAGGTTTAAGTCAAATCGAAAATTGAAAAGTCATCGGAGATCACCTTCGTTTTTGTCTACGTCAGGGATTCCACAAGGCAGTTGTTGGCTTCCTTGTCAACAAGGAGTGATTAACGAGAGGTTTTCTGATTTCTTGATTCCCCTTTTTATTGCGAGAGTTAAAATAATCCTACAAATATATAAATTGACCCATTAATTCATATTATTCTAATTCAATTTTGGTCACTTACATTTAGTTCTCTCCCATTGTTCTTTTAACGGGGACACTCCTTTAAGGGTTAAGTTATTGTTATTTATTGTTATTTATTTTTAACTAAAAATTTTGAAAGAGGGAAAAGCCCCTTTGAGTGATTTCCTCATCTACGAAATCTTTCTCAAAAAGGCATAAAACCAAATAAGGGTTAAGTGATCGACTCTGGAAGTTACCTGGAGCTAAATAAAGAAACTTGTATCTCTAGTATTTCAATTGAAATAAGTATACGCACTTCAATAGGAATTGGAATTCGATTGCGAATCCAAATCTATCCAGTATGAATCTATAAACTCTGCTTGATTATAGGTTACGATCTAATTCATCAATCTGTGGCATTTAGAATCTAGTTATAAACTGTAATTAAGAGTTCATGGAATAAGGTTTACCTTACGTATTAACTAAATGGAATTCATAGGATACAATAATATTAATAATATAAGGGATTTTATCAATTCATATAGAACACGACTGCGTGCCACGTTTACTCATCACTTCTCAATTTGCCTTTTGTCCTTATCATCTATACTACCTGCAACGATCAGTCATAATTTTGTCAAGATTGACTTTTACGCCCGACAACCATAGTTGATCTAGAAGAACGATCGGCTGGATAGGAAGCGCCGACCGACAGCAGTCATTTGGGGCCTCTATTTTTTCTGCTTTATTTCAACGATGTGCATCAGGCAATCAAGGTTCCTCGTTTGTCGTATGCAGATGACCTCAAGCTCTTCCTAGAAATTCAATCTTTCGATGATTGCAATCTTCTCCAGCAACAGGTTCAATGTTTTACGGATTGGTGCTCTGTCAACCGAATGATTGTTAACCCTGCAAAGTGCTCGGTAATAACTTTCTCGAGGAAGAAAAGACCGATACGTTTCAACTATTATCTTTCTGGTTACGAAATAGGACGAGTGGATCACGTGAAGGATCTGGGAGTGATATTAGATACAAGCTTAACATTCAAACACCATGTCTCATATGTTGTAAGCATGGCTTCACGAATTCTCGGATCCATCTTTAGGACAGCTAAAAATTTCACTGACGTATACTGTCTCAAAGCATTATACTGTTCCCTGTCGCGTTCTATTTTGGAATACTGCTCCGAAGTTTGGAGTCCATCCTACAATAAAGGTGTCGAGAGGATTGTCCGTGCAAAGGCGATTTTTACGTTTTGCGCTCCGAAGGCTACCGTGGAGAAATCCCTTCCGTCTCCCTAGCTATAAAAATCGCTGCCAACTTATTGATCTAGAACCCTTACATGTAAGACGCAATACAGCAAAAGCCCTATTCATAGCGGACGCTCTGCGTATTGACTGCCCAACTATTTTGGAACAAATTAATTTGTACGCTGCTCCTAGAGCACTACGCAACAACCTCCTGCTTCACTTGTCACTTAGACGGTCAAACTATAGCATATATGGAGCCGTAGTTGGCATCCAAAGGGTCTTCAACCGGGTAGCCTCCTATTTTGACTTTAATACCCCTCGTCGCATTCTCCACCAAACTTTTTCCAGATATTTTACCAGCTCCCGTTAGTTGTATTTAATTGCTGTGTATTTTTTTTTTTGTATTGAATTTTATGTACTCTTGACTTGTGTAATTCTAACTTTAAGTATGGCAAAGTTATTGTTAAAAATAGAAATTAGAATAAGTCTAGGATTAGATTAAACATCATTGGTGCTGTTGATTGCCTGTTGATGTGTCCATAAATAAATAAATAGATAATAGAATTAGATACAACCTCTGTAACTCCTAAGAGCAATATATTTCATAAAGAAGGATAAATTTCAGAGGAATATGTTATCTACATGATGCCTTACCATCCCATTGCTCGATTTCAAAAACAACCTAACTAAAAATACTCCTTCTCAATAAAATAGGCAATGTTCTTGAGAAGATAACATAAAGCTGAATCTCAAAAGGCTGAATGTAAATAACGCTGAACATGAAAGACTATAGACCATGGAATTATAGAAAAAAAGGACACGCAAACAAATCCGTTCCGATATTCGTGCACTCCTAGTCACGGCAACGGGAACAAACGGGAACTATGCATAGCAACGATAACAACAATAAGAAATGTACACCGTGAACTAGATGTCACGGTTTCTAGAACGCCCATATTGACAGCTGGAACTAGTTCCAGATCACGGTGTATAATTGCTTGTTCACATATTTGCGTTTATTTGTTCACGTTTATCAGAACGATTTTCTGAGCGTGGATGATAATTCAAAAGTACGTCAAATGAGTTACGAGATTGAGTTTGGAAGGAAGATGAGATTGATCAAGGAAATAATGATTGAATGTTATAAAGTTACAAGAGATGTGACTGATAAAATTTTAATCACCATTTATTTTCTACAGAGGCTTTAAATTTGAGTTATGCTGTTAGAATAATTATTAGCACTCTGCTGGAGGTTCGACTGTATGGTTCCAACAATTAATTAAAACCGGCTACTCAGTCTTGAACTAACAAACGATGTTTACCCGAGCAGAAGAGAATAACAACAGCATAACAAAATGCGTTATTTTGGCAAAATAACTGCATAATGGAATTAGTAATTTTCATGTTATTAACATAACATATTGAGTTATAAACTTGGCTGTCATAAGCGGCAAAATAACAAGTCACATAACAAAAATTTGTTCCTGAAAAATCAATTTAATAACATGTTTTGTTAGTGGCAATAACAACTTAATAACAGTGAATTTGGGAAATATTTCAATAACAAATTTTGATATTAAAGAGTTATTAAATTAGTTAAAAATTAGGGTAAAAACTAACTTTTTTTACTCATTTTTGGGTAATTATTTTAAGTGTGTTATTCTATTTTTAGAAAATAATAGGCCACATAAAAAAAAATTCGAATTCATTATAAAACTTACAAACATCGACGGGATTTGAACCTCCAATCCTGCTATCGTAAATTTCCAGTCGCCTTTACCAATGAGGCTATCACAGCACTTGCAGTGAGGGACGATAGAAGCTTTACTGGTTCTACGTATTGCCAGTTTCCCTATTCCCCCATTTCATGTTTGCCAGTCGCAGGACAAAAATAGACAGAGATTTGAATGCAAGATCAAACAACGAACCTCTCTCTCTTACCAACAGCGCTATCGCGGTGCGCAGACATGTGCACTGTAACACTAATAACAGTGGTGGCGTTCGCAGGGCCCGTCGTCGGCTGTTTATATATTATTTATATATTATTCTTAATTTAAAAAACCCAATTGGTGATTGGTACAAATTAAGTACCTTACCAAGAAAAAAAAATGTTAAATTTAAATTTATACGTTCAATATGTAGTCCGTCCAAAGTCTTACACCGTACATCAAAACGTTTTTAATTAGATTTTGTTTTAGATTTTATAAAGACATTTTAAAATCTTCTCCTGTGTGGTAGGGATAGGATTTTTCAAAACACCATCGTTCTTCTTCTTCTTCATGCACCATCAAATCACCAATAGCATATCTGCCCAGCCTAGGCCCAAAGTATTGACTTCAAAGTAATCATTACGAAGCATAAATGTCAATTTCTTGATTTTGCTTTGGCTGACCAAGCCAAGGTTGACCGTAGCATTTTCATAATTCAAATCTCAATTTGTTCATCGAGCACATGTTCTGTTGTGCTGCACGTGGATGTCAAAGCGTTTTCAACAGTGTAATTACGAAGCATATTTCACGAGAGACCATATTTTTTTCAATACGCTATCTCCAACAACGCCGATATTAGAATAGAGGAGCTTAGAAGCAAAGGGGTGTAAGTTACAAAAACCCACTTTCGAGTAAATGAGCTTTGAAGTTTTTCACCAGTTTTTCATCCCATTCAAAATGTTTGGAGTTTCAATATCAACCCAATTTTCTCTGATTTACTGTAATTTTTCTAATCATCATAAAAATAATCTTTAAAAAGTTCCTGTGAGCTTGAAATCTGAAGATTTTTTGATATGTTCAGCTCAAACTCGACAAAACGGTCACTTACACCTCTTTGCATCTGGGCCCCTCAATAGCATAAGGATATGTTCCAGAAAATTTGGACTTTTTGGAATACCGCGTAACCCAATCGTTCTATTCGCATAACCAATCAATAAAAAAAGATGTCTTATTCAAACGAGTTTAAGTTCACTTAAATCGGTTCAAAGTTGAAAAAATATGAGTACTTTTCAGTTTTGAGGGTAGCCGGATACGCTTCCGGCATTCTACGCAATGAAAAACAAGCAAAACTGCAGCCCCTCAACAGCAATTGAATTTTTTTTTTAATTTTTCAATTACATAGAATAAAGCTGTTTCCTTATAAACATTTTCTGATCTTTTACCTGCTATCCATCGACCTTTTGCTCTACAAGCAATGAAAAAAAACGAATACTTAATCAAATTTCTCATTTTTTGTAATATAGCTAAAAATTAAAATTATTTCATATTCTGATATAATTATGTTATTTTTGCAACTGATTATTTTGTTCAGTTGCAAAAATAACAAAGTTATAACAGAGTTTGTTCTGATTTATTTGTAACAAAACTAGTTACAAAAGATTATAATATATTTTCTTATAATTTAGTTTGAAAAAGTTTGAAACAGTCCATGTCATAACAAAATTATAACATAATTTGTTAGTTATATCACATTAAGATATAATTATGATATATTATTGTTATGTTCATCTAGTCGGGTATGGCCTCCACTTTAGCATCCTATTCTACATCATATATGACTTCGTGATGGCTGAGAATTCTATATATTTAGACCAACATGTTAGAATGCGAACTTCAGTTTCTCTCTTCCCTAATAGGTGTATTACTATTCATGTACCTATCTTTCAAATAGGTAGATCCGACTTCATCCTCTGGAACGACAGGGAAAACATGTGAAATACAAAATATTTCTGAAAAATCCCATTCAAAACCATCTACAATTTTGGATTCAGCTGTCTGTATTAGCTTCGTTCAAACAAGTTTATTCCATAAGTTCATAGGCGCCAACTTAGGGGGGGCAAGCATAGGTTTGCCCCCCCAATATTTGACGATTTTTAAATTTTCCCATACAAAAAACTAGAAAAAACAGGCTTTGCCCCCCCAATAATTTGACCAAGTTGGCGCGTCTGCATAAGTTTGACATTTTTATCATTGAAATTCACATGTCAAAGGCGGAATCTGGAACGTCCCTTTGAAAACCTTAAAAACCTTCAATATCGTCTGCTATGTTCTCGTTTAGATGTATGCAGGGTACTGCGCCACTTGGGCAGTGGCTGGTATTTTGGGTACTTTTCAGCTACAACTCAGTCAATTTCAGAAATTTAGCAAAACCTCGCGCCGCAGAGCAGGGACTTTGTTTTGTACACATTACAGCACCTCCATGTCACGTAATATACCATACCTCTTATCAAATGTGATACCGTAAGTGTACCATACTTTGCGCACCTAGGGCCTAACTTTGCGCACTTTTCAAAAAATCGTTAAACAGTTTTTCTGGTGCATTATGCAAACTTTTTCCCACGGAATACTAGCTAGTGATATGGGGCATGCACTTTGTCTCAGTTTGGATGTAATGATAAATGGAAGAGGAAGACAAATTGATGAGTGAATATGCAGTTGTTTTCCCTCAAATGCTGTAAATAACGTTGTAGAATGACGTAGGTTTTGTTTCAAAATTTGTTTTAGTTTAGATAGCAATACCATAAAGTATTTGTGCACTCTCAATAATACAATAATAACCAAACTTGTTCCACAACAGAATGTAATATTGAAATGTTATTTAAGGGCTGCATACCAATTGCTTGGTCATAACAAAATAAGATTGTCCAACAAAACATGTTATGGAAACGTAATGCCTTGATAATTCAATAATAACAAAACAAGATATAAAAACAGGTTTTGTGATTTCGTAGTTATTAATTTGATATTCCCCTCTGCTCGGGTATTACTTGCCCAACGTTTCGACACGGGGTTGGTGTCTTCTTCAGGGGGAAACTAATTTCGTCGTTTTTGGTCTTATGTTTCGTCTAACTGTAACTGTCCTGTTTTTTGTTTGATGGTACATGACTTAGTTGGCTTGTAATAACTTCTAACGGACTATTGCCAATAGTCCGTTAGAAGTTATTACAAGCCAACTAAGTCATGTATCATCAAACAAAAAACAGGACAGTTACAGTTAGACAGCAGATGCAATTCAAACACAAAACAGCGCTCCGGGGAAATCGTAGACTCTGTGCACCATGTGATACCGTGAGACGGAGTGGACTTTGATCTACAAAATTGATCACCTCAGAGCCAAGTTGGAGATTGCAAGGAAGAATATTGTGACAAATTTCATAAAAAAAATTCGGTGCTTGAGCATATGCTTGATTGACCACCCGTGGATGCTAATCCAGTATCACCAGATTAGCTACACTCACACAAGGAATCAATGAGATATCTGCCGGGACCAATCAGGCATCTTCAGTGATCTTCTATTTAGGTGACAATGGTGCCTACCACGTCAGGTTGCAGGGCAATGTGGGGGAGGGAAAGGAAGTGATGATTGCAATCGTTTGTTTCTACAGCATACCGAATAATATCTCTGCGCCTGCACAAATTCTTGCGGATGTCAGAGTATTGGTGGGATATGGTTGGCAATGCAATGCCCAAGTAACCACGGTGCTGAAGCCTTATTGCATGCAGATATAAGGTGTATTTAGAGCAATTATTACTTTACACCAACACTTAAGGTTGATTTAAAGTGGAAATGGCAATTATGCGACTGAACTAAGATTATACCAGTATAATCTTAATTTGATTCTATAATTACCCATTTCCGCCTTAAATCAACCTTAAGTTTGCATGTAAAGTAATGATTGCTCTAAATACACCATATATCTGCATGTAATAAGGCTTCAGCACCGTGGTTACTTGTGTGGGTTCACACATTGGTGCGTGGATGCCAGGCGACCAACAAGCTCGTCGTTAAAAAAATCATTTCTTTAAAGAAATTTAAAATTTTAAAATACTTTTCAAAGTAGCTTAACAAAAAAAAAATTCCACTACTTGTTTCAAAAATATCAATCCATAGTTGAAAAATAGTAACATGTATAGGGGAACCAATAAAGAAAGATCGAAAATGACGATCGGTGTTACCCCGGATTACGGTACGTATTGAAGTCTCATTCTTTAGACCGAACTAAGTGTAAACTTCACTTCCATCCAAACACGTTCGTTCGTACTAACCGTCACACGTCCTATGTACGATCCCCACCAGAGCGGGGGAGTATGTGTACAGGCGACAAATGAGGGTTATGCGGAGCGGTAAGTGATAAATTGGAAAAACAAATATAACAATAATGGATTGTGATGTGACTGCGGTGACTGGTTGCAGAGCGCCTCGGATGATGGTGCCCGATAGGAAGGTTGAATGGAACCGAACGGGATGGCCAGAGAAAAGTACAATCGGTACTTGTGGGGCGCTGGTTGGCTGTTGAGCTGATTGTTTAGAGTATGCCATAAAAGTGCAACAAATCGTTGGGTTCGATATTGAGAAGCGTTGATTACGACTTGCATGATTGGGACTGTTCTATCAGCAATGGAACGCTCTCCTGGTAAAAATGACGAGATAATTTTGATTTATTGCCAACAACGGTTGACTAGATTACTAAAGAGATCAAATAAGTACTAAAATCATCAGCAAACACTTCAAGGCTAGTAATTAATTTCCATTGCAATTTGTTTATTTTTTACATTATTTTTGTTATTTATTTTCAATTGATAAAATACACTTTTGGCGGCTCTTTTGAACGCGACTGACACTGATCCTATTCTGAGCCCATAACTCTAACGGATTCGGATAGTTGGAAACCGGCGAACTGCAACTCATAATGGAAATAGCAAAGGAACAACAGCTACACATCAACATCATCGTGCTCATCATTCTACCATGGACAGAGTAGAAAAATGAAAGTATGCAGAATTGAATGGAATAAACAGAATAGAACACATTTGGGTGCTGTACAACGTGTAAGTGCAGCTTTCAATGAATTAAATGCTTTGGTTGACTTCCTCCTCATTTGTGGGTGCTTCCTATCCCAATGAGATTTGTGCGTTGAAAATCTTGAGTAGGTGAAATACAGTGTTGCAAAATTCATCCATTCATTTACACAGTAATCAACACACCAGCAATTTTTCCTTATAGTCATGTTTAAAACGATTTCACCCAATCAGAGCACCTGTCAAATGAGAAGCAAATCCTTGTAAATTGAATGAATTGTCACCAAGATTATCACTCATATACCTAGGTATCGAGCCACTTGGACAGTTGCTTCTATTTTGGGCTTCTTTCCGTCATATCTCAGTCAATTTTGAACCAATTGACTTGAAATTTGGTGCATGGTCAGATACTAAACCTATCTCACCGCGTTCCAAAAACTGTGTCAATTGGTTCAAAAATGTCTGAGTTATAGCGGAAAGTGCTCAGAAAAAGAAGCCACTGTCGAAGTGGCACGGTTCCCGCTCAATTTCAGCTTGATACTGACACTTTGCAACACTGCGGTGCAAAAGTTGACCATTATGGCGGCTATCTTGGGATTCTAACGAGCCTGTCCTTGAAGCGTCTAAACCGTGTAAACCCCCAAAAATGTAGGCCATTTCAACAGGAAGTAAGATACTTATCTGAATAAGTGGGTTACCTTCGAATGTCTGAGACACAAAAGGCTGAAATTACATTAGGCTGAATCTCAAAAGGCTGAAAATATCGCAAGGCAAAATTGCCAATAGTCCGTTAGAAGTTATTACAAGCCAACTAAGTCATGTACCATCAAACAAAAAACAGGACAGTTACAGTTAGACGAAACATAAGACCAAAAACGACGAAATTAGTTTCCCCCTGAAGAAGACACCAACCCCGTGTCGAAACGTTGGGCAAGTAATAAACATCGTTTGTTAGTTCAAGACTGAGTAGCCGGTTTTAATTAATTATTATTAGCACTGTTAATGCGAACAATATTTTTGGAGGTTTTTCCTTGTTCTAAACATAGGCTGTTCTTTTGAGCTATATTGTCACAATTTTGTGACACAACAATAAATCATAGTATTAACTTGGTAGTACTGGGGTGATCTTGACCACGACAGCTTTTGAGTTGACAGCGTATTATACAGTAGAATTATTATTGCAGCATCATGTCAATTTTTGATCGATTAATGAACTCCGTTCAACACTAGTTCACGCTACGGAATGAGAAAACCCTAGGAGTGTTACAGTGAAAGAAATTTTGAAAAATATTGGAACGATTTATGACTGAAGTTTGTATGGAGAACTTGAGCACCCCAAGTTAGAAAATAACGAAACAAACTAAAATACCGAAAATGCCTGCACAGCACGTTCTAATGCGCATATCAATTGAACACCCCTAGTTCGCCATACAAACTTCGGTCACAAAATGTGAATACTCGTTCCAATATTTTTCAAAAAATCTGACACGTTCAAAAAATGACACGTCTAGGGTCCCAATCCTCTGTTATTTTTTTTCTCATCCCATAGCACGTACTTCTTTTTTTAATTTTGTCGAGCAGCGCAATCACCGTGGAGCTTTGCTATGATTCTTTCACATAACGCTGTTCGGCTTATAACACTTCAGCTCAAAATTAACTTTTATATTTTAACAATTTCACACTTTTCGTATACGATCAGAAACACGAATGGAAAGAAGAAAGAACATAACCTTCGGCGACGTTGTTGAATTTTGCCTTGCGATATTTTCAGCCTTTTGAGATTCAGCCTAATGTAATTTCAGCCTTTTGTGTCTCAGACATTCGAAGGTAACCCACTTATTCAGATAAGTATCTTACTTCCTGTTGAAATGGCCTACATTTTTGGGGGTTTACACGGTTTAGACGCTTCAAGGACAGGCTCGTTAGAATCCCAAGATAGCCGCCATAATGGTCAACTTTTGCACCGCAGTGTTGCAAAGTGTCAGTATCAAGCTGAAATTGAGCGGGAACCGTGCCACTTCGACAGTGGCTTCTTTTTCTGAGCACTTTCCGCTATAACTCAGACATTTTTGAACCAATTGACACAGTTTTTGGAACGCGGTGAGATAGGTTTAGTATCTGACCATGCACCAAATTTCAAGTCAATTGGTTCAAAATTGACTGAGATATGACGGAAAGAAGCCCAAAATAGAAGCAACTGTCCAAGTGGCTCGATACCTAGGTATATGAGTGATAATCTTGGTGACAATTCATTCAATTTACAAGGATTTGCTTCTCATTTGACAGGTGCTCTGATTGGGTGAAATCGTTTTAAACATGACTATAAGGAAAAATTGCTGGTGTGTTGATTACTGTGTAAATGAATGGATGAATTTTGCAACACTGTATTTCACCTACTCAAGATTTTCAACGCACAAATCTCATTGGGATAGGAAGCACCCACAAATGAGGAGGAAGTCAACCAAAGCATTTAATTCATTGAAAGCTGCACTTACACGTTGTACAGCACCCAAATGTGTTCTATTCTGTTTATTCCATTCAATTCTGCATACTTTCATTTTTCTACTCTGTCCATGGTAGAATGATGAGCACGATGATGTTGATGTGTAGCTGTTGTTCCTTTGCTATTTCCATTATGAGTTGCAGTTCGCCGGTTTCCAACTATCCGAATCCGTTAGAGTTATGGGCTCAGAATAGGATCAGTGTCAGTCGCGTTCAAAAGAGCCGCCAAAAGTGTATTTTATCAATTGAAAATAAATAACAAAAATAATGTAAAAAATAAACAAATTGCAATGGAAATTAATTACTAGCCTTGAAGTGTTTGCTGATGATTTTAGTACTTATTTGATCTCTTTAGTAATCTAGTCAACCGTTGTTGGCAATAAATCAAAATTATCTCGTCATTTTTACCAGGAGAGCGTTCCATTGCTGATAGAACAGTCCCAATCATGCAAGTCGTAATCAACGCTTCTCAATATCGAACCCAACGATTTGTTGCACTTTTATGGCATACTCTAAACAATCAGCTCAACAGCCAACCAGCGCCCCACAAGTACCGATTGTACTTTTCTCTGGCCATCCCGTTCGGTTCCATTCAACCTTCCTATCGGGCACCATCATCCGAGGCGCTCTGCAACCAGTCACCGCAGTCACATCACAATCCATTATTGTTATATTTGTTTTTCCAATTTATCACTTACCGCTCCGCATAACCCTCATTTGTCGCCTGTACACATACTCCCCCGCTCTGGTGGGGATCGTACATAGGACGTGTGACGGTTAGTACGAACGAACGTGTTTGGATGGAAGTGAAGTTTACACTTATACCGTTTTTCTTTTTGATCCAGTTCCAACCTAGGTTGGAACTGGATGAGATCACAGTTTCAACCCCAACCCGACTTCGGTTTCGCTTGTACTAAAGTTTGTTTATGTTTGTTTGACGTTTGTTTGTTTACACATTTTCCGCCAATCCAGTTCCAACCCAGGTTCAAAAAGAAAAACGGCATTAGTTCGGTCTAAAGAATGAGACTTCAATACGTACCGTAATCCGGGGTAACACCGATCGTCATTTTCGATCTTTCTTTATTGGTTCCCCTATACATGTTACTATTTTTCAACTATGGATTGATATTTTTGAAACAAGTAGTGGAATTTTTTTTTTGTTAAGCTACTTTGAAAAGTATTTTAAAATTTTAAATTTCTTTAAAGAAATGATTTTTTTAACGACGAGCTTGTTGGTCGCCTGGCATCCACGCACCAATGTGTGAACCCACACAAGTAACCACGGTGCTGAAGCCTTATTACATGCAGATATATGGTGTATTTAGAGCAATCATTACTTTACATGCAAACTTAAGGTTGATTTAAGGCGGAAATGGGTAATTATAGAATCAAATTAAGATTATACTGGTATAATCTTAGTTCAGTCGCATAATTGCCATTTCCACTTTAAATCAACCTTAAGTGTTGGTGTAAAGTAATAATTGCTCTAAATACACCTTATATCTGCATGCAATAAGGCTTCAGCACCGTGGTTACTTGGGCATTGCATTGCCAACCATATCCCACCAATACTCTGACATCCGCAAGAATTTGTGCAGGCGCAGAGATATTATTCGGTATGCTGTAGAAACAAACGATTGCAATCATCACTTCCTTTCCCTCCCCCACATTGCCCTGCAACCTGACGTGGTAGGCACCATTGTCACCTAAATAGAAGATCACTGAAGATGCCTGATTGGTCCCGGCAGATATCTCATTGATTCCTTGTGTGAGTGTAGCTAATCTGGTGATACTGGATTAGCATCCACGGGTGGTCAATCAAGCATATGCTCAAGCACCGAATTTTTTTTATGAAATTTGTCACAATATTCTTCCTTGCAATCTCCAACTTGGCTCTGAGGTGATCAATTTTGTAGATCAAAGTCCACTCCGTCTCACGGTATCACATGGTGCACAGAGTCTACGATTTCCCCGGAGCGCTGTTTTGTGTTTGAATTGCATCTGCTGCCTCTAATAGGTGCTTTGTTTACGTATTGAATTAATACCTCGTACACACATATTTAGAAATCCAACCAACTAACCAACCAACCAACAATTATGACGACGAGCAACGCGACGCGACTGTTGAGTGGAAGTGATAACGCCAAGCCAAGATTATAAATGTAGATAACGTGGTGCGTTTGATTCGACCAGACCCGATCCGATTCGCCCATTGAAGTGTGGGTGTTCGAAATTATGTGACAACCAGCTTGATACCGTAATCCGGGGTTAAATCGAGCATTTCAAAACAAATTTTACGGATAATATTTTACTTAATTTGTATTAGGGTAAATGTACCAATAGTGGTGCTATTAGTAGCTCCTTGTAGTAAAATAATTGAATAGAATTGATAACACCACAAAATAAAAAGTCTGAAAACGTTAATCGGTAGTTTTTCATCAAAATTTGCTAGGAAAAATGTAAAAACCATTGTTTCTTTCAGTTTTTGCTAATAAATCACTTGCACCAACTATAGGTACACGGTTCCTATTATGGAGGTAAAATTTAACATTGGTTCCTATAGTGGCGCATCCCATTGAATTCTTATGGGACCCACCACTATAGGAACACTACCTCCACTATAGGTGCAAAGGAGCAAAAAAATTAAGGAAAATAATTGTTTAAAATAGGTTTTTCGGCAAATCCTGAACACAAAACTGAATTAATGTTATTAATGAGTTATGATGCATCTATTAAAAATGTCATTTGCAAGCTTTTTGGTCGAAATAGTGCTAAATTGGCTATACCACCACTATTGGTACTACCTCCACTAAGGGAGCTTTTACCCTACATCAAATTCATAATAAAACTAAATCAACAATATTACCCCATAATACCTACAAGGTTTGTGGTTGTCAATCTCCAACCTCGGTTACGCCCAACGCTCGTCAGATCTCTTTCCACCTGATCCGCCCACCTTGCACGCTGCCATATCTTCTTGGAACGGTACAAGTAGATATGGTGGGCAGTGTGCATTGTGCAAGGTGAGTGGATCAGGTGGAAAGAGATTGGACGAGCGTTGGACGTGACCGAGTTTGGCGATTGACAGCCACAAATCTCTTACAAGCACTAGTTTGGCAGGGATGTAGTCCAGCATTGTCACAAAATGCCCTGCCCATCGTATCCTTCCAGCTTTTGCCACCTTCCGGATACTAGCTAGTACCTAGGTTCGCCGTAGAGTACAGCGAGTTCATGATTCATTCTTCACCGCCACACCATTCTCCTTCACACCGCCAAAGATGGTCCTAATGCTTGCATGTCCTCTTCGAGCATAGTCCATGGTCAGTGAATCAAAATTCAACCATCGCGCAACAATAACGACAATGTCGCAACCTGAAATTGTTGCGACATTCTACCCAATGCGACATAGGTTTGTCTCAACTTGAACAGAATAGGACAAAGATCGTGCACCACCAGTTTAGAGATTTTTGAGCCTTGCATTGTGATTTTCGAGCGGTAACTTCGAGTCGGTAAACACTGCAACGCTGCTTGGATCAACAAAAAGTTTCGATTTTGAGTCAGTAATAATTGATTATTCACGAGTTGAAAAGTACGCAACAAATTCAGCTTCTGTTTTGTCTGCAACAAAAATTTTCGAGATCATGTCATCATCTGTTACTAGTTGGGATAAAGACTAATCACCTTCTTTGTTGCTTGTTTTGTGCCTATTTTGTCTGACAATTCTCTTAACTGTCCATGGTGCATTTGGTCCGGGGGTTAATCTTTATCGACCGCAGGTTCTTCTGGAGCCCGTAGTAGTCCGACTTCCACTGATGCTGGCTACCTGAGCAAAAATCTTCTAGTTCTTAGGTTATCGCCAATATGTTTCATCACTGCTTTCTGTTAGCTGACCCATCTTGCCCTCGCAAAAATGAGGTGGGGCAAGATGGGTCATGTATTGAAAATTGCTTGTCAAGAAGCAGGTTTCAAACTTGTGTCAACTGTGACCTTTCTATGTATACTTTTATGTGAATGTATGTGTAGTAAGCTGTAGTAGACAACTCGTGTAATTATTGCTAATGTATGTAGGTATGTATGTATGTGTATGGTTTTTTTATGCATCTAGAAGTTCAAAAAATCTGCGTGGGAATTGGATTTGTGTCTACCTACTAAAACACCCTTCTAGTCACCTGAGCTTCTCCTCCGGAACTAACATGCAGTATAATTTCGAAGGCGAGTTGTTATGTGCAGTTATTTATCAAGTTACTTATTAGTTTCATTTTATTACATATTCTACATTTTTGTTGAGACTTTTGGCTCCCGTCGTTTATTTGTAATTTTTCCTACAAGTTCTCCAGAAGCCCTTTGGCTCCAGTTAGTATTCAATTTGTTATTCTAATTTCGCCAATTAGCGACCTACCTGCTGTGCTGAGCCCTTTCACTTGTTACCACAAAGGGTTACTCCAACACGACTCTACGCTCTTCTATAGCACCGACTCATCCCTCCAACTAGTGCCGAAGTCGATCCAACGATTCCAATGGAGGCTGATGATCACTGACGCTCCGATGACCCGGACTGATGTTATGACACGTTCTATTCGACTAGCCTTCGGCGGTTGATCTAGCCTACTTCATCAGAAAGTTCCCCGGCCAAGGAGTCTTCCCCGAACCCGATATTGCTTTTTTCCCGATTTCCCACTATGACATCTCCCACCGCCGGTAATGGTCCACCCACGGTGTGGAAAAACGTCCGCACTCGTGGAGTCCTGGCTTCCAGCGGATATCGCAGGGAGCTTTTCGAACGGGGTAGTCTGACCGTTCTAGTTGGGGATGACGTTCCTACCGCTGGTGTCTTGCATACCCGACGCTCCCTCTTCTGAGTATTGCACTCTACAAACTTTGCATGTTGTCGTTCCTCCCTGCCACTCCGCTGTAGTGCTCCGTAGGGCCACAGAGAACAGACGTTTAAGCTCAAATAAAAATACGTCGAAATCGTGTGTAAAGGATTCAAACATACCTCAACGCCACCAACGGGGACTGCTCCACATATAAAGTCGATTTGACCCCACCATGGCAGTGTTCTTCGTTGAAATACACTAGCCCACAAAGCGACACGAGCGCCAAACAGCCAAAAACGGCAAGCACTGCAAACAAAAATGACAACACAACAGTGTAAGTGATGGGACGCTGGCGCCACGCAACGGGAGCATAACAACATACTCTGATATGACCATTACAAGGTTTTACACAAGGCAGGATCCGAGCCCGCGGTTGGAAAGGGGTCCCCGGCAAGGGTCGGGGTAGGTGAGATCCTGCTGTCTGCAACCTACGGGTGCATCTGATAGGGCCTGAAGGGTAGTGATACCCTTCCTTACGGGCAGGTCAGATCGGGTTGCACGTGGGCATCAGTTCTTGATGTCCGCTCAGCAGTAGGGCGCGGGCGGGGTTGACCCTGCACGCCTTCCGAGGACAAAGGGAGTGGCGAGGACCACTCGGGAAACTGGCTAAGCGCCAGCATGCTACCGTGATGGACTCTCCAAAGCGAGTCATCGATGTTCGTTGCTGCAGGCTACGCAGCTAACCTTGTGGGTGCGATGTGCACTAGCCCCTCTCTGAAGCAATACCTTCTTGGTGGTTCCGGAGAGACGTAGGGTTTGGCGACCATAGGAATGGTTTAGTGGGTACGAGGAGAGAGTAGTCCTGGATTTTACTTTTGTTGTAGAAGACGGCCTGTCAGACCTACACTACCCTAACCTTCTGTTAGAGTGTCTGTTGAGCAGATTATCCCCCTATGGTTTAGAAGGAAAAAAAAAAAAAAACACAAGGCAGGAAGCTAAGATAGACGTCTGTTCTCTGTGGTAGGGCGACCTTCGTTCCTCTCTTTCATCGTTTTTATTGACCCTCTGCATCCTCCTTCTAGTTCGGAAGCACGTGCACGTAGATCAGCAAACGTTAGATTTCACCAGAAGACAGGGCACCGTCGACAGCTTCTTGGATTTCCCATCCTTGGCATGATTGCTTAGCACGCCCGGAATAGAGTCGCTATAAGCTGGTCTGCACTGAGGTTCAGAGAGTTGCTCTCCAGTTTCACAAACACTTCCTTATTGAAGTTTACTGTCTTCCACCTCCGCTCATTGAGAGGATTCCACCAGACTTCGCTTGCGTCCTGTATCCGCTTGGTGGTCGCTGTGAGTACGGTAGGTGCTGACCGTTACCCCAATTAACCGCCCAAGAGTTAAGGGTCGCCGGCTATGACGACTGGTCTTCGATCGCTCAACTGTTCTGTTATGTTATCCACTGTTTGAACTGCTCTATCGTCCATCTTGGAGGTACTTCGCAGCTACAAATGAAGATTCCGTTGAGTTTAACAATCATGAAACCTTCACCTGTGCGGTACGGTACACTACTTCTTGGACGGGGTATTAAACCAATGTCCAGATTTCTACTGTATTGGCCCTATTTGCTATCCAGTTTCCATCTGTGAGAGGGATTCGATATGACTCCGAAATGATCGAAACATCGCACTTTTGATCCGCAAAGGCATGCTGTATCACAGTGGGATGGCGGGAAGGATGAAGAACTTTCAATTCGGTCCTCTGCACTACTATTCGCCTCCAAACGTCATCACCCCACCGCACAATCGCTAGCGTAGAACGATCGGCGCGCCACCATTTTTCGAATGTTGGAGAGCGCAGGCAGGGCTGGCATTTCCTCACTCACTGCGCGCAATGCGCAGTTTCTAAACGCAAAGCGCAAAGAGCAGGTGGCTACGCAATGAGAAATAAAAAGAACGCAGTGAGCAAACTCACACGCAGAGAGCAGTTTACCATTACACACTGCGTTATTTGTTCTGCTCGCTGTGAAAGAGTGTGAAAGTAAATTGACAATGAGTGAGGCGAAACGAAGTGAAATCAGAGATAAATAGACGTAACACTGTCGAATTTTGCTTCCTATATTTGTCAAGATCCTGATTACTTTGAGAACTAATGTTTTCGGTAAAGTTATTAGGCTGATCAAGGGCCTAAAGGTTATGGATCGTTTGATTCAGTATTCCACCACTAGGTGGTGCTAGAGGTCAAACAAATTTTATATTTCATATATCTCAGGACTCTGATCACTTAGAAAGTTGTTGTCTTCGGCAATGTTGTTTGGTAAGTCAAGGGCTCAAAGTAAATGGACCACTTGTTTCGAAACTCCGCCACTAGGCGGCGCTAGTTACACATTTGCAAGATCATGAAAATGATTGATTTTTTTTTATGAAGTATACAACATGCTGTAATTTTGTTTTCTTTGAACATATTCAAGTCAAGTCAAATGTTTTACAAAGACCAATATGTTAGCCGTAAATGTGCAAAATTTCATTTCATTCGGTTCAATAAATTCTGAGATATAGCAGTTTAATGAAAAATACTCAAATATGAATCATATAACTAGAATCGCTCTAACTTCATGTAAAATTATCCAATCAACTCCAAATTTGTACCATTTAGAGCTAACTAGTTGTGCAATAAGCGATAAAAATTTGAGAATTTTTGGTGCACTCTATAGGAAGTTGCAGCTTGCTGAATATTTTTGCGATAGTTAATGAAAGTTGCATGCTTCTTCTAATTGATAACTAGCACCATCTACTGGCAGAATATTGAAACAATTTACCAATCAACTGAAAGACCTTAACCAACCAAACAACATTGCCGAAGACACCATCTTTCTAAGTGATCAGAATCCTGAAATATATATAATATAAATTTTGTTTGCTCTGTAGCGCCGCCTAGTGGAGGAATTTTTTATCAAACGAATCACAATTGGTAAGTTCTTAACCAGCCAAATATTTTTTCCGAAGACATCAACCCTCGAAGTTATCACGATCATGAGATATTTGGTATAAAAAACTCGTCAGTATTACGTCTGTTTGTCTCTGACATAACAGAAATCACAGACAACAAGACGTGACACTTGTGAAAATTTCATACCGTCTCAGCACCATGATTACTTAGATAGCTAGTGTGTTTGACAAAGTTGTTAGAATAGTCAAGGTCTTGTTAGTGATAGGCCGTTTGGTTATAAATACCTCCACTAGGTGGCGATAGCGATCGAGCAAATTTTATATTCCATATATCTCATGACTCTGATCACTTAGAAAGATGGTGTCTTCGGCAATGTTGTTTGGTTGGTTAAGGCCTTTCCGTTGATTGGTAAATTGTTTCAATATTCTACTACTAGGTGGCGCTAGTTAAAAATGAGTAGAAGCATGCAACTTTAAATTTATCGCAGAAATATTCAGCAAGCTGTAACTTTTTATTAAGTGCACCAAAAATTCTCAAATTTTTATCGCTTATTGCTAGTTAGCTCTAAATGGTACAAATTTGGAGTTGATTGGATAATTTTACATGAAGTTAGAGCGATGCTAGTTATATGATTCATATTTGAGTATTTTTCATTAAACTGCTATATCTCAGAATTTAGTGAACCGAACGAAATGAAATTTTGCACATTTACGGCTAACATATTGGTCTTTGTAACACATTTGACTTGACTTGAATACGTTCAAAGAAAACAAAATTACAGCATTTTGAATACTTAATGAAAAAAATCAATCATTTGCATGACATTGCAAATGTGTAACTAGCGCCGCCTAGTGGCAAAATTTCGAAACAAATTGTCCATGAACTGTAAGCCCTTGCCCTACCAAACAACAATGCCGAAGACACCATCTTTCTAAGTGATCAGAGTCCTGAGATATATGAAATATAAAATTTGTTCGATCACTAGCGCCGCCTAATGGAACAATCCCGAATCAAACTACCCATTACCAGTAGGTCCTTGACCAGCCTAATAATTATGCCGAAAACACCAACTCTGTAAGTTATCAGGATCCTGAGATATATAGGAAGAAATTTTCGTCAGTGTTACGTTCGTTTATCTGTGATTTCTGTCATACCAACTGCGCAATGAGCAGCGCAATGAGTATGCGTGCATCATGTGTCCTTTACTCTTTGCGTGAAACAGATACATTACGCACTGCGCCAAAACGCAGTGCGCCTCAAAGAGCAAAAGATCCGTGAGAATGAGCATCCGTACGCAGCACATTCGTTTGTATTGAATGCGCGCAGCCAGTGGCTCACTGCGTTTTTACACTTTGATGAGAATTCCAGCCCTGAGCGCAGGTACCTTTTTCGCGGTGTTGCTTCACCGTAAACAACACCGCGAAAAAGGTACCTACACCCTCCACTATTTGAAAGATGGTGGCGCGTCGATCGCTGCAGTTTATCGTTTGACAGTCAATAGGGGCTCAGGACTGAAAATTAGTAAGAAGACATCCTAAAACTTAGAAGAGAATTGACTGTCAAACGATAAACTGCAACGATCGACGCGCCACCATCTTTCGAATAGTGGTGGGTGTAGGTACCTTTTTCGCGGTGTTGTTCACGGTGAAGCAACACCGCGAAAAGGGTACATGTGCTCTCCAACATTCGATAAATGGTGGCGCGTCGATCGTTCTACGCTAGCGATTTTGCGGTGGGGTGATGACGTTTGGAGGCGAATAAGACTCTACGTCATCTCTAAACGTGGGTTTACACAGATATGATCCACATAAGGCATATCGACATTTGCCATTGCTGCTATCCATAACAATTCCGATTCTCCTTCGCAAACATATTTCCTTCGAAAGGGGTTACAAACCTATAAACAGTTCATAAAACTGTCAATTCGCGACGGCATTCGTTGGTTGCGCTTGGGCGTACCGTATAGGGTTGCGAATCTGCTCGCGATTGCATGATTTATGCAGCTCTGAGTCATCGCCTCGCCGGGCTGCGCTGCTGTCGTCATTCCAAACACTCAGCTGATGGCTAATATCTCTAGAGTCTAGAGTTAGGTTTATACCGGCTAGGCAGTAGTAGTTTCAAAACCGATGACGTTCGTGACCGATGGACCCAAGTATGTGCTTGTGGTCCAAATGGCGTTTGAAATCAAACATTTTTGCCGCGCCGTGCAGCCATCATCATGTCTCACGCGAGAACGTCGCGTCGTCGGGGGCATATGTGCGCTGTGCAGCGCACGGATGGTCATATAAGGGCATTAAATTATGCTTTCGTAGCCAAACACACTCGGGTGCTAATTTTTCGTACCCTCATCAGTCAGCACCGAGTGTGATGGCGCCGTATACGTTTGCCCGGTTTTGGAAACCAATTAATTGCGCGATGAATTGCTAGAGGTTCCGAGATTGAATCATTCAAAAATGGGACCGAGCGAAGGCTCGACGACAGATCGAACGATTTATGGATTCTCCCCGTGTGAGGATTGATAGGCAGGCAAATCATGAGACGTTTCCGATATACGAGTGACCCAGATGTTCCTAATGAATACGAAATGAATGGTGTTTCACTACTGTCAGGTGATCACCTAATTGAACATCTCTGTTCACAGCGCCAGCAAGTGACATGAATGTGGGTCCATTGTGCAACCACTGCGGAATGGAAGCTTTCGTAAGGGTCATTAGTACTCTTGGGCTGTTTGTCTCTTTGCGCAACATCGGGATCTCCTGGTCACCGGGTCGATAACACCATTTCTGCCATTTTGAGGAAGGAGAAATTTCACACAATTATTGGGAGCATGACGATGAGCATTTTTATGAACCCGCAATGTGCGGACCCTCACTAGGATAAACGATTGTTAACCACCAAGAAACCGGCCACTAATTCCAAAGAGACGGCTGAGGATCAAAAATTCGCGCAGCGCAATGGAACCGCGTCCGAAACGATAACCAGTTTTTTCGGTTGGCGGCGGCGAAAGGGAAATGCCAAATATGTTGTAAAAGTTTTGGGAAAGGTGTCTGCCAGCATGGCTGCAAGCAAGGGTCATTTCGAAGGTAGGTCGGCAACTTGTTTTTGCCCCCTTCTTTTGCACGGTTGACTGCCTCCGGAGCAGTTGCATCCTTAATTATAGCACTCCTAATGAGGTTAACTCGGCCAACTCGGGAAAGAGGGTCAATAAACTTGATCATGGTGATTTCGATTCGTTTCGATTAGTGGTGTGCAAGTAAATTAATGGGTAATACTTTCATCCATTTAAGAATATAGAAGAATTGGTTCTGATAGCTCTTCCAAAGTGAGTGAGCTCTTTTGGTACACAGACACACATACACACATAAAGCCATAGGGCCAGCAGGGACCGGTATCCAAGGGCTTGATGAACCCCTATCAGAATCGATTTCAGTAGCATCCTAATTATGGCAAAGGCAACTACAATGGACAACCTACGGAATATGGATTGGATGACAACGATGGGCTGACATTCGTGCTGTTCTTTTTCCCAAGTAAGGGTAAAACAGATTCAATCTTCCTAATTCCATCACGTTTGGAACATCTCACTTCTAAAATACTACGGTCAAACCGCTACATAAGTACTATTTACTTTCAGTCCTGAGTAGCGAGCACCCATGGTGGTGCAGAGGGCCGAATAAACTATTTTACGAAGTGACAACATTGTTGTCACTTGACAACCTCCAATTTTCAAATTTTCATTCATATAATTGGAAGGTTACAACATTCTCCACTGCATGCCCAGCTACTGTGAAGCTGGAAGAGCTGACCGTGTTTACATCCAATGATTCGTTCTTGTTGACGTTGATGATAAGACCTGCCACCGAGGAGCGATCGACAAGATCATCGAGCTTGCTCTGCATATACACTACCCGTCAAAAGTCCGGACTCACAAACAGTATTGCAACAATATTGCATCACCCTGACTCACCCCGATATCTCCAAAACCTGAGGACTTACAAAGATGCTGTCTTCAGCCAAGTTATTCAGAAGCTCAAAAGCGACAACTTTTCTGAAGGCGGTATTTTTAAAAACACGGACACGTTTAGTACTTCCAGTGAGCTATTCGCTCTTTGAAGAAAGCACGACACTAGACAACGGACTAGCATGCAACGCCCATTGGCACAGCCGAAAACTTTTCCTGACAGCTGCGGCGGGAATCGAACCCGCGCTCCTTAGCACGATTCGACTAAATGCTTGGTGACACTAGCCGCACGACCACGAAGGCGGTATTTTTGTAAGTGTTCTGTGATGCAATATTGTTGCAATACTTTTTGTGAGTCCGTACTTATGACGGGTAGTGTAAGAGCGCCCTTGAGCTAAGAGAGCAACGTCATCAGTCTGTTCGAAGTCATTTAGGTGCTCCATGGTGATGGGCTGCCACAACAACCTACGATTTAGTTCACGATCAATCGCACCTACCAGGATCTCGTCGATTACGATGAGGAACAGTAGCAGGGATAGGATACATCCCTGCCTAACTCCAGTAACGACCCGGATGGGATCAGACAAGACATCGTTATGTAATACTCTTCACGAAAATGCCCTGTACTGTGCTTCAATAAGGCCGATGATTTTCTCAGAGATACCCTTGCGCCTGAGGGCTTCCCACATGTTATTGTGATTGAGACGGTCGAAAGCTTTTTCGTAATCAATGAACACCAGGTAGAGAGACTCTTAAGGAATTCATTGACTTGCTCCAAGATGATACGGAGCGTGACAATATGGTCCACACAGGATCGTCCGGCACGGAATCCTGATGGCTGCCGCCGGAGAGTTGCGTCAATCTTCTCCTGTATCCGGTCAAATATCACTTTGCAGAGAAATTTGAGAACGATACACAGTAACACAATACCCCGCCAATTATCGCCCCTTTTGGGTACCTTTACTAAGACGCCTTGTATCCAGTTGGCCGGAAATGTCGCGGTTTCCCATATATTGCAGAATAATTGATGCAGTAGTTGTGCGAATACTACGGGGTCAGCTTTGAGCATCTCAGCTGATATGCGATCGACCCCTGGGGCCCTGTTCGATTTCATACTACGGATGACTGTTTCTATGTCCTGCACTGATGGAGCTTCGGTGTTGGCACGGGTAATGCGTCGAAACCTTGGCGGATCATGCTGATGTGTTGATAGCGTGGCCGACACTTGAAAAAGGTTTCCAAATTGCTTACCCCAGCGTTTCAACTGGTCAGCCAGGTCGGTCAGTAACTGTCCAGACGTGTGTCTTTCACAGGCATCGTAGCATTCATCTCGGACGTGGGTCCGAGGTCAGTCATGGGTCAGGCGACGTGAGACATCGTAGAGGAGACGGATATCGCCTGTGTTTGCGGCTCTTTCACCTTCGTCGGCTAGGGAGTCCGCCCACGCTCTGTTGTCCCGTCTACATGAGCGTTTCACTTCCTTCTCGAGAGCCGAATAGCGCTGATGGGCTACGGCTTTGGCTCTTCGTGTTTTCGCTCGCTCTATCGCGGTTTTGGCGTTCCTTCGCTCCCCTATCCTCCTCCAGGTATCATCTGTGATCCACTGCTTTTTCCGGGTGCGTAGCTCGCCCAAATTATTCTCGCCGGTGGCGATGAAGGTGGACCTTCTGGAATATTCGCAGCATGGTTCTCTAGTTCCTCGACGAAGGACTTTTTCACCGCAGCGTCTTCCAGTCGGCGTGTGTTGAACCGGCGCCCGATTTTCTCCTCCTGTCGATGGATCCTAGCAATGCGCAGTCGGATCTCGCCGATTAGGAGATGATGGTCGGACGCAATTTCGGCGCTACGTTTGTTCCGCACATCAAGAAGACTCCGTCTCCATTTTCGGCTGATGCAGATGTGGTTGATTTGATGTTCCGTGACGCCTTCACGGGAAACTCATGTCATTTTGTGCACTAGTCGATGAGGAAAAAGCGATCCCCCAATCACCATGTCATTGTTGCCACAAAACTCTGCAAACAGCTCTCCGTTTTCGCTCATTTCTCCGAGACCATGGCGTGCTCATAGTTCGAGTTGTCGGAACGAACCTTCGCGTTGAAGTCGCCCATGAGGATCTTGATATCACTTTTCGGAATCTTGTCCACGACATCATATAGTTGACTGTAAAAGTTCTCTTTGTCTTGCTATTCGGCAGCATCGGTTGGCGCGTAACATTATTGCATCATGGTAAGGTTTCGAACCCGTGTTCTGAATCTGGCTACAATAATTATCCTCTCATTCATAGGTTCCCACTCCATGAGTGCAGCGTGGGCGTGAGCGCTGAGCAGGAAACCAACTCCACGGTGGCGAGGAGCGTGTTCACCTCGTAGGCCAGAGTATAGAAGAATTTGACCCGACGCCAATCTGTGTTATCCAAAGTTCGGGCAACGAAATTCGCTCAGTCCTAGGATCTCAAGCTTCATACGGAATGCCCTACTGGGCTAGGGTTAATACGTTCCAAGTTCCAATTCTGGTCCGTTGTTTCACGCTAAAAGTCGTTGCCGTTGAATCAGTTCGTAATCTTTCATTTTCGGTTTCTGTAACGTTTTTTTGGTTTCGGAAACAGTAGGTTGTTGGCCTAAGGTCCCCTATCCACCGTGGTTGGGCTGCCACCTTATGTATAGCTTCCGGTGGAGGAGCAATTCATACTCAGTCGCTCGCTGGATGTCAGAACAGACGCTGTTTGAGCCGCAACTCCTTGATGAACAGACGCTCGAGACGTACCTCGTCAATCTAGCTGAAGTCAGAAGGACAACATTGCACAGGCGGCACTACCAGCTAAGCACACAATTCTTAGCTGGCGGTCTTTGTCATCGCTTGACCCGTGGATGCATGAGGTAGGAACTTGTGAGGACTAGAGCTATGTTGGACGTCCTCTTTTTCGACTCACCGTTCTGTAGCCCAACCCGTTATATCACCTTTTCAAAAAACTATAATTTTTCTTAAAGAAAAACATCTGCAACTATTGAACCAAACGAAATAACGACCATCTCAGCGCACGAAACGACGCGTCTCCAAATGTTCTCTAAGGGGCTGTCCATAAACCACGTGGTCATTTTTTTGGGACTTCTCAAACCAACCCCCCCCCCCGCGTGGTCATACAAATTTTTTAATTCGTCCATACAAAATGGTCATTGGCCGACCCCCCCCCCCCCTCATGACCACGTGGTTTATGGACAGCCCCTAAGTGTTTATTGGGCGACTTTAACGAGAAATTGAATTGATTCGATCGAGATTTATTTTATGGGAAATGTAAGGCGTTCTTGTGTTGAATATGTAGGAAAGATATAGCGCAACCATTGATAAAGACAATTCGCACAATAAAGATATCATGTTTTTACGATCTGAGCTAATTTCAGCTACTAAGGGGTGAACTATCGGTTAAAATACCCTAGAACGAAGAACAGGCACCACCACATCCAGAATCCACAAGCTCATCGCGGAGTTTCTAGGGAAACAATAATTTTTAAACGTCATTTTATTGAGCCCTTGCAAATAATGCAGAGTTATAACCACAAAAGTTAAAAAAAACATAACTTCGACTGTTTTGGGGATTACGGTTGGTGGGCTGGCTTTGCAGTCCACAGATCTCTAGAACGACCGTTTAGGATTCGTCCCTATGTTTCGGCAATTTCTGGTGCCTTCTGTTGGACCAAAGTTGGACGATACATTATGTTGTGCAAGATCAAGTTAGCCTTGGATTATACTGTTTGACAGGTAGAGATAAAAATAGATTTATTGTTATCACGTATCTGTTCACCAGGTTATGGTGCCCAGAGTAGCAGGGAATCAAAAATAGTGCTAGAGTGTTGATCCTGTTGTTGGTGAAAGTTTTGAGTAGTAGTATCTGCGATTTGATACACCTTCCAGAAGCATGGAGTTCACGAAAATGGGTTTCCAAAGGCTCGGCTACGACAGCTACGAAACGTGGAAGTTGCGTGCACGGCAAATTTTGACGCGTGAAGGGCTATGGAAGTACGTGGAGGACGACTTGGCTGACATGGAGGTTAGGTCATCGGAATGGAAAACGAAGAATGAACTGGATCTGCAGACTATCGGTTTTCTAGATGACGACGCCCAGTTGCGGTTGATTCAGGACGCGGTAACTGCCAAGGATGCTTGGATTATAGGCTGTGGACCTATTACATCAAGGACTCATCGGTGGGCGAATTTGCTCTGATCAAGAAATTATCGAAAACAGAACTTTCCGAGGTAGGTGATTTGCGTCAACATCTGATGGATTTGGAACAGCTTTTAGAGAAGACAGAGAACGCGGGGTGTCGCATGGATGAGGATATGAAGGCGGCTTTTATACTTGCTAGTCTTCCGGAATCATACGAAAACACGATTGCAGCGATACATGAAAAAATGGAAGTTTTCACGATGAATTTTGTCAAGACAAAGTTACTGGAAGAATGTAATCAGCGTACTCAAAAGGGGAAATTCGAAGATTCCAAAGCGATGGTGGTAAAAGCAGTCCGGAATTCCTTCTAATTGTCTTGAATACAGATATGGTTTTAAAAGAAAGTAACAACATAGGCGGCAATTCATTGAAAAAGTAATGGGATGCATATTATAGATAGACAAATTTACTAAAAAAATCATGAAATTAATGAAATTCCTATAACATTTTCTCTTGTTAATAATTTTTAGTTGAGTCAAACGTTTTTCAGCGCTCATTATATAAGTCATAAATAGACAAAATTTCATTGCATTCGGTTCATTGAATCCGGAGATATAACAGCTCAAAGTTGATTATCGGATAATTCTACCTTTTTCTAAGATGCTTATAACTTCGTGCAGAATAGCCCGATCTTTTCCAAATTTTGTCCACTGATATACAACTAGTTGATCAACTTACAGTGAAAATTTGAGAATATTTGATACACTTTTCGAAAACTTACAGTAAATGTCCATTTAATTTTTTGAAAAGTGAAAATTTTGCCCGTCCCGATCATTTTGTCTATCCCCTGTATATAGATCTACGAGGGAGAAAAGAGTGCCGGATCTAAGATGATTATATTGATTGATTGATTTGTCTTTGGCAAGATGATTATGAAATAGTACACATTCTCTTTAGTTGACCCTTTTATAAACTTAATAATGTAGAAATCATTTTCCAATGTGAAAGAGAGTTTCAGCTCAGTCCTAGATTAAAACAATAATGAATTGTCTTGTTTAATATGGTAAAAATGGGAAGGTCATTGGCGGATAGATTTGAAAAGGTTGATTCACAGAAATACTTAAAGAAGATAAAAAAAAAACAGGAAAAACTTAAAAGAGAAATAAGCAATGATTCAGATAATCGAAAGTGTCCAATATATTTCTGATAAAGTGTTCACTGAGTTCAATCCGAACAGCGAAAGCTGGCATTATCTGGTAATTCACATTTATCATTACCTGAATGTGTCAAAACCGCGAGTGTTGGGCTCACACTGACTACTCTGACTCTCTGGTGTGGTGGTGCTCCACATACCGATGCAATCATCCAACTCTGGCTCTGGCTGGCTGATGAAGTCATTTAGATAGGAATAAGTCAACGCCACTAATGCCCGCCAAAGCACGTACCTATATGAACGTCGCACGATAACCGTACACGACCAAGTGTATGTATGATATATGGTACTTGCATGGTAACAAATTAGCTGATTGATCACGCAGATCGATTTCACAATTGTATGTGACAACCGCGGCGGCGCTCTACAGTGCCTGATTATAGGGGATCAACCAATTAGGACTTCCAGTCATGGATGAAATTGTATGGCAAAGGCATGCACAACGTTTCTGCTGCAGTTTTCTATAAATCTAAATATTAGTGAAATGTGGTGCCTCGTTCCAACTTGTTTCCAAACAAAAGCTGGCTGCTATCAGCGGTGGTGAACCACGCGAAGCGATCGAAGGAATGCCTATCAATAAAGATGCCACCACCTACGTAAATAAATATATACGCTTATGCCGCATTGCCATGACGAGCCATAAAACCGCAGCTTGACCCATTTATTGGTCAAATAAAACTAAAAAGAACGAGCTGCATCGTCTGCCCATCGAGTACAGGGACGACGACTGCCGGCAAGCGTCAGACAGTTTGTTCAGTCGAGCGATTCCATGCAAATTGAGCAAAAAAAACTTCCACATATCCTTTCGATTCATGCTCTCCTGCAATGCAACGATTCCTATTGTTTTGGCGCCTATTTAGCTGATTTTAAAGGACACTAACAAATTTAACATAAGAATGATTTTCTTGTGCATGTAGTGTACAAGTTTCGAACGGGTAGACTTCAAGATCTAAACTCAAGAACAGTTTGGATGACCTAGGATATCCCGATGGATCTGATACCGTCTATTGAACTTTTAGAAGACTTACTGGACATGATAGATTACAAATTGTACCTTTGTATAATGAAAAAAGTTACCGTTGCACCCGTAGACTTCAGGATCTGAACTTAAGAACAGTTTGGATGACCTAGGATATCCCAACATATCTGATACTGTTTTTGAACTTTTAGAAAGCTTACTTGATATGATAGATTACAAATCGTGGATTTGTATAATGAAAGAAGTTACCGTTACACCCGTAGACTTTAGTATCTAAACTCAAGAACAGTTTGGATGACCTAGGATATCCAGAAGAAATATTCGGCAACATATTCTACCCTTTTATGCTGTTGAGCACCACAACCACATAAATACGTGGGAAAAAACTCTATAAAAACGCTTGGGAAAATTCCGGCTTCAAAGGGTTCAATCTGTTGATCGATTTGACGTGGAATAGCATCCTGATGCGATCCAGCCCAGACGGTGGCTATAGACAAGAAATGAACTATGTACCTACTACATAGGATAGGATCCACCACAGTCCGGAAAGTGGGGGCCAGAGTGCATCTCCTCTCGGTGTGAACCGCTTTTTCCTATCAGTCAGTCTAGTAGAGAGCCTTACCTATAAGTAGAACATAACCCGCATCCCGGCCCGGCACAATGCAATATATGGTTGTGGTGGTGGTGGTGGTGATGATGGTCTACAGACCCACTGAAACCGGTCTTGCAAGTTCGACGGCAGCAGCACCACAAGGAGGTCCAAAGTCTGTCACTAGGCTTCGGCTTCGGTTATCTGCTGGTCTCGCGTTGCCGTCACGCCGCCGCGCCGCCGGTTGAGATGCTGCCTGCCACCCTCTATCCTGGCTCCGCGTGACTGCGATGGATGACGGTCGAAACCTGAAGTTGAAACTCACTTTCTTGGAGATGAGCTTTCGCTTGTCGTTTGATGGTGTGCTGCGCTAATGCACATTGGAGTAAATCACATCAAAACCTGATCATAAGTGGAAAAACTCAAAATGAAATAATAGGGTTTTCCGTTGTGTTTTTGCTAAGTGTAGTTCTCGTGTAATCGTTTGACAGCTAAGCAGTGTCCAAATGTTTTGTTTACGCTTATCAGAAGAGGTTAAGTGAAGCTGAAGTTTAGCCGTTTTCTTTGATATAACTCACAGCGCGTGCTAGTTTTGACCGCACAAAGTGAATGAAATTGATAGTCAATCAATTCAACGATGCAGTTTGTTAAAGAAGGTTAATGTTTAAATCTGTGAATTTTAAACCCAAACAAATTGACGTTGAATTTACATACAATATATGAAAATATTGAAAAAAGTATTTGATGGAATCCTTTACCGTACATTCAAAATGAAATAAGTTTATTTTCCGGCTGTTTCCGGAAAATCTGCTTTTAGTGTATGATAAAACTATTGTTCCTCTTTCAAATGCAGAAAGAAAACCTTCCGGATGTTTCCGATTTCAAAAGTTGCAACACTTTGAAAAAATAGTGATAATAATTTTATTATATGATATTATTTGCCTTAAAACACTATTTGGCCCTCTGAACGTATTTTTGCTGAAAAGTAGAATTAAACAGCTTTCAAGCAAAAAAAAGAAGTTTAAAATTGGTCAACTGGTTCAAAAGTTGTGATTTTTTGAAAAATTTTAGTTTTGAAAAATCTTGACTTTTACAATCATAAAATTGGTCACCCTAATGACGAAATAAAAAAATACAAAAACTATGAAATACGTTTTATTACTAATTTGGGTTGCATTTGGGTTGCGAAAATGCGTCAAAATAATTTTGATCAGTTTTGATGTACTAGGTGCTCCACTGTGTAATGGTGCGATTGGTGACGAACGTTTGGTGAGGTTTCGAATTTGATTTCAGCATTTTGTACAGCACAACAGTCAGCGCAGCGTGTTGGAGGAAGAGGTTTGCATTCCTGCACGATCATCACCGTTTGTTGATTGACTAAGCGGGACGTTAGATGACTTCATAGAGTTTTCTTCGTCTTTCTGTTTTCTTGTAGGATTTTTGAAGTTGTCCGTTCAAGTTGGTAGTGTTAAACCCGTTTAGATTCAAACATTTCATCATGTCAAAAATATTTAAATGCATTACAAATAAGTCGTTTCAACTTCCATAACCAAAATAGTATTGCCTTTGTTGAAATTTCATTAACAAGATTCTTTTCCTTCTCATTGCAGGTATTACACACTTCAATGCGATTCTTAGTATCAATTCAACAATTGGTAACAGGTACATAGAAAAATTCCTGATAAAGTAATGCTGCTCCATTTTCGAACCCCGAAATGTACTCTTACCCCACCTTATTCTAAATCTTTTTGACCTATATAATCTATTTCCAAGTATAAGTATAAGTGATTCTTTTCGAGATTCCTTCAAGAATTCTGCCTATGATCGCATAGTCGACGCGACGTAACCACCATGGACAATGTCAACATTCACAAGTTAATGTATATCACATGTGCATAATTGTGACCAGTTTCATTCAATAGAGCACAAGATCTAATCACTAGCTAGATGTCAACGTGAAAAAAATCTTTAATTTTCCATTATTCATTTTTGAAATTTCAAAAGTGTGTTGGAAGTGCGCTTACGTCAACTATGCGAATATGGGCAGGAATGTTTTGATCCCTTCTAGAATTCCTTCTAATATTCCCCAAGATTTGTTCAGGAGTTTCAAAATTCTTCCACGGGATTCTAGGATTGGATACCACCAGGAATGCCCTCCCATGAGGAACTCTTGGAGGAGGAACTTCTGGAGGAGGAACTTCTGGAGGAATCCCAGGATGAGCACTTAAAAAAATTTCAGAAGAAAAAAGAAGATCTCTCAGATGGAACTTCTAGAGGAATGAGAGGAAGAACTCATTTTAGAATTCCAGATGGACAGTCTCCCTCCTGGCCAGTCTCAGAAAGAAATTCTGACAAAATTCCAGAAGGAATTCTTAAACAAAAACCTTTAAGAGATCCCAGAAAGAGCTCCTGAAGAAATCACTAAAGAAAGGAATCCCAGCGGAAGCTCCTTGAGCAATCGTCGGAGGGACTACTCGAAGAATGCCAGAAGGAGCAATTACAGAAAGAACTCAAAAAATCTCAGCGTAAACTATTGATGTAATCTTTGAATGTGCTTCTGGAGGAATTCTTGAAATAAGGGATTCTAAAAAAAGCTCCCTGTGAAAGGCCAGAAGGTTTTCTTTCTTCAGGAATCCAAGGCCCTAGTAGCACACATGTCATACATGAGTCGGTATGACTCTATTGTGACCAAATTTGGTCATATAGGAGTCATATAGACTCATCTACAACATATGTGTTATTCGGGGGCTTTCTCCAGGATTTTCTTTCGAGATTCCTTCATAAATGCCTTCGGGGTTTTTTTTTCAGGAATTTGATCAAAAATTTCTTCAGGAGTTTCTTTTGTTTTTTTTTTCGGGAATTCTTGGTACAATTTGTCCAGGAAATCCTTTTAGTGATTCCTCTAGGAGTTCTTCTTAGTATTCCTCCGAGATTTTCTTCATGTAGCACTGTAGGTGTTCCTTCTGTGATTATTTCAGGATTCCCTGCTGGTATTCCTTAACCCTTCAGGACGCGCGCTGTTGTAAAAAATACAACACTACCAAACAACCTCGCTCGTCGTGTACATCGCGAGTGCGGTGCAGGTTCAGGATCAAACAGGTGCGCGTCCTGGAAGTTTAAGCAGTTCCTCCTTTTGAGATTCTCAGGATTCCTCGAGGAGTTCCTTTACCAAGAGTTCCTTTTGAGATTCCTCCAGGAGTTCCTTCTTGAATTTCTGGATGAGTTTCTTCTCGGATTCCATTTTCTTCTGACATTAACCTGAAGTTGCTCAGAAGCAAATTTTTTTCAGGAATTTTGTCTTAGATTCTTCCAGAAGTTCCTTCAGCGATTCATCAAGGAGTTCCCTCTGAGATTCATTTAGGAGCTCTCTCTGGGATTTCTCCAGGAATTCTTGATGGGATTCCTTGCTGGATACTTCTAGGCGTTCCTTCTGTGATTCCTCCAGGAGTGCCTTATAGATTTTTGTTTTAAATTTCGCCAGAAAATCTGTCATACATTTCTCCTGGAACTTCTTCTATGATTTCTCGATTAACGCCTTTCGAGATTTTTCTTTAGAAAAATATGGTTGTGCATTGAAAAAATCTTCCTGAATTAAAGGTATAATTTATGCCGAACCCCAATAAAATATTTACAGATTTCCTTGAGGAAATTGCATAAGAAATTTGTATAGAAACCTTAACAGATCTTTGAAGAGTTTTATAAACATTTTTTTATGAAGATCGCCTATACATTCGTCCGAGATTTCCGCCAAAGATTTTCTAGAAGTTTCACAAAAAAATCTATTGGAAATGAAGTCAGAAATTCCATCAGGAACTCACTATGGACTGCACCTTGAATTTCTTGGCAGGACTTGCCAAGTCCTATGGTTGCTCTGGTGGTCTCTTACCAAAGGGAGCGTCAAACACATTGGAGGCTGTTACAATAATTCCGATGGTCAATCGTCGCAATCCATAAAGTGTGATGATTGTGAATGTCTTCTCCGTGCCGGGTGACCACGACTCCATGACCACAATTTACATGGACCAAACTCATCGAGTTTACAATAATAAAAAAAAAGCTGAATTACTAAACGCTCAAATCGTTGTTGAGATGACGCAAAAGTCAACGAGCTGCAAATTCTTTCAGCTTCGGGTAAAATACTCCGGTTTGTAATATATATGTAAACAAATCTTGATCACAAACCGCTTTTCCAAAAAATGCATGACAATTTTTTTTGTTTTTGCGAAATCAATGGGCAATTACAGAAAGACCAGGAAAAAACGAATTCTAAATGGAATTACTTAATTATTTCTGGCGAAATCATGGTAGGATTTCTTGGGATCGTTCTTAAGTTATTTCAATGGAATTGTTTGACGAACCAGTACAGTGGCAGACTTTATAGTGAAGTTGTTATTGCAGGAAGTCAGGCGGGTTTCTAAAGCTGAAATCTTAAGTCCTAGTAGAAATTTATTAGATCAAAGAAATCCTAGATTCTGTCTAACGTTCGTCTAGCATTCGATTATTTCATCAGCAATTGCAATACACTGAAGTTTTTTTTACGCGGTTTTTTTACGCGGTTTTTTTTTACGCGGTCCGTCCTAAAAAAAACCGCGTTATTTCAAGACCCGTCATAAAAAAAACCGCGTTATTTCAAAAACCGTCGTAAAAAAAATCCGCGTTTTTTCAAAACACGCGTAAAATAGTCAGCACCACATCTAACGTGACTTGACTTTTTTTACGACGTTTTTTGAAATAACGCGGTTTTTTTTACGCGGTTTTTTTTTACGCGGGACCATTACCGTCGTAAAAAAAACTTCAGTGTATAAAATTCTCAGAGTTCGTTTGAGGTGGTATTTGTAGATCATTCAAGAATTTCTCCAGGAATTCCTTAAAATTTTGTTTTTGAGAAAGTATTTTCCCTGAAGTTTCAGTAAAAGTAGATCAATAATTTTGTTTTTTTTTTTTTCAAAACGTTATTACCGTACGGGATTGGGCCGAAGGGACCCAGATTTTCATGAAACTTTTTCCACAGGCAGGGCTCATGGATATATGAACAAAAAAAATGAGAAAAATTCAGGGTCGCCTATTTTCCCGCAAAACTCAGGTGGAGATTCTTTGTTTTCCCCTGACACTAATTACTTTGAAAAATCGTAACTCAAGAACGAAGCATCATAGAAACAAAGTTTTTTTTAGAAAATGAAAACAAATTTTCTCAGAAATCAAAAAAAAATATGAACTGGAAAAAGTTTTCCACAAAATTTTCCACAGTTGAGAAATTTCGTAAAAATAAGCCGGAAAAACAACACCCGAACTCAAAATTTCAAAAAATATTGTTGAGAAGGTTATTCCATAAGCTTTAATCGCTGCAATTTTTGGAATGAACTTTTTTTTCGTTTTTGAGTTATGGCCAATTTTGTTGAAAAATGTCCAAATGTGTCATATAAGCCTTTTCTTTGAAAAATCATAACTCAAGAACGAAGCATCGTGGAGACAAAGTTTTTTTTAGAAAATGAAAGCAAATTTTCTCAGGAATCAAAAAAAAATATGAAAAGGAAAAAGTTTTCCACAAAATTTTCCACCGTTGAGAAAATTCATAAAGAAAAGGCGGAAAAACTATGCCCGAAGTCGCGGGAAATTTTCAAAAACATCAAAGTTTTATAAGCTTTGATGGCTTAAACTTTTGGAATGCACTTGTTTTTTGTTCTTGAGTTATGGCCAATTATGTGAAAAATTACCATGGTTATTTTTCACAAAATTGACCATAACTCAAGAAAGAAAAAGTCCATTCCAAAAATTTCAGCGATCAAAGCTTATGAAATTACCTTCTCAAAAATATTTTTTTGAAAATTTTCCGTGAGTTCGGGAATAGTTTTTCCGGCTTTTCTTTTTAAATTTTCTCAACGGTGGAAAATTTTGTGGAAAACTTTTTCCACTTCATATAAAGGAACTATTCTAATTTAGTTCTTCTTCTTGTCATGACATCCCTACTGGAACTAAGCCTTTTGCAGTAATTGTGATCTACAGAAGACAGTAGAAGACAACGGAAGCGGAACTGGCTCTATTTCCGCTGCCTTTCTGATTTATTTTCCAGGGGGTCTTAACCGGAAACATCCCCTGCCGTGTGTCCGTGATATACACACACACACACACACACACACACACACACACACACACACACACACACACACACACACACACACACACACACACACACACACACACACACACACACACACACACACACACTCAATACTGGGAGCGATTATGTGAGCAACAGGAAAGCACGTTTATTACAACCGCGAGCACAATTTCTAAACAATTCCCTGGAAAAATCTTTGTGGAAGAACCTCGTGAAAAACCTAAAAATATCCCAATTCGAATCGTTGGGGAAATTCTTGATGAAGTTCCAGTTGATATTTCTGGAGGAATCCCATGAAGAATTCGCGTATGAATTAGCCAAGGAATAACAGGACGAAACTTTACAAGAATTCCTGTAGGAATTTCGTTGGTGACTCCAGTATGAACCTCTAGAGGATATATTGCCCAGATATATTGCCTGAATAATTCCTCTTTTGCAATCTCCAAATAAATCCATAAAGGCGTCCGTAGAGGAATTCCTTGAAAAATCCTGGAATAATTCACATGATCGAAACGTTGGCAATGATCTAAAATAACGCTTTTCTTGTGATTGAAAGCCGAAAAATGCCCACGCTTTATTTCCCTTCCGAAGGAAGAAATCACATTTTGTGAGCATGTCGGAAAATACCAAGTCTTCTATCCCAACAGTTGCAATGGATTTGACGCGCCCTTCTTGTAACAAACCATCCCGTAGAAAGCTTAACAAGTGATGTGAATTTCATTATTCACCTTGTTGGATCATACTGTTGGAAGGAGATTCTCTTAAACCCGCGGATTTCGCGTAAGTGTCTCTACTTACGGGTCCGCCATACCCCATTTTGGCCCTTCATACAGCGCACAGTGGAGCACCTAGTACATCTAAACTGATCAAAATTATTTTGACGCATTTTCACAACCCAAATGCAACCCAAATTAGTAATGAAACGTATTTAATAGTTTTCGTATTTTTTTATTTCGTCATTAGGGTGACCAATTTTATGATTGTAAAAGTCAAGATTTTTCGAAACTAAAATTTTTCAAAAAATCACAACTTTTGAACCAGTTAACCGATTTTAAACTTCTTTTTTTTGCTTGAAAGCTGTTGAGTTCTAGTTTTCAGCAAAAATACGTTCAGATGGCCAAATAGTGTTTTATGGCAAATAATATCATATAACAATAAAATTATCACGATTTTTTCAAAATGTTGCAACTTTTGAAATCGGAAACATCCGGAAGGTTTTCTTTCTGCATTTGAAAGAGGAACAATAGTTTTATCATACACTAAACGCAGATTTTCCGGAAACAGCCGGAAAATCAACTTATTTCATTTTGAATGTACGGTAAAGGATTTCATCAAATATTTTTTTCAATATTTTCATATATTGTATGTAAATTCAACGTCAATTTGTTTGGGCTTCAAATTAACAGAGTAACAACATTAACCTTCTTTAACAAACTGCATTGTTGAATTGATTGACTATCAATTTCATTCACTTTGTACGGTCAAAACTAGCACGCGCTGTGAGTTATATCAAAGAAAACGGCTAAACTTCAGCTTCACTTAACCTCTTCTGATAAGCGTAAACAAAACATTTGTACACTGCTTAGCTGTCAAACGATTACACGATAACTACACTTGGCAAAAACACAACGGAAAACCCAATTACTTCATTTTGAGTTTTTCCACTTATGATCAGGTTTTGATGTGATTTACTCCAATGTGCAGCGGAATGATGAATTCAAAATGGTAATGAAATTTAATCTTTACTGTTAAGTGGAACTGCATCCAGAGCAAGACTCAAGCTAGGATGGTGGCTACTTACATACATACATACATACATACATGTCGGAAAAATAGCAAGTCCTATTTGAAAGGTTATAGAGTTAAGTTATCTTGGAGAAATCTCTAAGATAAATTGTTTGATTAACCGCCCTAAGGTGATACAATATACGCATCACGAGGGCATAGTGCACGTTCAGGGTGCCTGTCTGGGTCATATTCAGTGATCGAAAAATTCATTTCGTCATATCTATATTCAATCACCTACAGCTCATTTTTGACACTGAACCTGAGAATATGGTATATGGAAAACTTGTGCGGGTAGACCAGTTCTGCAAGAAAGTCACGAAAAAACAGCTATTTTTTGATTATTTAAGGTAAATATCACGGACTACCTTCGAAAAATGCCAATGATATTCACGGTGAATATCATTTGGCATTTTTCGAGGGTAGCCCGTGACATTTACCTTAAATATTCTAAAAATAGCGATTTTTCCGTGACTTTCTTGCAGAACTTGTCTAGCCGCACAAGTTTTTCATATACCATATTCTCAGGTTTAGCTTCTAAAATGAGCTGTAGGTGGTTGAATTTAGATATGATGAAATGAAATTTTCAGCACTGGTCATATTGATCCCAACATCCTACTAGGGTAAAGTTCTGGAGAAATAACTGAAGACATCAATAAAAAAGTTTGTTGAAGAAATCCCTGGAGAATTCTATTTTCGGTAGAATTTCTAAAGGAAACCTACGAGGAAAATTCCTAGATAAATTCCTGGACGAAATAACGGAATTACTCTAGTTGGAATTATCGAGGAAATCAACACAGAGTCTTTTGGATTCTGCCCTAGTAGAGTCTCTGTAGAAATTCCTTGGAAATGTCCTGTAGGAATACCAACAAAAATTCTGAAGGAATCCCAGCAGCAGTTTCCAAAGGAATTCCAAGAAATGCTTGTGAAAGTACCACAGGAGGATTGCCTAAAAAATTCTTAGGCACGTGTCTGAATTAATTTTTATAAAAATGCATCCTGGAGGAATCCCACCACGAATTCTTTCTTCAGGAATCCCAGGTTTCCTCCATGATTTTATTCCGAGTAAAGGAATTTCGGAAGAAAATGCTTGAGGAAATACCTTCGGGATTTTCCCAAGAAATTTGATTCAAAAATCCGGCAGGAATTACTTCAGGGATTTCTCCAGAAATTCTTTGTACGATTCATCCAGGAAATCCTTTAAATGATGCGTCCAGGAGTTCCCCTTAGAATTCCTCCGAGATTTCTTCCTGGAGCACTTAAGATTCCTTCTGTGATCATTTCAGGAATCCCTGCTGGAATTCCTTAAGGAGTTCCTACAGGGATTCCTCCTTTTGAGATTTTCAGGTTTCCTCCAGGAGTTCCTTTACGGGCTATTTCCGCAGTACTTTCTGGGATTCCTAAGAATTTTCTTCTACGGTTAACCAAGAGCTTCTTTTGGAGTTCCTTTAACCCTTTCAGGACGGTTGGGCCATTTGCACCTCGCTGACGCATCCTACAGCGGCGAGATTGGTGAAAAAGTCGTCCCGAAGGGGTTAAAGTAAGATAATTTACATGATGCCATACAATTTATACTGATTTTCAAAGTGAAAATGTTGCAAACCTCAAACCTGAGAAACTGATATGTAATTTAAAAAAAAACTGAAAGCAGCTGCCTAGTTGAAACACATTTCCTGAAATAACTTACACATGTTGCTTAAAATTCAACAGATGCGGACCCTATTGATTTCACCATGTACTATGTTCCAGGGCGGTTTGAACAACCTTCATAAACAAAACAACAAACAAAACCAATGCCTATTGATGTTCAAAGTGATTCAGGAAACATTGTTGACTGTGTAACATTACTTATAGAAGCATAAACTACCGCTATTGTGTGGAGTCTCATGGCCGTGCGGTTAGCATCACCAAGCCAAGCGTATAAACGTACCATGCCATGGGGCGAGGGTTGGAGTCCCGCTCCGAGTGATGAAACTTTTCGCAAGAAATGTTTCTTCCTCGTATCCATTGGTGCTCGTAATGTGTGTCGTGTCCGTTGTCTAGTGTTAGGTTTCGTTCAGTCTGTGCATCCTCCTGCTGAAGACGGTGTCCGTGTCTTTTCTTTTTATTTATTTTGACGAGAAACTCTAACTTCCATGTTAGATTGGCGCACCTGGGTTCTTCAAACAGTGCCTTGGTTGTTCAATAGACTTTGATAGTTTTGCACTATTGTCCAGTGTACCAGAAACAGCTAAAGGCATACCTAAGTATACAGGGATAGACAAAATGATCGGAACAGGCAAAATTTTCATTTTTCATTTTTTTCAAATAGTTGCAAGTTTTTGAAAAATGCATCAAATATTCTGACATTTTTACTGTTTGTTGATCAGTGTTGTGAGACTAGTTGTGTGTCAGTGGTCAAAATTTGAAAAATATTGGGCTATTCTGCACGAAGTTATAAAGAGTCTAGAAAAAAGTATAATTATCCAATAGCCAACTTTGAGCTATTATATCTCCGGATTCAATGAACCGAATGTAATGAAATCTGACCATTTATGACTTATAGAATGAGCTCTGAAAAATGTTTGACTTAACTTGAATTTTGCGTTGCGTTGCGTTGCGTTGTAACGGAGTAATTCGTAGATTGCATACTGAAAGTTGTCATGTTAAAACTTTAATACTCCTATTCTAATTGCTTATGGAATGCTATTTAGGAAGAAACAGCTATCCAATCAGAGGTTGAAGTAAAAAAGACATGAAAACTTCCATTGCCGGCCACGCCCATCTTCTTCGTTACGAGGAAAGGAAAGGATGTGATGATATGACACCTACTTTATGAAAGGCCAGCGACTCACCGGCGCCTCCATAGGTGTCAAGGAGTTGGATATTTGGAATGGGTTGATTGGGGATTCACTATAAGCGAGTGATGCGGCAAGATTCAGATTATGTAAGTGTATTTGAGTTGATCATGTAGATGTGTTGATGTGAGTGTGAGTGATTTTTTAACTCCAACGTTGGGAGTGACATAGCTAAGAAATTTGTCACTCCATGGGCCTTTTGCTTCCGGGATGGGGCACAGGCATTTGGACCATGTGTCCTGGCTAACAAGCCTAGGCTTAAGCGCCATTGATCGCTCTCTGAAACGATAAGAAACACGTTATGAGGATGGGAAGAGATAATAGGGAAGGGATGATATCTATTTATTGAGATGTCAGCGACTCACCGACGCTCTCGTAAATAGAAAGGGATTTTGGTACGGAAAAAGGTCGGGTATGGTTAAGTTATGGGACTGGATTGTTTAAAAATTGGAAATATTACAATGTTACAACAAATACATAATGAAAGGTTTATTTACAACAATATTTGGTGCTTTAACCCTAAAAGGGATACCTTCATGGCCTCAGTTTCGTCACCTCGCTGAGTGTGTTCCATGAAAGGCGAGCTCTGAAAGGCGCATGGGGTCCAATGGACCCCAGGTATCCCTTTTAGGGTTAATAATGACTTACCTTTGCTGGTATACATACACCAATAAAGATATAAGTTCACAGCTCTTACCAAAGGACTCTGTAGCTTGTTGATTTGTGAAATAGTACTACTACGGAGCACCAAATTATTTACCTCAAGTCAATGCACTTCGCGCCTTACGAGCACGAAATCATAGTCTTGTTCAACGATGCAGGCTGAACCTACTCGAGGCTGCTACTTCCTGCTCTCACCCATTTGATGAGAAATGAGTAAGAGCAGGATGCAGGAAACCCCGAACAGGTTTACCTACGTCACGTCGTTGAACAGGACTCATATCTTACATCCTGTATATACTATTTACTTACTGTTTCGATGAACGATCCCTTTTTTACCTCTTGCGCTGGATTGCGTCTTACCATCCCTTCTCCAATCCATTAAGGCTCAAGCATCCGTCATCATTTTTCGAAAAATAAAAAGCAGTTTTCTCGCTGTAAACCAAAACAAGGGTCATGAAAATATATTCACTGCATTATATTCCTCATGTGGAGTACAGTGAATATATTTTCATAGCAAAAGCTTTTGTTTTGAACGAAAAAACTGCTTTCAAATGTTTGATGATGACGATGATTTCAATGACGAAAAGTTCAACGTTAATTACAGTGGGTCCGCTTGTGGTTGCGTCCTTTCCCTTAGAAAGTGTCATCGAGTCGTCGAACAGCAATTTTCCATTTCTGCTCGTCAGGAACGGAGCAAAAACTTACACGTGCTTAGGGTAGGTAATCAAAATTTGAACCAAATTGCGGCTTTCTGAAGCAGTGCAAATTTTAAGTGATTTCTTCTCCCACATGGAAATAATTTACTACGGCAACATCGTATATACATGAAAGCCACGGCTATAAGCTTTCTGTTAAATGGTAAAAAGTTTGTATTTGCACCGATTTTCATTGAAATATTCGATTTTTCATCAACAATGATTTTAATCATAATTTGAACCAATTTTAATCTTAATTTGAACTACTGGCGGCAGCAGCTCGAGCAACTCACAAAACAGCCAATTCCATGCTAAACAATTAAAAATCACATAAATCTGCTAATTCTCATACCTATTTATCATTAGGCAGTGGAATTTCAACTCAGAATGTTCGAAATTCTTTAGGAATTCGGAAAATAAATTTGGAATTTTTCATCCCCCAAGAGTAAACAAAGCAACCACTAGCGCAATCTACAGGCCAACACTGGAAGCTCATCCCCCGTTTACTAGTTCAAATTTAGATTACAAATGGTTCAACTTAAGATAACATTCTCCAAGTAAGAATTACTTAAATTCGATAATTTTATGACAAATAATGCGAAATATTATTCGGTTGGTCGATTCTACGATAAATAAGCTTTCATTTGACGTGTTCACATATTGCGTGTGATACAATGTATGAGCTGTACGAGTGCACCGAAAATGTGCTTTCTCTGGGGGGAAATGGGTGAAATCACAGTGATTTTTCAGTTGCCAGTTTTCCATGACAAAAACGCTTTTTTCAATGCTTTTAAAGTCCATGTTATCAAGTTATATTACGGAAAGCTGTTTAACATCTTTTTCGGGACAATATTTGCCTAAAAAATACGTCGTTTTAATGAATTTCGAAATGGTTCAAATTAAGATTACAATTTGACTAGTTCAAAGTTTGATTTCTTACCCTACGAACGCTATTTATTCCGCATCTTGAGTAATTTATGGTTTCCCTCAGGCCAATAACAAGATTTTTGAACTCGGTTTCAAAACACTACCGGATTTTTCTTCGGCGAAAAAAAAAACCTCATGAGCTGCGTAAACACGTCCGCTCGCAACCACGGTTTACTTCGATCTTCCTGTTTGACTTAACTTGAATTTTTTAACAAAAGAAAAAAAATATAATGATTTTCTTCTTTTTATGTTTTTTTTTGTGAATTGATACATTTTTAATAGGCATCTCATTTTTTTTTTCAATTTATTGCCGGCTATATTGTCACTTTCTTTCAAAACATATTCATATTAAAGTCAATTAGAGGGAATTTAAATGAACTATATTTAGCATCTTGAATTTTTAAACGATGTTGAAGCTTTGGATAATTTGCGTTTTATTAGAAAAATAGACTAACTTCTTCCATGTTTAGAACTTTAAGTTAGGTTAAAAGTTTTTCATTGCTCATTATATAAGTCATAAATGGTCAAAATTTCATTGCATTTGGTGCATTGAATCCGGAGATATAATAGCTTAACGTTGGCTATCGAATAATGATATCTTTTTTCTAGACTCTTTATAACTTCGTGCAGCATAGCCTGATCTTTTCCAAATTTGGACCACTGATACACAACTAGTTGATCAACTTACAGTAAAATTTTGAGAATATTTGATGCTTTTTTCGAAAAGTTATAACTACTTGATAAAATTTTTAAAAGTGAAAATATTGCCTGACCCGATCATTTTGTCTATCCTATGTAGATCTGAACTTCTGATCTCCAGCACAGTTTTACGATTCATGTTTCTTAAAATTGAAAACTGTGTTTCGTTATGTAATATTATAGTTTATAGCAAAACAACTACTGAAACAGCAGCATAGATGTTAAGGTCTGAACTACGGGACTGTCTGGATAACCCAAAGTATCCCAAAATTCTTCAGTAAAAATGATTACTGCTAATCACTGTACCGAAAATGGCTCCTGTCACAAGTGTGGACCTGAATTTGTAGACTCCAAGGTAGTTATGCACGTCTGGAATATCCCAAAAATGTATCGGAATGGCCGTTTGGCTTGCGATTTTTGGGTCTCTACCCCTCTCTCTCTCTCTTCTTGGCGTAACGTCCTCACTGGGACAAAGCCTGCTTCTCAGCTTAGTGTTCAATGTGCACTTCCACAGTTTTTAACTGAGAGCTTCCTCTGCCAATGACCATTTTGCATGTGTATATCGTGTGGCAGGCACGAAGATACTCTATGCCCAAGGAAGTCAAGGGTCTCTACCCCTATCTATGTTAAAAACTCTTCATAGAGCTACACATTACGCCAAAAATGTTTAAATAAAAGTGAATCGCACCAGCTGATGGAAAGCTTCCCAAAGTGATGATGAGTAAACCATCTGCATCATCTGAACACTCCAGCCAGGAGATTCAAGTAGGAATCGCAGCAAAAACACGTCAGGGTCGTCATCTTCATCACCAGACTAAAGCAGCATCCGTCAGGGACCATTCATCATCACATTTGGCTTCGATTATTTATTTATTTTTTGTTTCGCCCGCCCAGCTTGGTCTGGTCTGGTAGCAACCAGCAAAAACCTCATCTCCGCCGAAGCCCAAAGCACACTTATTGCCGCATTACACGCGTATGGGGAGGCGCGCAGACATAACCACATGTATGCATTCTAGATCTACAGCAAGGCCTGATGCCGCATGTCATGACGCCGTAATCAACGAGCTACAGTACACACCAGCTACGGCGGCAGTTGGTGAATCTGGTTTGTTTGTCTCATCGGGTGCATTGATAATAATACGAAAAGGAGACTGGGGCAAATATGAGTTTAACGACATCACGCTATGATTTCATCCCACTCTAAGCCCCACTCTCCCATATCATCCGCACAGCCTCCCTCGCGTCATTGAATGCAACTCGAATGCGATCGCGGTTCATCGTACATGCACATGAACTACTCGTTGCTGCTTTACTCGTGTATGCGTTTCCCTGATGCTGTTCTCCATTTGATTCCTCCGTTTATTAATTTCAATTTAAACAGAATACGTATACCATATTTGGTTTTAAACTTTAAACCGAACTTGTCGGCCTCGGCCGAGTCGGTTCACTTCCATTTCGTACACACAATGACGACGACGACAGACGCAACGCAGCCTCCATGCGCGCTGTGCGCAGTCAACATTGTATGTAGGTAATGTACCTACAAACCTATCAGCAATATGGGTTTCCGATGCGGTAACGCAGCGGCGGCATTGAAACCTGTTTCACTGAAGCTCTGCTGAACACCACCAATTCGATGGCACGGTGTGCCAAAAACCGTTATTAACAAATAAAAATGTCCACCCAAGTGGCACCCGGCGTTCGAAAAATATACTATTCTAGTATCTCCTCCGAAAATTTGAAAATGTTTCATCGAGGGAAACTAAAGTTTTTGTGATTTGAAGATTTTGAGCCATTTCTATATTTTTATATTTTCTTATATGAGTAAATATGCACGCACGGTGTGCCTGATACCACTATACACAAATAAAAATGTACTCCAAACTCACAGCCGGCATTCGAAAGATACTCTACTCTAGTATCTCCTCCAAAAATTTGAAAATGTTTTATCGAGGAAAACCAAAGTTTTGTACTGTTTGAAGATTTTCCTCTATTTTCATAGAATAAGCTCATATATAGCAATATTATCAAAGGATGTTTCATTGGCTCTTCAAATCATAAACAAATATTAATAAGTTTCCCAAACACCATTCCAAAGATACAACATTCAAACAACTTCAACAAATTTAATAGCATTTCATTGAAACGATCGCAAATTACAGTGGTTTGGAAATATAAGATATAATAAAGTATATTGAAAATGTAGTAACTTCATAGAATACTACTTCAATTTCTCATATTAATCATTCCTCGCAATGGTTATATATTTTGTAACTCATCTTAATCTTTGATTATGTATCATATTTTTTGCGATACTATTACAAAACTCAGTAGGTGTTTTTAACCATGTTTATAGATAAAGCGATAGTATGTATATCTCTAATGAAATTGAAATCAAATCTTAAAATTGTTGTTACTGATGATCATTTAAATGTAAAATTTCTAAATTCACGAAAGACACGTTAGTAACATGACGTATACAAGCTGGGTAGTAAAACGATTAGCATTTAGGTTTACTTGAAAAACTTCAGTATCTTAAACATTATACCAACGATTTACAAAGCTTCCTAAGAATACAAAAACATTTGGCTGTTAATTCAGTTTAACTCTCGTTTTACCAAAAAACGTTTTCAAATTCACCAACAAGATACCAACATATTTATAACGTGTTTAAAAACAAAAAAAAAACGGAATGTTTCTGTAATCAATGCTCACGGCGTGCCACATTTTTATTTGTATTCAAGTAGCAGGTAGAACTATGGAATATTAATTAGATTCTCAAACTACGGTAATTGGCATTCCTCTCAATGAAATGTTGCCAAATGTGGAGCGGACCTGGTGTGATGGTTAGAACACTTGACTATCACGCCGAGGACCTGGGATCGAATCCCACTCCCGACAAACTCACAAAATGTGAGTTCTCCCTTCGGTAGGGAAGTAAAGCGTGAGTCCCGAGATGAACTAGCCTAGGGCTAGAAATCTCGTTAATACAGATAAAAAAAATGTTGCCAAATTTTCAGAGAAGTTACTTGAATATTTATTGTACTTTTGGAATTTGTGAAACTCATGACAACGTTCAGCACTAGTTCGCATTATGGGATGAGAAAATAATAATAATAGGGGTTGGGGACCCTAAATACTCTAATGCGTATATCAATTGAACACCCCAAGTTCTCAATTCAAACTTCGGTCTTGAACTGTGAAGTCTCATTCCAATATTTTTCGAAAATTCTTTCACTATGGCACTTCTAGGGTTCCAAAACCCTGTTCTTTTTTCTCATCGCATAATACGATGTTTTTTTTAATTTTGTTTAGCAGTGTTATTATTTGTTTAAGATATGAAGAGCACCGTATGGCAATATTGCCATACATGAGCTAATTCTATGAAAATATAGGAAAATTTTCAAACAGTAAAACATTTTCAAATTTTCGGAGGAGATACTAGAATAGTATATCTTTCGAATGCCGGGTGTGAGTTTGGAGTACATTTTTATTTGTTTATAGTGGTATCAGGCACAACGTGCTTGCATATTTACTCATATAAGAAAATCCTATAGAAATGGCTCAAAATCTTCAAATCACAAAAACTTTAGTTTCCCTCGATGAAACATTTTCAAATTTTCAGAGCAGATACTAGAATAGCATATCTTTCGAATGCCGGGTGATGGATGATCGCCTGAGATTTCTTGCGGTACGCGCCTGACAACAACTATACACGGCCAAATTATGACTTCTCCCGGTGGGATTTCGGCTTTTGCATGTAGGCTGCTCGCTCAGTGTAGATCTCCAAGTCATGGCGCAAATTTCGGTCGAGTGGTTCCGTTCGTTCGGGTCCACCACACTGACTGAATTGGTATGTGGTGGTGTCTGAGGCTGACTCAGGGAGTGACCTTCCATTGATGGACGGACCAAGTCGGTCTCACTCTCGTCTCGGGGGTCGAGGCGTCGCAGGCGCGCCAGTGGAGATCCTTCCAAATATGGTGTCGCGAATGTGCGCGATCGTCTATTGATCGACTGGGAACAAGCAATAGTGAGGTGGCTAATGGAGGACTTATGATTCATTGAATTGCTTCTCAAATGGTTAATCTGAGCGGGACCGGCACACAAGCGATTTGGTGTATTCAGAGATTGAAATATAAAAACTGTCAAAGTTTAGTGGGATATCCGTTCGATCCATAATAGGATGACAATACTTGTTTGACTTTCTTGAACTAGTAGTACGATGTACTCACATGTACTACTACACAAGTCATGGAAAATATAAAGAAACGATACATACACTCCCGATCAAAAGTTTGGGGTCACCCCCTCAAAAACATGTCATTTTTTTAGGCCCATATCTCCACCTATTTGCGTCCGATTGCAAAATCCTAGGTCTCATTCGAAAGATAATAAGTCAAAGTAACTTTGAACATGATTTAGGAGGAAGTTTTTCAAAAATATTTGTATGTAAACTTAATCCAAAGTTGCCAAATTTTCTAAAAAATGAATATAAACATACGGAAGTGTCGCTGGAATTTGGGTCGACCAAATTTTAAGATGAGAGCGGCAATATTTATAACCTATTTTCTATTAGCTTTCAACTGATTTTTACAGAACTTGGCTAAAAAGAATTAAAATTGAACTATTGATGACGAAGATCAATTTTCACCAAATAACTTTTCCATGTTTTACGACAGTGACCCTAAACTTTTGTCTGATACATCATATTGAGGGGTGACCCCAAACTTTTGGTCGATGACATCTAGAGTTAATTTACTTAATAACTTTTTTCCTAGATTTTTTAGCCAGGTTCGGTAAAAAGCAATCGAAAGCTAAGAGAAAATAGGTTATATTACCGCTCTCATCTTAAAATTTGGTCGGCCTAATTTCCAGCGACACTGCCGTAAGTTTATATTCATTTTTTTTAGAAAATTTGGCAACTTCAGCTTAAGTTTATATACAAATAATTTTGTAAAAGTTCCATTTGAATCATGTTCAAAGTTTCTTTGACTTATTATCTTTTGAATGAGACCTAGGGTTTTGAAAACGGATGCAAATTGGTGGAGATATGGGCCTAAAAAAATTACATGTTTTTGAGGGGGTGACCCCAAACTTTTGATCGGGAGTGTACATGCATATAGGTGGATTTGGGTATTATCGGCAGGTTTTTTCTATTCGTCATGGGAGGTAAAATAGGCCAAATTTCCTGAAAGTTGGTCGTATAATTCAGATTTGTTAGGAAAGATATGAGGCCAATGATGGCCAATTTCTCAATGATTTCGAGAAAATGTCCTGCAAGCACTTGAAATTTGAGATCAGTGGTTGTTACGATGCCGCATTGAAATAAATTTTATTTGGATTTCTGGGCCAGTCTAAAAATGTACCGTTCTAACCGCAGCATAACCATTGCAGCATGACAGCTCGCGTGTGGTGGTAGTGGTAGAAGAGATGAGGGAGAAAGTAGTAGAGAAATTCAGCACAGCAATAAACAAAGCATAATTTCGCCATCGTGAAAAATAATCAGTTTCGATAGTTTGCCTAGTTCTGTTTTATTTCAAGTTGAATTACATTAAAATTAAAGTTATTAGTGGGCGAGTTTGAACAGAAAGCTGGAAGTCGCGGCATAATCAGATGTAAGTAAAATCCTGTGAACAAAAAGTAGGAAATTAGTACCCGAATAAAAAATACAGTAGAAAAACCGGACGTTGTATTGTAACAGTACTATTTAAAACCATATTTTTACAATAGACACCACTGTAAAAATAAAAATACAAAAACAATAAAATGTAATGTAAACACCATACAGTAAATTGTAAATAAGATTTTTACAATATACTATACGGGTTGTTAAGTATCGTAACAATATAAAAAAATATTTTTCTCCATATATATTTTTTGCAAAACCATACATTTTATTGTTAATGAATTGTTCAAAATACTGATACGTGGGTTTAAATATACCGTGCATTGTATTGTTAATGAATTGTTCAAAATACTGATACGTGGGTTTAAATATACCGTACATTGTATGCTACATGAATGGTTTCAAACAATAAAATGTACCGTAAATAAATTGTTTTAATTGTAATTTCACTACTAGTTATACATTAAATCAAATGGTTTTGGAATGGTTCTCTTTTGTTATGTTGTATTTTTTTTACATTACATAAACCATATATTGATATATTATCTTGTCATTTTCCTCCTGTTAATGGCACCTTAGGCTTACTAGATTTATTAGAATGCGCTTTGGGAATTCTCCAGAGCGTTTTGAATAACCCTTCATATATAGGATCGCCCACGTCTAAGTCTGAGTAGTCTCTGATTGCATTAACAGTTGAAGCTTAGGCTCCCATGCCCCACCAGCCAGATAACTGGGTTTCGCAAACTAAGCATTATTTGTGGCAACACTTTTAGCGGCATGATGGAACTATGCCGAGCGCGCTAAGTATTATTAGACCACTAATGCAGTTGCATGAAGTGGGTGACGAGGTACATAAGTATCATTACAGCGTGCTTAACCGTTATTGCAATATTGAGGCTCCAGTTTGACTAAAGTTTGAAATACACGGGGAAATACATAACAACTCATGAGAAAACTGTCAAGTTCGATTCAAATATAAGTTAGGTTAAAAAGCGAACCCACAGACGAACCTATATTAGAATTTCTTTCGGTATTCAGTCCAGTCCATATGTTAAAGATGGCTCTACGATAAAGTACGTCAATCGTATTCCTCTCATCGCACTCTACATACCTAGTCCACCATATCTCTTGGATCTGCAGTTCTTAAGAGATCTGGTTTACTACTTATTCAAACATTTTATTGACTTTAAATTAATGATGATGATTAACCTGGGCTTGTTAGGGAAATATCCGTAAGTAAAAAAAAACCGCGTTAAGTACTGTTCCTTTGATTCTTAGTGGAATTAAAAGGAACAGTACTTAACGCGATTTTCTTTTTACTTTTAAATTGATGTTTCAACTTATTCACTTTTTTTCTTTCCTTTCCTTTGCATCAAAAAAGTCACAAACATCAACAAAACAATGCACGGAAAAAATCAAAACTGAATAAATAATTAATAATGCACGGAAAAATAATGTTTCGGAAAAGTGAATGGTTCAAACGTAAGAAAAACAATATAATATATTGTTACATAAAAATCGAATGTAAATGTATAGTAGCTACAATGTGTGAAGCTTTTAGTGAACCATTTCATTACAATATACATTATTGTAGCTGGTACACTGTATGGTGCAGGAATGGTTTTCACCAAACACCCTATGGTTAGTTTTTATCCGGGAATGGTTGGTTCGACGAGGAGCGTCAACGAGTGACTAACGAAAAGAATGCCGCTAGAAGCCGAATGCTAGTGGGTGGTACCCGGCTCAACAGGGAGCGGTACAGGGTGGAAAGAGCAGCAGAGAAACGAATCCATCGCAGTAAAAAATGGCAGCACGACACGAAGAGAGTGTGGTTGCTAAAGCGCAAAAAAGTTTGGACAGGAACGATATGCGAAGGTTTTATGCAACTGTCAATGGTACGCGGTACAAGACTGCGCCAGTGTTCGCCATGTGCAATGACCGGGAAGGAAATTTGCTGACAGACAAAACAATGGTGGCAGCCAGGTGGAAGGAGCAATTCAAAGATTTGTTGAATGGTAACAGTGAATGAGCGCCCAGGAGCAGGATAACCATAATGGATGACGGTCAAGCAGTGAAACCACCAACACTGGATGGGGTTAAGAAGGACCTGAATGAGCTGAAAAATATCAAGGCAGTTGGGAAGGACGAGATCATGGTCGAACTTCTAAATCACCGTAGCGAGCAGCAACGTCAATCAATCCAATTGTAACTATTTGAGAAGACGAAGAATTGCCTGCCAGCTGGTTGGATGGCCTCATACACACTTAATTTGAAATGCCGGGATCTCAGCATTTTCTCAAACTTTCGCCGAGATCCGCACAGCCGAGCGCTCGGCAAACAACAACATAACCGAGATCTCAGCAATGTTGACAATTCATTGCTGAGGTTCGGCAACTGTTTTGCTGAAAATCAGCTAACAAATGCAGTTTTAACTGAGATATCAGTTTTTGAGCTTGCTGACTAATCGGCTGTGCGCGGAAAGCCGAGCCAGCGAATATTTTTTAAGTGTGTATGCCCAATCTACAAGAAAGGGCACATACTAGAGTGCATAAAAAATGAAATAGTAGGCTGTCGTGTGTCCTGTTCAACAGACTGCCTATAGTAGTTTACGCAACAAGGTGCAGAATGAAGATTTTTACAGCACAAGTCGTACATTTGTCCAACGAGGCTTGCCGAGTTGGATAATTACGACGAGTGCTGTAAAGATCGAGTTCTGCACCGAGTTGCGTACAACGTTTTTTGCAATTTTATAAATTACCGCTTGAGGATACTTTTTAACAAATCTTTTTCATCAAACTGCACACTGATGTTCATAGCCATGTTTAAGAAAGTCTGATCATAGCAGGTTACACTGTGCGGTTGTCACATTTTTCAAAACTGCATCCAAAAAGCATCAAGAAGTTGATCAAAACTGGTTCATTACGCAACGCAAAACAGTGCTGTAATGAACCATTACCGCACTGCTAATTTGGTGTGGGAAAGTAGGCCTTTTCCTATCAGATTTGTGTGAGGTAAAACAGCCTATTACGATGGGAAATTGCAATAAAAATGAATTTCGGCAATATAACTTGCAGACTCACCATTAGTATGGGACACGCTTGTATGGAAAAAAATAAATCCTCGCTCCAGTAGACTTTTTAGGTCCCATTTAGGTCCCATATGAACTGTACAAAATTTCAGCGCGATCGGTGAAACTATAATTTAGCGCAAGCGGTTCAAAGTTTGCATAGGATTTACTATGGAAAAAGTTAGACTTTCAAACAAAAAACCCCAGAGGTCGCCCTTTGTCTCCTTAATTCAAATCGATCAACGCCTCTTGTAGAAAAATTATTTATGAAACTTTCCTTCGAAGACCGCAAAACAATTGGATGCCTGTGGAAAAAGTTATTGATTTATTACCGATTAGTGATCCAATGAACGGCTCTTTGTTTTGTTTTATCAGCAACACTGCTGCTGCCGTTGTTGCATGGAGTGGCGGGAGGCATCACCACCCCCAGAATTAGCAGTCAATTTTCATGAAGTTTTGACAAAAGGTAGTTAATTATGTGCATATTTTGCCTGCAAAATTTTAAAACTATTGGTATTGTACTTTCAATAGAACAATCAAAACAATGAAGGGTGCTGACTAATTGCTTTCAGAGGGGCTAAAATCACGTTCAGTCCCAGTACATGTTTTGACTATAAAATTGTTGATAGTGCATCAATTTTTTTGAAATATTGCCTATACAACAAATGTGAGAGGTTTGTGTTCAAAATTTCAGCCATTTCCATAGCAAAATTCAAAAGTTACAGCGCTAACAAGCAAAACTAGGGCCTGTACAAAATTCAATGGCGCACATTCTACTCTTCCATTGATACAACAAAAAGTATTGCACCGATTCACATGAAATTTTGTAGGTGAAATAAACACATCTTAAGATGTTATTAGGCCAAATTTGAGCAATTTTAATGTATCTATTGCAGAGTTATAGTTGTATTTCTGTGTCCCGATTATTGCGGATACAGGCTTTATGTACTTTCATCTTCGTTATTCGAACTTATTTCCTATGTAGGATTCATGTCATATCCATGATTTAAAAGATTATTTAACAAAAGTGAATTTGAATTGGTGGCGTATCCACGAATGTTCTTTGTTCATTCGAAACACGTAAAGATGACAGCAAAGGCAGTTCGTTAGCCCACATATGTTTGTCTGGGGTCTGTATAAGCCATTCAGTGTGTACGTTCAAAAGTCGAAGTCTTTCAGGATTTAAAATTCGGTAAACGTGTTACCCAGTATTTAACGATCGGATGTCGATTCCTCCGAATTCATATCAAGCTGAAGCTTGAACCGATTATGCATGAAACCACATTCGATTCCCTTCAATTGTTTCGAGCTCTTAGACATGATCATTTTCTGAAAGCAAAGATTCTAATTAAAATATTCAACATATAATAAGTGTTATCAGTTTTGTACCTTTTAATTCCGCCCATTTTTGGTCTTATCCACATAAGTCGATAACTGACACTGGGGAAGATTACAAGTGGTAGTCGAAATACGCGTAACTGTCAAAGGATAAGCAGAAGAAAGCGGAATCAAAAGGGACAAAACTGATTACCGTAATCCGGGGTAACATTGATCAGAATTTTCGATCTTTCTTGAATAATTCTCTTGTTAAAGCAAACGTTACATCTATATATATATAAATGAGTTTGAAGTCCCTTTGAGGCAACAAAACTTACTAACGGGTTAACCGATCAGCATGACTCTTGCGCGGTTCCATTCGTATTCATGGTGGCTGTGTTTATATGTATGAAAAGTTATGAAAATAAACTAGAAAAGTAAGAAAATTGATAAAATACTGATTTTCGTGAGCTGGGAAGGAAATCAACTCGATCGAAATAAAACCAATCTAGAGTGCGGTGACGTTATCGGGCTCTCTAAGTATGTGTTAAGCTACTCGAAAAAGTATTGTGAAACTTTAAAACATGTTTAAATAAGCTTTTTAATCTAATTTTTGATTTTGTTGATTTGGGGTAACATTGATCATGTCAGTGATCAATGTTCGTTTGTGTTGAAAATACCCTTACTTACTAAATTCGGGGACGCTGATTTCGAATATGTTGTCCAAATTTTTACAAGTTTTGTACTTTTTGAGTTATTTAAAGAATAAAATCCTCTAAACTGCGAATAACGCCTAAAGCTAGGCAATAGCTTAAGAAAGTTAATGCCTTCTTTTAAAAAATCGTATATTTTATTGAAAAGAGTACTTTCATAGAAGTTTCACTTATTTAATCCAACTCCAGGATATCGTATTGAAGTAATACAGTGATTTCGAACCTCATATTATATCTAGTATTCATGCCAAGCATGAATGTTTGACAATGTATCTCATGGCGTTATGAAACACAGTTTTGGAAAAATACATTTATTTCAATGTTTATGCAATTCAATTTTCATAAATTACACTGCCTATGATCGCATAATTGTCCCAGATGAATAGGAAACCCAGCAAATATGGGACTGATATGCGATCATAGGCAGTACATGTCATTTAATAGCAAAATAACTGCAGATTACGATATACCATTCGATAGCAGAAACTGATTCAATGTAAAATGCTTGTTTGAATATTTCATGAGGTCGGTCAAGCCGATCAATGTTACCCCGCTGATCAATGATACCCCGTATTACGGTACACTTATTCGGAGAGGGTATTCTACTTAGAGGGTCCGAATAGTCGGTACAAGATCAAATATCCAATCTACATGAGCATACGATTTTTTTCTCAAATTTCGCTTTAGACCATCGAAAGTGGCTCCCAATCAAAGAAGAGAAAACTCTTCCCCAAATGGTTGCCCCAGTAGTGATTAATGATCAATCAAGATAAATTGGTCGCCGTGTAGCCACACACAGCACTATGGGCCAGAAATCAAAATTTCGCGACAAAAGTCAAAAAAGTTGTTTTTCTAAGATCAATCAATTTTCATATTTGTATGATTATTTGGGCTATGTTTGATTGTATACCGACTGATTTTTTCGATTTGTAACAAAATTGTATCGTTTTTTGTATGGAGAAACTTCTTATAAGCGGAAATTCTCGATTTTAACCTATATTTAGAAAAATGTTATTTTTTGTGAAAAATGTGCCCAACAAGTAAAACGCATACATTTCCGAAAAGTAAATATAGTATATTTTGCATATTTGGTGCACAAATTGCGATGCTTTTAAGCTTAAAAAGAAAATTTTACAATATTTACTCAAATTTTGCGGTTTATTTGCCAATGTGTTCCAAAAGTAGAAGTATTCGACCGTATTCGACATGCAACCGGTCTAGGATGCTAGTTTGGACTCTTCTTTTTCGAATGCTTCCGGACTTTTTTGCGGGAGTTTGCGGGAAACCAAGTTAGAGTGATTTTAGTGCTTGCTTTAATGTTTCAATATTTCACGCTGGGCTTCAATAATCATCTACTCTTGCCATTACAACGCAATGACTTTATGACTTGCGAAACAATATTCATAGCAACAAACAACTACCATTCTGGAAGATTTTGTTTCAGATATAAATGTGATTATAAGCTTTTAAATCAAGACCACACACTTACTCAATGTGCAAAGTATATCAATCCGTGTGATCAATAAAAAATTAAAATTATTCCAACGTACATACAGATGGATACATTATTAATGAAATTAGGGCCAAATCCACAGCTCAAGTGAAATTTTAACTCACGACCCTTATATGCTGCACAAGTGCTTTACCGACTTAGCTACCGAGCCAATCAATGACACGGCATTTTGAATATTTAAAGGAAAATTAAATATTTCTCTTTATCGCAAATATATCCACCCCACTCGCACATATGTACGAAGAGCGAGCGTAATTTATTTATTGTTCAAATACCGGCTCCGAGTCATTTAGCCGACTGTCATTTGGATGATTGCCACTTAGCCGAACGCCATTTGGCCGAATGCCATTTGGCTGAATGCCGTTTGGCTGAAGAAGAAACGATCGTGCCACTGTTCTCCTTGTCAATATAACTCAAAATAATCGCCTATGATTAAAAGGAGGAAAATTCTCTGATAAAATATTGACAGTTTCAACGCCAACTAACCCCTGAATTGTGAAACTAGAAAGAATAATCAATGATTGGAGGAAGGAAAAAGGAACAATTAATGATGATCAAATTGCAATGTGAAAAGGGGTCTCTGAACTATTTTGAACATAATTCGACCAAGCGACATTCGGCCAAATGCCGGACATCTGAAACACCTGAGCAGCGGATTTTTTCATCGAAAACTTATCCCTGTATACATAAATTGAGCTTATTAAAAATCATACATTCGTGTGGTCAATTGATGTACCGAAACTTTGCACTTTGAGTAAGTGTGTGGTATTGATTTAAACACCTACAATCACAGTCATACCTGAAACGAAACCTTTGTTGCGTATTGTTTCGCAAGCCATAAAGAGATTGCGTCGTAATGGCAAAAATGGATCTTAGTGTTGATGGTTATTGAAGCACAGCGTAAAACATAGTTTTGTAAAATTAACGCTTGCACTAAAATCACTCTATCTTGGTTCCCCGCAAATTCCCGCAAAAAAAGTCCGGTAGCATCCGAAAAAGAAGAGTGTCAACTAGCTTCCTAGACCAGTTGCATGTCGAACACGGTCGAATACTACTACTTTTTGAACAAATTGGCAAATAAACCATAACATTTGAGTAAATATTGTAAAAATTAAATTTAAACATAAAGATATCGCAATTTGTGCATCAAATATGCAAAATATACTAAATTTACTGGAAATCTTTATCTTTTTCTTTATGGCTCGACATCCCCACTGGGACTTGGCCTTCCTCGCTTCAACTTAGTGTTCTTTGAGCACTTCCACAGTTATAAATTGAAGGGCTTTCTTTGCCTGCCATTGTATGAATTTGTATATTGTGAGGCAAGTACAGTGATACACTATGCCCAGGGAGTCGAGAAATTTTTCCCGGCCGGAACCGGGTATCAAACCCGCTGATTCCAGATTGGCGATCCATAGCCCTAACCACTAAGCTAACTGGAGACCCGGTGTTGGGAATTGTAGGCTTTATATTTGTTGGGCACATTGTTCACCACAAATTACATTTTTCTTAATATTGGTTAAAATTGAGAATTTTCGCTTACAAGAAGTTTCTCCATACAAAAAACGATACAATTTTGTTGCTAATCAAAAAAAAAAATCAGTCGGCATACAATCAAACATAGCCCAAACAATCATACATATATAAAAATAGAAATATCTAAAAAAAAAACAACTTTTTTGAATTTTGTCGCGAAATTTTGATTTCTGGCCCATAGTGCACAGTACTCGTCATAACGCCACCGGTTGACCGTTGGCACAAATTCAAACCACTTTTCATCGACTAACCGAAAAATCAGCTGATGATGATAAACCGGTCGATCGGTCGGTCGTTGGTTTTGATTGGACACCGACCGAGGCGGCATGGGTTTTCCCGTTCCAAGCTCCAAGCAAGTGTACCTACCGACCATACATGCTGTAAATGCGTTTTTTTTTTTGCGGTGACCTACCGAGTACACTCAGTTTGCGATTTATCTATTGTCTTGATCAGCAACGGTTATTTTTTTCAGAAGTTGGTTAGCTGGCTCTACTGTACAGCAGCGAGGAAAGTTGTAAAAAAAGAGGATTCATCCAATCATGGTGTTAAGCAGAAGCACAAAGACGAACCATATCATATTTGTACCAGGCCACATACGATCACACACATGGCGATCGCCGTTAATCTTGCTGCGAATTTCGGCCATTAATCTGTCTGTAGCTGGTTTATGCTCATCATCCGAAATCAGCACTCCCTACGTAGATTTACGGTGATTTGAACAATAAAACTTTGCTTCACGGTTCGTAAACTGTCACTTCCGAACTGATTTTTATGTTATTTGAGTTTTAGGTGTTCATAAACTACGTAGACTAAACGTTGGCCATCTGAGACCCCCATCCCTACCTTCCTCGTAGACATTTGCCCATACAAAGTTTTCGAAATTTGTATGGACTGTAGAGTTTGGCCTTCCCGTAGAGTATAGGTAGTTTATGGACAAAGCCCCATAAGGGTCAAACCGTGTTGAATTCATATACCGTCTTTTTGTTTTCTTCTTAACCATGAGGGGATAATCTGTTCGATAGACATCTGAAGGAGCTCCAGGTAGTGTGAGGGTCGTCTTTTTCAACACAAGTAAAAGCCAGGACTACTCTTTCCTCAACACAATATACAACATTCTCATGGTCGCCAAACCTTTTGTCTCTTCGGAACCACGAATAAGGCATTACTTCAGAGAGGGACTAGTGCACATCGCACCCTTAGGGGCTGTCCATAAACCACGTGGTCATGAGGGGGGGGTTCGGCCAATGACCATTTTGTATGAACGAATAAAAAATTTTGTATGGACTAATGACCACGCGGGGGGAGGGGGGGTTTGAGAAGTCCCAAAAAAATGACCACGTGGTTTATGGACAGCCCCTTACCTAAGGTTAGCTGCGTTGCCTGGAGCAACAAACATTGATGACTCGCTTTGAGGAGTCCTGAAAGGTAGCATGTTGGGCTGGCGCTTAGTCAGTTTTCCGAGTGGTCCTTACCACTCCCTTTGTCCTTGGAAGGCAAGCAGGGTTGACACCACGCGTGCTTCCAACTGCCCAGCTAGTATCAAGAACTGATAGTGCGTGCACAGCGATTTGACCTTCCCGTAAGTAAGGCCTTATCAACTAGCACACAGAACGTGCCGGCATGGGGCATCCACTGCCTCGACCTCTTTTCAACCGTGGGCTCGGATCCAACCCAGTAGACCGACGCCACGACAGCAACGCTTTCAGCACACACCGGACGTTCGGGAGAACCCGCATGACCGAAACGATGAAGATACTGTCGGAAGACCCGAAACCATGGCCCGGAACGACCTGAGTCAGGTGGAATGTTACTTCCCCATGGCGCCTGTTATCCCAACTACTTACCCTTGGGATCAACATGTGGGTCCACCTTACTCTGGTAGAACTGTCCCACGCGCACTACCATTTGACCATGGAGGCCAGATCTGGCAGTACTGCGTACGCCTCTTGTGCCGTGCATTTCGAAGCACTACATGTCCTCCCCGATAAGGACACCGGTAGGCACATTGATCCTCTCCTCATCGCCATCCTCAGTCCCCGGTTGTTTTACGAAAGGATACGAAAGGGAGCCAAGGACTAGAGCCAAGACACGGATTTGCATTGGCACTCTAACAGAGACCTCAATGCAAGCCTTTTTGCTGGCCCTTTTCTCCTCGGTCTTCAACGCAGCTTCGTCAGCGGCGAACACCACCAGCCGTTAATTTCGCCTTTTATCAGTCAGTTCTTGCTGCATTCGCCGCCTATGCCGTATGCAGTCGCGGCGCAGGTTCGCAATCGTTTGAGTCCACCAATAATCCTGCGGTTTCATCAACTTCGCCCTGGAAGGTGTAATGCGACTAGCTGGGGTATGATTTTCACTAAATCCGATCAAATTGGGTGCTTTGCGGACGGCATGGATATTATCGCCAGATCATTTGAAACGATAGTAGAGCTGTACATCTCTGCCTGAAGCACGAAGCAGCCAAAGGTTCGACTGGTAGTGAATGCATCAAAAATCAAAGTACACTAAAACCTTTTTTTATGCAAATTTAATTGTAAGAACTTACTTTATGCCCAGCATAGGACTAGAGGATAGAATAGTGGTTTTCAGAGGCATTCTGGGGGTCTCAGGGAAGTTTCAGAGCTTCCATGGGGTTTCCAGATGAATTTCAAGGGGTATCAGGAGGTTTCAGTGAGCCTTCAGGATTTAGGAGAGTTTTAGGGTTTTAGGAGCATTTCAACCAATCTCAGGGAGTTTCGAGGGGTTTTCGGTGGCATTTCAAAATATCAGGGCATCCTAATGTACTTCAGAGAGTTTCGAAGGGCTTTTAGAGCGTTTCAAGGGGCCTCGGGGATACAAGGGGTCACAGGGGCGTTTCAGGCCGTCCTAAGAGTTGCTATCATATCTATAAGCCGAGATGCTCAAAGATGTTCCCGTAGTATCTGTGATCTTTAACCGGATACAGGAGAAGATTGACGCAACTCTCCGGCGGCAGCAAGGAGCATTCCTTGCCAGACGATCCTGTGTGGACCATTTTGTCATGCTCTGTCATCTAGGAGTGTTCATTGATTACAAAAAAAGCTTTCGACCGTTTCAAACATGTGGGAGCCCTCAGGCGCAAGGGTGCCCCTGAGAAAACCATCGGCCTCATTGAAGCACATTACAGGGCATTTTCGTGGAAAGCATTTGATCGTGAACCAAATCGTGGGTTGATAGGGCAGCCCATTACCATAAAGCACCTAATTGACCTCAAACTGACTGATAATGTTGCTCACTTAGCACAACGATACTCTGATATGCAGAGTAAGCCCGATGATCTTGCCGATCGCTCCTCGGTGACAGGTTTCACCATCAACGACAACTAGACCAAATCGTTGGATGTAAACACGGTCAACCCTTCCGGCTTCACGGTAGTTGAGCAATCAGTGGAGAATGTTGAAATCTTCCAATGTCTTGGTAGCCAAATGGCGGCCGATGATGGCACCAAGATCAACATAGGTGCACGGATCAAGAAGGCGAGCAGGCGAAGAAGTTTAAGAAATGTATGGAAAATCAATCAGATTAGTCGACGCACCAAAATCCAAATTCTCAACTCGAACGTGAAATCTATGCTGCTTCATGCCAATGAAACTTGGTGTGTATCAGCGGAGAACACTCAACGGCTGCAGGTATTCATCAATAGATGCCTGCGGTATATAATTCGTGCATGGTGGCTTCACAATTGGATCTCCAAAGTGGAGCTCCATCGTCGATGTCATCAAAAGCCAATAGCGACAGAAATTCGGGAGCAAAAGTGGAGGTGGCTGGGGCAGGAACGAAATCTGCAAACAAGCGTTAGTTTGGAACCCAGCAGGACATCGCAGCAGATGCAGAGCCAGAGGCTCATGGCGGCGAAGCCTGAATAAGGAAATAAAGGAAGTCGACCGAAATTCTACCTGGCCAAGGCGATGACTGTTAATCGTCCAGGATAGAGATCTTGCAATTCGGCCCTCTGCACCACCATGGGTGTTCAGGACTGATAGTAAGTAAGTACAGTATCTTTGAGGAGTCGCAAGAGTTTTAGGAGGTCTCAGGGATGTTTTAGGGGGTTGCATCAGTGTTTCGGAAGATTTTATGGGCATTTCAAGAAGTCTTTGGAGGTTTCAGGGGGCTGAAGGGTGTTTCAGTGGCGTCTTAGGATATTTTGGGACTGTTTTAGGGTATCTCAGATGATAAAAGAGGCGTTTCAGGAGGTCTCAGGGTGCTCAAGGGGTTGTGGAGGATTTTTAAATGCGGAGTTCTAAATCCTTCAGAAACGCTGTCCGCTTGGCTGTCAGAGAAAATACATACTTTTGCAAACCTATACTTTCTCCTCAGGCATAATAACACGCATTCTAATATTGCATATATTTCCGCCTGAAATACTGTGGGTCACTGTCCTAAGTGGACAGAGATTTTTGTTCTAGGGCCATAGATTCCGGAGCCTGTCAGATTATTCATTTTCGAACCGTCTGTGAAGAAATCTATAGAGCCTGTTGGAACGCTGGGTCCACCTCCTTCCCACTCCTGGCGGGAAGGAATGAACACATCGTAAGGTAAGTCATAATTGACTACCGTTTCCATCCAGCCACTACAAATTCCTATTGCGGGATTTATGGCAAATTCATTTAATATGCTGAGGTGGAAGGCCGTAAGGTCTCCCGACAGCAGTGTTTTTGTTCTCTTTAACCTTAGAGCACTTTTTTCCGCTTCCAGCTTTATGAATTGATCTAACTAGGCTCTACAGTGAACGAACCATCCGTCTTTCGGAGGCTACCCACACCATTGGAGTGGTCTTTTGAAAGAGTTTTTTGGAGTCTGGCCACTACGGGTGTATTCTCTATGCTTTCACACATTAGAATCCACGATTTCCGTTTGGCTGACCTTATTTCTTTGTTGTAGTTCGTCAGGGCCTTTCTGTATAGGCTCCAATCGCCGGTTCGCTTGGCACGGTTGAATTCCCTACGCGCAGTTTTCCTAAGCTTCTCAAAAGTTTTATTCCACCATGGAACGTATCTACTCGAACTAATTATTTTGGTTGGACAGCTCTCTTGGTAGGCGTTAAGGATTTTGTTTTTTTATGGATTTGGACGCATCTTCCAATTGTATTATGGACTTGATGTGACATTCTATAATGTACTCTTCGGATTGTAGGATAGCTGAGTAGGATTCCCAATCAGTTTTCTTTGGATCTTTAAGCGTTTTTTCTATCGTTAGACCCCCTTCCCATTCGAAGATGTGTTTGTGGTCTGACATTGATATTTCTTCAGAAACATGCCAGTTTTTTTTATTTTGTCAGAGATAGATCGACTACATAGCACAGAGAACAGACATCCAAGTCCAGTTCCGAAAATGTGAAAGGAATTTAACGGTCATTTGAAATCGGCAACACAAGTGGCAATAGCGTGGCGCTGCAATCGGTTAATCTCCCATACTAATTTAATTTACCACTTGAAATGTTTCAATTCACCACTGACTGTGGCAATATGGTGTTTGGTGGCGTCAGCGTTGTATTGGTTTGCAACCTTACTCAAGTAAAGATTCAAATCCTTACACAACTTTCCGAATGAAATTTGTTCTAGCTTGGATGTCTGTTCTCTGTGTACATAGAGTCAAGTCCAAAACTTCCTGACGAATGGAGTTTTCAAACGTGGGCTTGTCACCAACATTACAGATGTCAATAAGCTATTTTACGAGACGTTGTACCGGTGGGCCGCTCATTGTTATTGTTAACATTTGATGTTTTTATTTTCGAGGAAAGTAGCATAACATTTGGTGAGCGCCAATCAGATTTTAGCTGGCAGAAATGTTTCGGTTTCTAATGTGGCATGTATCAATCCCCCGAGGTGTATCATGTCACTAGCAGATGAAAAAACATCCCCACGGTCTACGGGTATTGATTATAGCGGACGGATTGAAGTTTTTTTGCAGCTAAATGAACCCCGTTTGTTGGATGGGCCTGTATCACATGTTATGCTAGCGAAAATGTACACGGAGAGACGAAACTACCCAAAAGTGAGTTCTTTCCACCCAACTTCGGGGTTGCGTGCGTCAAGCCAATTTTGAGTTGATGGAATCGATGTTTTTGTTGGGTTGTTCCCGCTTGCTTCCATGTTAAAAAAAATACCTAATTTTAAGTTTTTTCCAACTAACCGAAATTTTGACTAGGTTGTATTCACTCAAATTTGAGTACTGTGCTAGAAACTCAGTGTTGGCTTGACGCACGGAACTGCAAAAGTTGGGGTGTTTCTCTCTTCACTCTCTGACAACAATAGAAAGAGCGCATGAAAAGGGAGATGAAAAAGAACTCAAAATTGAGTTTAAAAGTACCTAATTTTGAGTTTTTCAGTTTCTCCGTGTAAATAAATGGCCCACCGGTTGGACTTCAAAACTGGTAAACATTCAAAAAACAGCTGATTTGAAACGTCTCATAAAATGCCTTATGTTCTTGGAAGCAGTGATGGAAAACAGTGAGGAATGCAGCTGAGCAGACACAAACGCAAAGCTATCCTACTCGTGAACAACATAAGCCAGAATATATTCTCACTTCCTTCACTCGCGAGCTAACGAAGCTGGTCGCACTCGTGATTGATTCGCGAAGCAGCTCTAAACATTTTTCAATTTTGTGAAAAAACGAATTTACACGGCCGACAGATTTACCTTTCAGGAACAATAAAGCGCAAAACACTACTATCTGATGGATAATTACTTGTTTGGCTATAAAAATGGCACTAAAATGCAATTCCCGCATCTCCACTTGTTCTTCGCGAATAAAAATTCATGAGTGTTTTTGTTTTTGTTTTGCATCATACTCGTGAAGCATGCGGGTGCGAATAAACTCACACACGGCTTACCGTGAGTAAACCGTATGTTGGTTTTACACTCGCGAGTTGATTCACGATGAGAGTGTTTCCATCTCTGCTTGGAAGAGAGAATCTGTACCAGGTACTCACCTCCGGTGTTTATATTTGTACTTCCCCATACGGTGTGATGTGCATTTGCGTCACACCCTATGACGAAGGGGATGTTGTGTTGGCGGCTGTAGGCTACGAGCGCAGCTATTTCTGGAGGAGGGATTTCGTCCACGTCACCTGGGAAGTATGCCGAGACCATCAAGATCTCTCTACTCCCTCTAGCGGAAGGTACCTCCATCCTGACAGCTACGATGTCCCTTTTTATGAATTCTGAAATTGAAAAGTATTTACTGTTGATGTTGGATTTGCTAAAGTTAAATTTAAATTAGTCCGTGTGGTATAATAATTGTTCTACAAACTTACGTTGGGTTTTTTGAAAATTAATTTCACTTATTTTGTTGGCACTGCACTGGAGTATTCAATTAGGCAGTTTTTTAGATTTGATTGTTGGTGTGGTTTGTGTCTTGGCTATTTTATATCGTTCTATTGGGCGTAAATGGTAAGCCAAGACACAAACCACACCAACAATCAAATCTAAAAAACTGCCAAATTGAATACTCACTGTACAAAATAAGTGAAATTAATTTTCAAAAAACCCAACGTAAGTTTGTAGAACAATTATTATACCACAAGAACTAATTTAAATTTAACTTTAGCACATGTACAGACTACCAAAAAAATCCAAACAGACATTCCGCTTAGCAAAGACTATAGACACAGAACGAACCAAATGATTGTAAGTTTACACAAATGACGAAAAACTAAAATTAAGAGCTAATATTTACAATAAAATCCCCCAGTTTCCCCTGAAGATGGCAATAAACATTTCCGAAACGTAGGGACGAATTAAACCCGTTGTCGTTCCAAGGAGTTTGGAGACTGCATAGCCGAGAAATCCTACATCTAGTGCATCCAAACAGTCGAACACTCAAACCTCCACTATTTACAGTTGTTATGTAATGGAATAGCCGCTCTAGGAGAAAGCTGGCTGTCATCATATACTAACTTATGTACATGAGCGTTGTGGAATACCTTGTATTCTGGATTTATTGGCCCATGGCTCTTGAATGAGGGCCCGGTTATATTCTCTTTGGTGAATCTCCGACAGAGCGCACCCGTGGCGCTCTCAGCATGGTGGAGGTTTACTTGCAGAACTTTAGTCGCCATTTCCGGGGTTCCCGCTTTTTTCCGGACGACGACTGTCCGACTTTGGATGTTGCGGATCATCAGGTTGTCGTTTGATGTTACAGTTTGGGTTGTTTCTCTTCCCTGTAGCGACCTGGCCCGCCAGTGTCGCCTCTGTGGTCAAACTGTCGCGTTTTGCACCCCCTTTGCCCTGTTTAGATACCTTTGGTTCACGGTGTCAAAATTTTGATTATTATCGAACTTTCATGTACCTCGGATTTTTCTCCATAGAATCACAGAGAACAGACATCCAAGTCCGGTTCCGAAACTGTGTAAGGAATTTAACGGGCATTTGAAATCGGCAACACAAGTGGCAATAGCGTGGCGCTGCAATCGGTTAATTTCCCATACTAATTTAATTCACCACTTGAAATGTTTCAATTCACCACTGACTGTGGCAATATGGTGTTTGGTGGCGTTAGTGTTGTCATCGTGTATTGGTTTGCAACCTTACTCAAGTAAAGATTCAAATCCTTACACAACCTTCCGAATGAAATTTGTTCTAGCCTGGATGTCTGTTCTCTGTGATAGAATGTTAGAATTTCGGCTAAAATGTATAAATGCAAAATTTGAAAATATTCTATCGGGGAAAATTTGAGTTATCTGAGTTTTTGGCTATTTTCCATACTAAAAATCAATAATTACTATTTTTGCTCAAAAAACATCCCATACAAAATGTATGGAAACATTTTTGCCGATGAAATATTTTCTAGTTTTCCGAATATAAATATATAGAGTCCAAATACTAATCATTTTCGAATAAAAATCCGAGGTACATGAATGTTCGATAATATTCGAAATTTTGACACCGTGTGGTTTGGTACCATAAGACCAAGCCCACTCATGGGCTTAATCAAGCGTTTTAACGTTAAGTAGAGCCCCGAACAAAGAAGCGAACCGCACCGGTCGCTGCTAAGTAGGGCTCGAAAGCGAAAAGTTTACGTACGGTTCGTAGCAGGGCTTAGAATATAGAGACACGCAAAGTACGGTCTCTATCCGTAGGCTCGTGCGCTCTCTCGCGTTTAGCTCTCTGGGTAGCGTACGTAAAGAGGAGACGAAAGAACATGAGTATGGATTTGTTGCCAGGTATATAGTTTCTAGAGAATGATTTTCTTGTTTTGTATAGGTAGGAATTTATTTTAGTTTGCATCAAATATTTGAAATTTTCAACCAATCAATATCATAGATCGTTACACGAATAACACAACAAATTGTCTGACATAGAATTGTGATAGAGTGACCTTCCTCCCCTGTAAATTCGAGAAGTACCTTGCCGAAATAAAATATTCTGTACTCCAAGTATTTCGAAGAATCATCTTTGCGCGTAAATACAACGCAGTAGACCAGGCCGCTTTGATGCATGTGTCATATCTCTGATATGCTGCAAGCATCAGTATTGACAAGAAAAGTAACACGATTGCTTTCCAGGGTTATTCCGCGTATGTATGAGATTAGATAAGAGTAGTTACGATTTTTCAAAGATGCATTGACTGTACCTAACTCAACTCAGATATCATAGAAACACTACAGTTATTTCTTTTTGTAAAAACTAAATCATACCGATAAAAATCTTTAAAAAATGTAGTCGAGCTGCCAAGTTTCACCAATTAAAATAGGCGGTGTGCAGGACTGCCATATTGTAGGTTCCTCGTTATAGAAAAAGCAAGGCGTTGGATGTTAAAATACAACAATTGTTGTATGAAGTGCCAAAAAGGAGAGTGGGCTCATTATGTACTTTGACAAATACGCAGTCTACTTCAAGCGCATAGAATCTGCTTCCAACAAAATATTCATATACCAGCATCCAAAAGATCGCAATATATATTAAGATTTGCGAGTGCTGCTTTGTAACTAAAAGGTTGTGACTGAGTATAGAATTAGCAGATGTTAAAATACACGTTTATGAAAAAAGGTTGCGCAAACTTATCGCAGACTGTTAGAAGACAGCTTCTACTATGACCGGGATTCAAGAATCTTGACCTACGCGAAGTTGTAAAGGAGACAACTACGTTATAAATGTGTTGGAAATGCAAGGGATGTAATTATTCAATAAACCTAATTATTAAAAAAGATGCTCATAATCTCAAATTCAGATAAATTTCTTGCGAGAAAGGCAACATGAATATTGAAGAGATGGATATTATTTTAGATAAAAATTCAACCTACAAGTCATACAGTAAGCAAAAAACATATACTTTAAAAAAAGATTGCTTGAATTCCGGGATTAAATGAGGGGGTTAGAAGCAAAGGGGTGTAAGTGACAAAAACCCACTTTCGAGTAAATGAGGTTCAAAGTTTTTGACCTATTTTCCATCCCATACAAAATGTATGGAGTTTCAAAATCAACCCAATTTTCTCTGATTTATTGTAATTTTTCCAATCATCGTAGAATCAACCTTAAAAAAGTTCCTGAAAGCTTGAAATCTGAAGAATTTTATAATATGCTCAGCTCAAAATCGACAAAATGGTCATTTACACCCCTTTGATTCTGGGCCCCTCAAATACAATCATAAATTATTGAGAAAATAATATCTTTAAACGCACCAAAACTGGTACAAATCACCAAGGGAATTATTTATTTGAATTCAATTTTTACTAACAGTTTTCAGTCTTATCCAAAACCCCATCTTTCATAATATGAGCACAAATTATTATACTGAATAAGATTTGCAATAACCCCATAGAAATACACAAAATATTGCGATGATTTACAGAAGTGCAAAAAACCGATGGTACGCAGAGAATAGAGACCACCGGTGCGCAAAGGCGACCGATCATTATTGTCGTCGCGGTTGAAACCCGAAGTTTCCCCACACCCGACAATCGAAATTTCTCAAAACCCGTACGTGAAAGCTAACGTCGGACGTAGTGCGCTGGACAGCGGACCTGGCCCTCTATCCAGCGCACTATGCCCGACGTACGTCCGACACACGGTTTAGGAGAAACATCGATTTTCGCGTGTCAAAAATTCCGATTTTCAACTGCACGAACAATATTTTACTCACATGGAAACGAACGACCGGTGCGAAAATGGGTTGATAACGAAATTAAAAATCGTTAACGACGTGCTGTTGCGTGTGTAGTATTAAGCCCACGGGTGGGCTTGGTCTAACCACGCCCGAACCGGCGGCTTCCTCAGATTTCTCTTGGGTCGGCCTTCCATCCTGGCAGTATCGGCAGTCGGTTGATCTGTAAGTGCACCCATTCCGAGTACCCGCCGAAAAAAAAAATAACGGCGTTATGAACGACGGGTAAATACCCCATCCAGGAGTTGAAATCTACTACCTTCGTGGTCGCCAAAGTAAAGGGTAACTTCAAGGGTGGAAAATACTTCGTTGAATCTAACTGACAATGCTTAAAAGACTGAGCAACTGTGCTTTGTAGATAAATGTTCTTCAAAATTCTGAAAAATCTTTAAACTTTTTCCTTGTTTTCTCTTTTGAAATATTCAAAAAATGTTGTGAATAAGCTTGACGAACAATTGGAATCGAAGCAATTTGATCTTAACATTGACACCTTTAATTCAGTCACCCGGCTAATCAAATCAACTGCAATTCTCACACACTTGAGAGACCCGCCTTATGAGGATACCTCTACATATATCTGTACGAGGTTTCCCGTGAGATTTTTTTTTTGTTGTTCTTGGCTGCCGTCTCCGTGCTGCCCCTGACAAATCAACGCATGCCCATTTAGAGAGAAAAGGGGTTCGATCGACCTCGCGCCGCGCGGTTGGCATCGGAGCTCGTGGTGGCACGTGTGCTTCCGATTCGCGCGATCGCACAAACAGGTTTGCACGTTGCTTCGTCACATTTGGTAGCGACTCGTTTTGTTTTGTGCTAATCAGTTGAGGTTTTCTAATTATGAATAGTTTCTTATGCATTTTTTCTCTCTTTTCCCGTTGCAGATCAACTCCAAATACAGCGAAGAGCTCGCCGCGGAATGTTTGGAATGGATCAAGGAAGTGACCGGCGAACCGATCAACACCTCCGGCGAGATGGACAACTTCTACGAGGTGCTCAAGGATGGCGTCCTGTTGTGTAACCTGGCCAACGCGATCGAAGCCGGTACGGTTAAGAAGATCAACACCAGCAAGATGGCCTTCAAGTGCATGGAGAACATCTCGGCCTTCCTCGAGGGTGCCAAGAAGTTCGGCGTTCCACCGCAGGAGACCTTCCAGACCGTGGACCTGTGGGAACGGCAAAACCTCAACTCGGTAGTCATCTGCCTGCAGTCGTTGGGCCGAAAAGCCGGTAAGTATGGCAAGCCATCGATCGGACCCAAGGAAGCCGACAAGAACGAACGCCAGTTCAGCGACGAGCAGATGCGTGCCGGTCAGACCGTGATCTCGCTGCAGTACGGTTCCAACAAGGGAGCGACCCAGAGTGGTATCAACTTCGGCAACACCAGACATATGTAAGAAGGCATTCCACCACTTCCTCCTTTTGTGTATTCGTTACTTTGTGTAAATTACTTCTGGCAATCGCGAGCGATCGCCGAAGCCTAAGATGATAAGAACAAACAGTTGAAATTCGTAGACAACGACTGGGGCAGCAGACAACCATGTGGATACCATCGGAGATAATTTTACCACTTAAGTCATCGTTGGTCGGGGTCCGAATGGCATAAAGTCGTTTGGTAGAAACTCATTTTGGCATAGTCATGACCACTATATGCATCAAGTGGTCATAAGTAGAATATACTCTTTTTATTAGACCATTCTTTGAGTTTTGCAAACGGCTTTATGCCAATCGGAGCAACCTCTTCATCAACATTAGAGGGCGATCGTTGAATTTTACCACGCTTCCTTCGTTATAAGCCATTAATCGATGTTAGACTTTGAAATGTTATCAACAAACTGAGAAAGGGTTCTAAAGTGCATTTGACCATTCGAGTAGGCCTTAAAGTTAATCATGTTACAAAAGAAAAAAAAACAATAAAGACAGGATTAGAGTAAAACTATAGAAAGTGATGGCTTTCCCGTGCAAAATAAAAATCAACCACATAGAACAAAATAGAGTGCTCTTAAAACACAAAAACAAAACTAGAACAAATGGGTGCATTTCGCCAATCATTCCAACTTTCAAATAAACAAATAATCCCTAAACAAAGCATTCAAAGCAACAAACCATTCCAATATACCGAACCTTTGGTGTTAGAGACAGGTGTAGCCTTAAAGCCAAATTAGAGCGTTTACAAATTAACTTATATAACAAACAAAGTAAAAACTGTTAACGAATTTTGGTGCCATTGGTAACCAACCCACAAAAGTATTTATCAACGTCTAATGTAGAAACACAGTAATTACTGAACAGCTGAAACAGCTACTCTTCATTCGAGTTTGGTTACTGATGTATGGTTGCTTAAGAGGTTTAACATTTGGATTTTTTTATACGAATGGGAACAAAAATGAGAGCCTTAAAAAGACACAAAACAATTCGAGAACACTAACTAAATGCTATTTTTGTAACAGTATTTCTCCCCCTAACGGGGTCTGTACGCGGAGACGAAATCGAAAATTTGCCATTTCTGCCTTTAAATCATTTCTTTTTTTCCGTACTATTTATCAGATGCCCCGATGCAGGTTTATTGTCTTTTTGCTATAACTTTTCCATGTTTTCAGATAAGTTTATATTATTTAAAAATAAAGATTTAAATAAAAAAAAATAGTGTTATTCTATCAATTAATATCCGAAAGCATATTTTACTTACACGTGTGCATATTGAGTACGTATTATTGTTCCAACACAGCATTTTTAGCAGGAAAATATGTACACATTTGTTGTTCAATAAACAAATTTATAACAGTTTGTAACTATTCGATGGTAGTCTATGTTGATTTTATTTGAAATTTTTATCAGGGATTCCATAACACCGGACTCAGGATGAAGCCTTGCGGAATTGCTGAGGTTATGTGAAGAACGCAACTTCTGACCCACCACTGTGTCGTATACTAGTACATACTCGATTCAGGAAGTAATTCCCGAAAATCTTAAACGCGTGTCTCACAATCCAGTCACTACTGTACAGTTCCGTATCCCCTTCCTATTACGCTGAAGCGCTATCTCAGCGGTCTTTGTAACAGACAAGATGGCGTCTACTGACGACCTTCCCTTCTGCAAGCCGAACTGGTTGCTCAGTGTCCCTCAATATTCTGTAGGTAGAGGATAATCTTCTCGAGCACCTTCCTGGCCGTATCGATCAAGCATATGTCTATGGGTGGTTATCTCACCTTTGTCAATAGAACTAGGATGTGCCGCATTTAAACCTTTGGGAAAACTCCCTCGAACAGGTATTTCTGCACAGCAGACCTTAACATTCAGGGAGCCTCTGCAATAGCTTCTTTTAAGTCCAGGTTCAGAACTCCGTGCGGAGCTGAGACCTTACCTACGCTAAGGAACTGGCTATCTCCGCGCGGAAGTTCCTCATCGGTGACCCTCTCCTCATCGCCAGCCCCAGTCCCCAGCTATCCTACGAAAGAAGATCAAGGACTAGGATCATGACGTAACACTAAGTTCCTCCAACATCTCTGAAGACTGCTCTGTAGGAGCCATTACACCTCGGGGCTGTTCATAAACCACGTAGACCAAAATTTGGCCATCTCAGACCCCCCCTCCCGCTCGTAGACTTTTGTCCATACAAAAATTTTGAAATTTGTATGGAGCGTAGACTTTGGCCAGACCCAAACTGATTGAGGTATCAGTCGGCAGCCGTCTAGTTTGATGGAAGATGTCTAGCGTTCTTTTTATTTATTATTTAGAAACAGGCATCGATGGAGCTAGCCTCGCTATGGCCTGTGTGGCCATGGTGGCCTAGCTTCCAACAGGTTATGGGCCCAGGAGCGTGTTCCACAGCACGTATCGACCGGGAGAAGGATCGGCCGCATAAGTCGCGGAGTCGCAGCACGGGATCCTTGGGCGGATGGATTGGCTGCAACGGAGGACAGGATCCATGGGAATGTTGGCGATACGGGTCAACTGGATGACTGCTGGCTGGTCACCGGACGGAGCTCGAGGATTGTTGTGAGTTGGATCGGATGCAGCTCGGCGGTCGCACCCGGACGAAGAGGTTGGCGACAGGAGGAGTGATCTGGAGGACAACATGAAGGTGGAGCTCGGAGATGGACCTGGTCGGAGCTCGGAACTGGTGCAGAGCTGGTGCAAGCGTCGGAGTTGGGCCACTTGCCAAGCGTTGGAGTGAGGAGGAGCTTCGAGCCAGGAGGAGGTAATCGTGGTTCGAAGGTTGCGACGCTAAGGAGGAGTGTTGGAAGTTAGGTAGCGTTGAACGCTCGGGTAGCGTCGAACCTTCAGGTACGAGTTTGGAGTGTTGGATCGAGGTAGATTTGTTGGCGTAGGTATGTTGTTATTGAAGAAGATTGTCGAATTGTATATACCTGGAATGAATAAAGAGTGTGGCGGTTGTTGATTGAGGTATCAGTCGGCAGCCGTCTAGTTTGATGGAAGATGTCTAGCGTTCTTTTTATTTATTATTTAGAAACAGGCATCGATGGAGCTAGCCTCGCTATGGCCTGTGTGGCCATGGTGGCCTAGCTTCCAACAAAACTGAGTAGGTTTCGCTCACGGCTGAGCGTCTAAATACCTCGTCGTTGAAGTATGATGTCTTCCACATACGATTGCTTGGCTTTGGCATAATCGCCTTTTCCTCTACCCGCTGCCTGCTGTTGTTGTAGTCGATGCTGTAGCGAACCGCCAGGGGATCGCTCTGAGTGTAGCCTTCGTCTACCCTCCAGCAGTGGTGGAAATTGATCGCGAACGAGTGCTTACGCGCTACAAAAAAAATGCCATCGCATCGCAAACCTTTGCTGTGCGATGGTGTTCGTACGTTTGTGGCTCACGATCGTACGACACGAACGCCAACGAGTGCATCGCATCTTTTGCAAGCGCGATGCTTTTTTATTTTAGAGGTTCGCGGCCGATATTTCTGTAATGAAATCGAATGTTGGTAAACTTTTTCGTCGATATCATTTATTGGTATGGTACCTGACCAGTATAATCAAAAAACACCCAAATAATTACCATTAAGTGTACAAAAAATGGCAACAAACCAAGTGTTCTACATTGTGATCCTTCTGGCGAACCAACTGCGATTCTGCTCGTTCGACATTTGTTTTGTGTTGGTTCGTCGATGCGGGAAATCGTGAACCGTTCTCTCTTTTTGGGTTCGCGAGCGCGTGAGCAAAGATTGTGTTTGATGCGAACCAAAAAACACGTCAAGCGCATGATGCTTTCCACCACTGCCCTCCAGTTCGAACTTCTTGTTAGTGGTACCGACATTATCCAAATCGACATCTAGCACGGCCAGTGCCTCTAGCAGGATCTGAACCCGCTGGTTCGTAAAACGGCAACCCTTTTCCACGCCCCAGGCATTGAAGTCACCCTATTATTACTAAAACTTCGCACTGTCGGCACGGTCGTCATAAGCGGTCTTCTCATTTTACCGGGCCGGGACCGTGCCGGGGCCCGGCCGTGCCCCGGGCTCCAATTTCTTTCTAACGATATCTATGGCGTGCTTCTCACTAGCCCGGCCGGGGCCCGACCGAGCCCCGGCACGGTGTGATGTGAACACGCCATAGTAATCGCATGTAAGAAATCGATTACCGGAGCACGGCCGGGACCCGGCACGGTCCCGTAGCCCCATACAGTCCAGCATCTGCGTGCACTCTGATCGATCGATCGCCGCGGAGGTGCATTACAGCTACAGAAAAAGACTTAGGTAACCACGAAGTAGTAGGCATTGACTCATGGACGGGATATTTACCCGTCCTCCATATCGAAGGATACTCAGTATAGATCCTATCCTCGGTATGGCGAAATCCATACCACAATCAGAAACTGCCTGACAAAGTAGTTGCTGGGCTGCTTCACAGTGGTTCAGGTTCAGCTGCGTTACCTACACTGTGATTTGTCGGCTGTGGCTCCTCTGCAGGCCGGGCACCTTGGACCTCTCGTTGGGTGCTTTCTGTTCGCGGATTTCCCGGAACAAATCAAACAATTGGGTGGACTTGTGTAGCCTTTTGCTTCGTGACCTTCGGCACCGCATCGCCTAAACAGCTTCCTCCTGTCGAGGCCTCTACAGTCCCATGACTTGTGTCCTGGTTCTAGACATCTGAAGCAAGTCTCCGGTGGCTCGTGCAAGATCAGTTGGCATACGGACCACCCCACCTTCAGCTTCCCTAATTTGACGGACTTATTTGCGTCTGTCGCAGGTAGCTGTACTAAGGCTATCCGTGTCCCCGCCTGGTCCTTCCGTAGTCGAACGGTTGCGGTGGCCACACGCACCTCGCACTGTTGCCGCAGTGCCGTGACTAGCCCTTCCGCTTCAGTGGTCCCGCCTAGGTTCTTCACCTTCAGAGTCGCCTCGACTGTAAAAGCCCTCTCACATCGACCCCTTCGCCAAGGACCTCTTCCGTTAGACTTTTGTAGGTGGTGCTCTTTGCAGCTTTCCCGAACGCCTGGCTGGGTTCCGACTTGCCGGCATTACTGCCGACCTTCGGGGTTAGTATCCGCCTAGCCACAAGGTCATCGCCAGACTGCTCCTCTCCTGACGGCTGCCTCACCCGCTTAGATGAGTGCTTATCAAAGGCAGTCGCATCCGCCACACCTTTTGGGCTTCCTGTGAAAGCAAAGGTATTCGTCTGGGTAGACTTCGTAACCTTTGCTTTAGCCGGTTCTGCCGCTGATGCAGTTTTCACGAGTCTCTCGTGATCTTGCTTGGTATTGTCTATCGACTTATGAAGTCGAGCTTGTGGGCTTCGTGGCCGAGCGGTTAGCGGCGTCAGTCGTTTAGGTGTCTCGTAAGCCTCGGAGTGTGGGTTCGATTCCCGCTCCAGTCGGGGAAAACTTTTCGTCAAACGGAAAATTCTCCATTGGGCCACTGGGTGTTATATGTGTTGTCCGTTGTCGAATGTTTGTACTGTTCAGTCTGTAGAGGCCGCAAGGTCGAAGACGGTGTAATTGTCTTTTAAGAAACAGGGCCGATACGAGACGCCGTGTTGCCCGTGTCATTATTCCTATCTTCCCTCTCTAACAATTTGCCTCGCGATTTTGAAGATGGATAATTTCGATTTCTATCGCACAGAAGAAGCTGAAGAACAATTAGTATATGCACTAGCATGGGACACAAAAATACATTTTACTCCTGTACACTTTTTGAGTTCCATTTTGGCCCCATATCAACTGTGCAAAATTTCAGCTCGATCGGAGAAACTATATTTTAGCGCCAGCCATTTTTAGTTTTCATACGATTTACTATGGGATAAATAACCTTTTCAAAGAAAAATCGCCACTGGTTGCCCCTTAACTCCTAAAAATAAATCAATGAATAATATCTGTTGGAAATTTTACGAGGAACAATCCCTCCGAAGACCGTAAAGCGATCCAAGGCATGTGGAAAAAGTTATTGACTGAAAACCGTATGGCATGCCAACGCTAACATGTAAGGAATAACAATAAATAATAAAATCTCGTCATTTTATCGATTGGGCGAGGCTTAATAACTTTTTCCACGAACGTCGCATCGGTTTGCGGTTTTCGGATGTCTGATTCCTTGTGAAGTTTTCTACAGAAATCATTCATCGATTAATTTTTAGGGGTCTAGGGGTGACTCCTAGCGATTTTTATTTGCAGAAGTAAAATTTCCCCATAGTAAATCGTATGGAAAACTAAGAATGGCGGGCGCTAAAATATAGTTTTTCCGATCGATCTGAAATTTTGCACAGTTGATATGGTACCAAAGTGGAACTCAAAAAGTATACAGGAGTTAGAGTTTTTCCATTTTTTGTATTTTCCCATATAAACCGTGTACCAGGCTAATATGCACTGCAAGTGAGCATGCACAATGATAAGTTCTGGTTACATAACATGAGGTAGAATCTGAGATTACCATCTTAGTAGCAGCAGGACAATGGCGAACATTTCCTCGACCGTCCCATTCGCTCTTATCCAAGTAATTAAAAGTTCAGATAAGAGGGTACTTTATAAGCTAAGCAGCTTATTCGAGGCTGCTCTTTAGCATTCTAAGCAGCTTAATTTTGCAGTAATTTAGGAACTTGAAAGTTCACATATAAGGTGGCTGGATAGCCTTCTAAGCAACTTCTGGTGGAATTTTGCCAAAATTCATGCATAAACAAAAATGTACATACATACATACATTTATTTGTTCAACATCATTAAGACAAGACATAATCAACAATAGTACGCCACAATACTCGGTTTGTGGCTGCCGCTCTCCATCCTCGGTCGCGCCCAATGCTCGCCAAGTCACGCTCCACCTGGTTCGTCCATCGTGCTCTCTGCGCTCCACGCCTTCTTGTGCCAACCGGATCCGTTGCAATCACCAACTTTGCAGGGTTGTTGTCCGGCATTCTTGCAACATGCCCTGCTCACCGTATCCTTCCGGCTTTGGCCACCTTCTGGATGCTGGGTTCGCCGTAAAGTGCAGCGAGCTCGTGGTTCATCCTTCTCCGCCACACACCGTTCTCCTGCACACCGCCGAAGATCGTTCTTAGCACGCGTCGCTCGAAAACTCCGAGTGCTTGTAGGTCCTCCTCGAGCATGGTCCATGTCTCGTGCCCGTAGAGGATCACCGGTCTTATTAGCGTTTTGTACATGGTGCATTTGGTGCGTGGGTGAATCTTTTTCTACCGCAGTTTCTTCTGGAGCCCGTAGTAGGCCCGACTTCCGCTGATGATGCGCCTCCGAATTTCACGGCTCACGTTGTTGTCAGCCGTCAGTAAGGATCCGAGGTAGACGAATTCCTCCACCACCTCGAAAGTATCCCCGTCTATCGTAACATTACTACCCAGACGGATCCGGTCGTGTTCGGTTCCGTCTACCAGCATGTACTTTGTTTTTGAGGCATTCACCACCAGTCCGACCTTTGCTGCTTCGCGTTTCAGGCGGGTGTACAGCTCTGCCACCGTTTCAAATGTTCTGGCAATAATGTCCATGTCGTCCGCAAAGCACACAAATTGACCGGATTTTATGAAAATCGTTCCCCGGCTGTTGAGCCCGGCTCGTCGTATCACACCTTCCAGAGCGATGTTGAAGAGTAGGCATGAGAGTCCGTCACACGGTCCGTCACCTTGTCACCACCCGAAACACTTACGCAGTTTTGCACACCGTCCATCGTTGCTTTAATCAGTCTAGTCAGCTTCCCAGGAAAGCCGTTTTCGTCCATAATTCTCCATAGCTCTGCGCGGTCGATACTGTCGTATGCCGCTTTGAAGTCGATGAACAGGTGATGCGTTGGGACCTGGTATTCACGGCATTTCTGGAGGATTTGCCGTACGGTAAAGATCTGGTCCGTTGTCGACCGGCCGTCGATGAAGCCGGCTTGATAACTTCCCACGAACTCATTCGTTTTAGGTGACAGACGACGGAAGATGATCTGGGATAGCACTTTGTAGGCAGCATTCAAAATAATGATCGCCCTGAAGTTCTCACATTCCAAATGGTCGCCTTTCTTGTAAATGGGGCAGATTACCCCTTCCTTCCACTCCTTCGGTAGCTGTTCGGTTTCCCAGATCCTTACTATCAGCCGATGCAGACAGGTGGCCAACTTTTCTGGGCCCATCTTGATGAGTTCAGCTGCGATACCATCCTTACCAGCTGCTTTGTTGGTTTTGAGCTGGTGAATGGCATTCTTAACTTTCTTCAGCATGGGAGTTGCCTCATTTCCGTCCTCTGCTGCATTGGCGTAGTCTCCCGTGCCTACGTCTCCACGCCATTCAGGTGCTCGTCGAAGTGCGTAAAATGCGTCCTTGTCATCATCAGTGCTTCCGGAGTGTGGGCTGTGCACGTTTATTATGCTGAAGTTGAAGAATCGGCCCTTGACCTGCACATTCTTTCGTCGATCGGCCACCAACCGATCACGCGCCTCTGCATATCACCCATCACGATGAAAGTTGTTCCCAGCTCGCGTGTGTTGCCGCAGCTCTGGTAGATGGTATGATTACCTCTAAACGTTCGCACCATGGACTCGGACGTACATAGATCAGCCGCCCCTAACATGGGGATCAGACGCTGTTGTGAGCCGCTCCTCCTGGAGAACAGACGCTCAGGTTTGCCGAAGCAAACCCCCCTTCCCTGTCAGCCTATGGCCAAAGTTCCCACCGGGGTTGGTTACCCGATCTTCCCTAAGGTTGCTCATAACAGGGTGGCCACCGAACCGGGAAAAACGGGAAAACCGGGAAAAAGACGGGAATTCGGAACGACCGGGAAAAAAGCGGGAAAAGGCCGGGAATTTGGAATGATTACCGGGAAAATTGTTGTTAAGAGTAACTTGATGTGCATGTTTGAATTTTACACCTCATCGAAAATCTGCAAAATCAAAACCAAACCAAAATACTCCTGGGATACTGCTACGAAATCCCAAGGAAATCGCCTGTACAATCACTTGGAATTTCCTTAAAACAGAACTTGGGATTCTTCAAGAAGTTTCTTCTAGAATTCCTTTAGGTTTTTGTACCGCTTGATTATCTCTTGGAATTCGATGAGATTTTTTCGAGGAAAGAGTTTCTTACATCTGAGATTTTTTCAAAAGTTTTTATTCTAGTTTTTTTTAGGGAATCTTTCCGAAATTTCATCAGGAATCTTAATAGATAAGAAAATCATTACCACTAAACTGGGTTTTAATCAAGACAACCTATTGCAATTTATTCAAGAGTTCCTTTTAAGATTCATCAAGATTTTCCTTCCGCAATTGTAACAGGAGTTGCTCCAATCTTCAAAATTTCCTACGGGAATTCTTCCCAGATTATTTTTTTGAAACCCCTCCAGATTTTTTTTCCTTTTCTTCCTGGAGCTTCCTCTGGGGTTTCCCTAGAATTTTTTCCTGGAATTCCTCCGAAAGCTTTTTTTAGAAATCAATCGGTAGTTTTTTCTGGGATTCTTTACAGAGTTTCTTCTGGTATTCCTCCAGGATATCAATCTGTTACTCATCCATCTCCACGAATTCTTTGCACAATTTCTGCAGGAGTGCCTTCTGAAACTTCGATTTTGAAAACTTCCAAGAGATTTTGCTGAATTTTATCTTTATTATTATTTGCTTTTGGAATGTCTTCAGTGTTTCTTACCGCGTTTCCTTCAAGAGTTCTTCTTGGGCACCCTACAGGAGTTTGTTCAAAGAAACCCCAGGAGTTGCTTTTGGAGTTGCTCCAGGAGTTGCTTTTGGGCATCCTTCAGAAGCTCCCTCTGCAAATCACCCAGGAGTTCCTTCTGGATGATCTCCCAAAATTTCTTACAAAAACTTTACGATAACTATTTCTGGAAATACTCCAGAATCCTGAACATCAAACTACTGCGGGAGTTTTGTAATCGAGAACTGTTCCAAGAGTTCCTTGGAAAACCTTCTAGACATGTGGGAGATTCTTTTGGGAATCCTTCAGGAGTTCCAGGAGAAATCCCTAGATCGAATTCATGATCCCAGACCAAAAGTTCTATTCCCTAATTTCCAACAGACTGACTTAAATCCTAAATTCCCTAAAGGAACCTCTTCCAGAATAAATCAATTAACGCTCGAGCGATCGCGCTGTTGTGTTTTGTACAACACGTTGAAAAAATCTCGCTTTTTGAGTTCAGTATTAGCGTGGTGCTGGCGGTGGTGGCCAACCGCGCTAGTTATGGACGGTTAAGGAATCTAGAGGAATCCACAAAAGATATACAAGGTGGAATCGCTAACAGAAGTTACTGAAGAAATCCAAGACAATATTTTTGGAGTAATCGAAAGATGAAATCTCGGACAAAACTTTGTAAGAATCTTTGTAAGAATGCTCGGTTTCACCGCCGGGGTCATATTGACCCCTTCGGCTCCAAATGGTTAAATACCATGCGATAATAAAACAATATTTCAGCTTGAGCTTTACCATACCGCAAAAGCGATTTTTGCTTCAAGAACTCCGAAGAACGTGAACAGTCATAGTTAGCTACCACTTTTACACTTGTTTTTTTAAAGTACAAGAAAATAAGTAAAATAATGAGTGAGGGAAAGCTTGAATTATGCACTATTTGGAGCTGAATGAAAATATGTTGTAAGTAATTGTGTAGCATACGCCTTTTATGTCATCATTGGTAGTTACTTCCATTTTTTCCATAGATGCATTACGTCAAGAATAATATTAAACTATAAACATCTAGTACATAGTATTCACAGGATTGCAAATGCATTTTTACATGGTACTTATCCATATGATACGAAAATTGGGCGTTACCTACTGAAAAAATGTGTATTTTAAAAACCGGGAAAATTTCAGAAATCGTACCGGGAAAACCGGGAAAAAGACGGGAATTTCAAAACTGATATTTAGTGGCCACCCTGTCATAGTTTCCGGCCGGTACCGCGAGGAGGTAGGGATAGGAGTTGCTGAGCAGAGGCTAGTGGATCACAATGGAATCTGAATTGCGCAGCATACCCAGCCTTTACCGTGCCTAGAAATTCCCACATCAACTTCCAATTTCTTCAGAAATTTTCGCTATGGATTTCTCCAGAAGTTTCACAAAGATTTGTGTATTAGTTTTTTCGATTTACCCTACTTTTTTCGTAGACTGACCAGATTTGTCACACATTTCGGAAACTCAACAAAAAGGAAATCAATGTCTAAAAACAGAACTGTATGTTGTTAATAATGCTATTTCAGCTGAAAAGAACGAATAATTGAGTCAAAAATGTTAACTATGTTCCAGTGACGAGTGCTTAAAAATTTTGTTGTCCCGTTAAATACGGGACGGATGGTCAGCCTATTTTTTCGGGATTTTTCTGCGGGATTTATTTTAGAAAGTGCTCCAGGGATTTTTTTAAAAATCAGAATTTCTATCAGAAAATCTTTCTGAGAAAGTGTCCTAGGGGTTCCTTCACAAATTTTTCTAGGGATTCTTTCAAAAAATCTCCCATGGCTTTAAGGGGTGATACACAAATTATGTCACGCAAAAATCGACTTTTTTCAATAGCCCCCTCCCCCCTGTTTCACTTTTCGTATGGGACCTTGCCATTGTTTGTATGGGTCGTCACGTTCTTGGTTTTTTTTTTTAAATACTGCAAGAATTCCTTTCAAAAACATCTGGCATAGATTGTTCCAGAAATTCATCTACGAATTTATTCAGATTTTTTTTTTCATTCCTCCAGAACTTTTTCAGAGCATTCATTTAGAAAACCTTCCATGTTTTTTTTTCAAAAATACACCGGATTTTTTTTTCAATCATTGACGAATACATTAATAATCAGAAATTCAGAACCGCTTCAAAATTTTCTCAAAAGCTTTTCTAAAGCATTTTCTCCAAGAGTTGCTTTAGAAATTCTACAAGAGATTATTAAGGAAATTTTCAAGATTTCTTCACATTCCTGTAGATATTCCTTCAAAACATATAACTTCCAGAAATTGTTTCCAATTTTTCTTAACCTTCCTTTTGAAGTAGCTCGCTGTCGTTGTGTACGGTTTGGGTCAAAAATGACCCCAATGCCAAAGGAGAGCTAAGAAAGTCTTAGAAAATTCGCCAAGGATTCCTTCAGAAATTTTTCTACAGATTCTTATAAACAATTCTTCAGAAATTCCTAAAGGATTTTCTCCAAACGTACCTCTAGAAATTTCTTTATGGATTCCTCTAAGAGTTCATTAAAAAAATATTCAGGATTTTTAATTAGAGGATTGCTCCAGGCTTATTCATCCACAAATAACTCAGGAAATTTTGTTACGTATTCCACCAGGGGTTTCCAGGTATTTCATCATCTGGAATTTCTTCAGAAAAATCCATCTATGGACTCCTAAAACATTCCTGTTTTTTTTTTAATTTCATTCAGGAATTCATTTAGAATTTTCCACATTTCTTTTAATTCCTTCTGAAATTCCTTCGGAAATATCTTTCGAGACTTCTCGTAAAAGCCCTGAAACTATCGCTGGAGGAAAACCTCGAGATACCATGTGAGAATTCCTGAAGGGAATGCCTGGAGAAATACTTGACGAATTTTCTGCAGGTATTTCCGAAAAACTTTCATTTATTAAAAAATCATTCAAAAAGAAATAACTGGATGAATTTAAGAAGAAATTCCTAGAGGGATTCCTGGTGCATTTCCCAGAGAAATTCCGGGAGGAATCCCTGAGGGAATCCCAAAATAGTCTTCCCTAGGTGAATTCCTGAAGTATTCCCTGGAGAATGTCTGAGAGAGCACTATTAGCATTTAAGAACTTTTATACACTCCCGATCAAAAGTTTGGGGTGACCCCCTCAAAAAATTGTCATTTTTTTAGGCCCATATCTCCGCCAATTTGCGTCCGATTTCAAAACCCTGGTTTTCATTCAAAAGATAATAAGTCAAAGAAACTTTGAACATGATTTAAAAGAAACTTTTTCAAAAAAAATTGTATTAGCTATTAGCTTTCAACTGATTTTTACAGGACTTGGCTAAAAATCTAGAAAAAAAGTTATCAAGTGAATTAACTCTTCATGTCATCGACCAAAAGTTTGGGGTCACCCCTCAATATGATGTATCAGCCAAAAATTTGGGGTCACTTTCGTAAAACATGAAAAAGTGATTTGGTTATATCTTCGTCATCTATAGTTCAATTTTAATTCTTTTTGGCTCATTTGAAACAAAATGAAGTTGCCCAACTAAAATCCTGGAAGTTTCCCAGCAAGAAAAAATATTCAGTGAATATTTTTTCTTCTTTTGAGGTGTGGGGGAGTTTTCGCGAAAATCGCCTTTCTCTCAAGTTTATCAGAAAATCCGTCCGGCTGGTTAATCTCGCCTATATAGCATTTTCAACTGAGCTGGTGAGTGTTAGATCAATATCGCGTTCGTCAGAACAAAGCAAGTTGTACGACGGAATTCATGGAGCATTTTCTTCCTGAAACCGGAACGAAAACTTAAATCGCGTATAGGAAAAGTTGTGCTTGGTAATAAATCACAGGATATTTAGATCAACCGACAAAATTCATGAATTCAAATCCCGTATAGCTGAATAAAATCTGTGCAAACGAGAATCGAACAAACATAATGCCGCGGTTTTCTGGCGAATCATTTTGCGCCATGTATCGTACGTTGCGCGTCGATCATTTGGACCCTGGTGAATTAGACTATGAGCTGCTCCTTCGGAATATCGTAATCGCGGATGACGAATCGCGGTGCAAAAGGCGACGTCGGTTAAGAGAGGTCCTAAAACAAGAGCGGGAAGGTCATGAGCATATTCTGGAGTTCGATCATGATCCTGAAGTGGATCTTAATAATTGTTTGAGAATGGTCAGTGAGATAAAACGTATACTTGAAACGAAGGGAAAGAACAGTAGTCATTGCAAGTCAAGATTGCTACATCTGGGTCATCGTTTGACAGTGATTAGGAACCATTGCAGTGAGGAGCTCACTGCAACATGTAGCAAAGCTTTTCAAGATGTGATTGCCCTTTTTTCAGAACATTTTTGGAATGAGAATAGTTTTTTTGCTGATGCGGATTCATCGTCCTCAAGTGACAGTGAATCCCAACAAGGAGCTTCGGCATTGAAGCCTTCTTCTTCAGTGCCATATACAGGTACGAAGCCGAAGCGACCAACGACCAAATATGTGTCAAAGTTGGACTTTACATCCGCGATGAAAGAAGTAGCAGACCTTTTCAGTAATTTGACCACAGAGTTAAAAGAACTGAAGACGGAGCTGAAATCGAGAAAAGCTAGCTCAACTAGCGAGCTAGATATATCTGATTTTCTGATGGATGCCCTAGTGACGTCTGATCGCAAAGAAGGTGAAGGGAACAAACCTGCTACGAGTACGCTTGCTTTTTCTAGGTCGTCGACGTGTGTAACGACAGCAATTAATCAAAGCATTCCTTATCCCCCTCCTTCGTCAACCCAGTCGACTAGAATCTCACAAAGCAATCAACCGGCTGTTTGTCAGTTGAACTCCACCAACCCATTTCTGACAGATTGTCCCCAGGAACTACCGCCGCCCCTTGAACCAACTCGTTCTGAACCGGCCGTAACATTTACTATTCCTCAGGGGTCCAGTCGAGATGTAACGCCCCATTTAGCATCGGTATCTCAGCCGACATCAACTCAGGCCAGGTGGGGTAATCCGTCGGTCAGCTATTACCCTCGGTGGTCGGAGCCAGAAGCGCCACCACCACCGCGGGAACCTCGGGTAGAGCCTCGATTGGAGCCTCGGATGGAGCCTGCTGCGGAGCAGTGGCATATTCCAAATGCAACCTTCGCCCAGTCATATCCTCCGGTTCCGAGAGCTCAGACGTCCCTTCCGACGGTCTCTGGAAGTTACGATTATTATCAGGGGGAAAGTCGTCAACCCGTTTTCCACCCTCGGAAAGTGATACCGGTTTCGCAGTGGAAAATTCAGAAATACAAAGCTGATGATCAAGGATTGGCCATGAATGAGTTTCTGGAAAACGTTATGCAGATGGCCCTTTCTGAACATGTGTCTGAAGAGGAGCTGTTTGACTCTGCAATCCATTTATTTGATGGGCCGGCACTCAGTTGGTATACAGCCATGAGAAGCCAAGACCGGCTTAGGAACTGGAATCACTTGATTCAGGAACTGCAAAGAGCATTTCGTCACCCCGATTTGGACGCCGTATTGAGAGTTAAAATCTATCAATATCGACAACAGCGCAACGAAACCTTTCAGCAATACTACTTGCATATGGAAAAACTTTTCCGCAGTATGAGCCAACCTATGTCTGAGTCAGATAAAATCGAAGTACTTAAGATGAACTTAAGGTTCGATTATCGTAAGCTGTTGGTGGGGCGGCGAATAACGTCCATTCAGACTCTAATAAATCTCGGCAACGACCTCGATGCCGCAGACTCATCGGCCTTTGCCCGGGTTTTCGGTAATCCCAAGAAGGAAACTTGTGCGCTTAGTAGTGGAAGATTTAGCCCACAAAACACGCGGGTATTTTCGAATAAACATCAGCAAATGGGGAAGAATAATCAACACCCAAAGCAAGAGAAAAATACAAAAGCGTACCCAAACTCAAAATCACCCAAAGCTGAATCCCAAACTGTTGATCGATCAGAGTCAAAGCTGGAGAAACATTCCTCTAATCGAGAATCCAGGGCATCGAAAGACCCGTTCTCCAAGTTGGTGAGCAACTATCGACCACCTCCACAGGGCGAATGCTTCAACTGTCGGGATGATCATGAAACGGGTAGCTGCCCCTTACCCCGACGTTTGTTCTGTCCCATCTGTGCGTTTCCAGGGGTAGAGTACAAAAGGTGTCCATATTGTTCAAAAAACTCCGTACGGGAGTCCTAAAGCCGCCGGACTCTCTTCGAGCGCCTTTAAACAAGCATTTCGAGACCTTTATGGCAGATCTGGTTAACCACTACGCGCCAAGATCTGCAGACTCTGAATCTGAATACCGTCCACCCCAAGTTAACAAGATCACTCTCTCATCTCCGGATGGAGATGATGATCGACCCCACGTACACTTGAGTATTTTTGATGTGCCACTCTATGCGCTGCTCGATAGTGGAAGTCATAGAACAATGTTCAACTCAGACATTTTCGATCAACTTTCGAATGTCCGGCTTCGTAAACCAGCAGAACCCATCGAGTTAGTCACAGCTAGTGGCGAGCCTTTGGAAATAGCTGGAGAAATCTTAGTACCATACACCTTCCAGGGTAAAACTCGAGTTCTGCCGACACTCTATGTCCCTGGTTTAGCCGTCAATTGTATTTGTGGCATCGACTTTTGGCATGCCTACAACATCCGACCCACCGTTTCTGCTTTGGCTATAACTTCAGTCGGTGCTTCCCACTATCAAGTACCAGCCAAAACCCCAATATTGTCTGAACAGCAAAAGAATGTTTTAGACCAGGTGAAGCAATCTTTTAAGGTTGCCTCCCCTGATAAACTGGAAACCACCCCTCTAATAGAGCACGAAATAGTTCTCGGGGAGGAATTTCATAAGACAAAACCAGTACGTCAATACCCCTATCCAATTTCCCCGAAAATCCAAGCTGGACTTTTTGCGGAAATCGATCGACTACAAGCCAGAGGTGTCATTGAAGAGTCCAATTCCGAATGGTCTTTGAACATTGTCCCGATTCGGAAAAGCTCTGGAGACATTCGCCTCTGCCTCGATGCCCGCAAACTCAATGAGCGGACGATTCGTGATGCTTATCCCCTACCCCATCCTGGACGCATCCTTGGTCGCGTTACTTGAGCACCATCGATCTGACAGAAGCCTTCCTGCAGATCCCTCTGGCCCGGGGTTCGCGAAAATACTGCGCTTTCAGCGTTCAGGGTAAGGGGATGTTCCAGTTTACCAGACTCCCATTCGGTCTCATCAACAGCCCAGCGACCTTGGCTAGGCTGATGAACCGGGTGTTGGGGCAGGGTATACTGGAACCAAACGTCTTCGTGTACTTAGACGATATCGTCATAGTCACGGAGACGTTTGAAGAACACATTCGTCTGCTCAATGAGGTTGCGAGGCGATTGAGGAATGCCAATTTATCAATTAAATTGGAAAAATCCCACTTTTGTGTGCCAGAAATCCCATTTCTGGGATATATCCTTTCCCGTGGTTTACAAACTAACCCGGAAAAGATCAGGCCCATATTGGAGTATGAGCGTCCCACAACGGTCACAAAGCTTCGCCGATTTCTCGGCATGTCCAATTATTATCGGCGATTTATTGCCGAGTATAGTACCATCACCGCTCCCCTTTCGGAACTTCTGAAAGCTAAATCGAAGAACTTGAAATGGAGTCAGGAAGCGGAGGAAGCTTTCCAACGCATCAAGGAAAAGCTCATCACTACTCCCATCCTCGCAAGTGCCAATTTTGATCATGAATTCATCATTCATACCGATGCGAGCGACTAGGCTATCGCGGGTGTTCTGACCCAGAAAATAGATGGTCGCGAGCATGTAATTGAATATTACTCAAAAAAGCTAACCACCCCAGAGCGCAGTTATCATGCCACAGAGAAAGAAGCACTAGCTGCTCTTCTTTCGATAGAGCATTTCCGGGGCTACGTGGAGGGAAGCCACTTCTCATTGGTCACTGATTCGTCCGCATTAACCTTCATAATGCGGACGAAATGGAAGACTTCGTCACGCTTAAGTCGCTGGAGCTTGACCCTCCAGCAGTACGACCTCACGATCCTCCACCGCCGCGGAAAAGATAATGTGGTACCAGAAGCGTGGCAGCCATCTCGAGGAGGTCAGATTCATCGTGGTACATCACTTTGAAACAAAAGGTGACAGATTGTCCCGAAGATTATCCGGATTTCAAAATTGAGGATGATCAATTAATGAAGTTCGTTGTTTCGAGCGACCCGGCCGATCACAGGTTCGATTGGAAAATTGTCCCCTCACCAGATGCCCGCAAACCTATCATATTATCAGCCCACGATGATGCAATGCACATCGGGGTGGACAAAACTATTGGCAAAATCCGCCAAAAATATTATTGGCCTAGACTAACGAACGATGTTCGCTCACACGTGCAGAAATGCACAGTGTGCAAAGAAATTATACCTGCAACGGTACCCACAGTACCTTTAATGGGTGATATGCGCATATCCAGTCAACCTTGGCAGATAATCGCCATTGACTATATTGGCCCTTTGCCAAGGACAAGGTCTGGCAAACAGTACATCCTGGTGGTGATGGATTTGTTTAGCAAGTGGACACAAATACAAGCTTTTCCTAGCATCTCTGTTGGTTCACTAAAAACCACTCTGCGTGATCATTGGTTTGTACGCAATTCTGTACCGTCGATTTTACTGTCCGATAATGCCAGCACTTTTACATCGAGAGAATTTGGCACGTTTCTGGAAAGCTTCGGAGTGAAACACTGGCTCACGTCCCGATATCACTCCCAAGCAAATCCAGTTGAGCGGGTAAATCGATCGATTAACACAGCGATCCGATCGTATGCTCGAGATGATCAAAGATCGTGGGACACAAAGCTGTCCCAAATCGA